>NC_052081.1:35160196-35469125 GCF_015852505.1 Tachyglossus aculeatus | reverse complement strand
TTTGAGGTTGAGGGTGGAACCAAAAGTGGGTGGCGGGAGGAAATACTGCCAGAAATGGTTTTAATTTTATATTTCAGGCCTAAAGGACAAATTGCCATTCCTAGTCACCAAGGAAAACCTTCACTTTTGAAAGGAAGAGGCATTCTTGAGGTTGGTGCCCAAAAGCTCTGCTGCATAATGATTGCAGGGAGCTGAACTTCAGTTCGGGGAAGGGAGCTCTGAAATGGAAAGTAAAAAAATGGGGACTTTGCTGGACAGTAAAAGTCTGAGGGCCTGGAAGAGAGCCCTGATATTTCTTCCTGTCTCTTCCTCTCACCTGCCACTTCCAGGCACCCCATAAGAATCAGTTTCAAATGGTGAAGGTTGGAGGAAAAGTAGGAGAAATAAGTTGGCTACGTGGTTAATGACCACCGCAGGGTGTGAAGGAAAACTGGCATTGTAGTGCTCACTGGCCCTGGCTTCGTGCACATTTGCACGATCGTGATTCCTGGCACTGTATAGTGAAGCTCATAAGCAGAAAGTTCCCTATTCTGCCATCAGGTACTCACCAACAGAGTGAAAACATGCATTCCGGCATGAATCCGCTCCAGTCCCCACCTGAGGGCAGGCAGGAATCCATCCAGGAGAGATGGGAGTCTATTCCTTCTGAAACACCTTTGGGTGTGGAGACTTCACAACTCCCCCACAATTCCAGGTCAGAGAGTAATGGCATAAATAGTGCAGGGCTAAGCACTTAGTACAGGGTTCTGCACACAGTAAGCATTTAATAAATACGAATGAATGAAAAAAGATTGAATGAATTAAGGGTTGTACTGGAGAGATGGAGAATGGATGGAGCAAATGAGGAAGAGCTACGTGAAGGAGGTGATGCCGAAGTTTTGGCTTAAGAGGGGAAGGGAGGCGATACGGTGGCCAGGAGTAGCTGAAAAGGCACCGTGGAGGGAGGGAGGATTGAGTATGAGAGGCTGAAACAAGATCAATTTGGCTGAAGCTGAGAAGATGTGTACCTTATTCAGAAGTTACTGTTGATAGGTAATGTCCGCAATGTCGGTAAAACGGATTTGACACCAGATCTGGGCCCTATCGACTACTAAGTGTTGATGCTAAATTCGGCTCCTTAGCACTCTGTCCAATGGTGCGAGTCAATCGATCATATCTAATGAGCACTTACTGTGTGCAGACCACTGTACTAAATGCTTGGGAGGGTACGATATAATAGAGTTGGCAGATACGTTCGCTGCCCACAACAAGCTGACAGTATAGAGGGATAGACTAAGAGAAAGACATCGAATCAAGATAGCTAGTTTGAGGCTGACAGTGTGGAACTGACATGGAAACAAGTTCCAGATCAAACTGAAGAACTACAGAACAATTGTTTTGTCCAACTTTCTTCATGTCTGGGAGACCTGGATCTAGTAGAATAACCACATCCAACTTTAGAGAAGCAGTGTGGCTTAGTGGAAAGAGCACAGGCTTGGGAGTCAGAGGTGGTGGGTTCTAATATCTGCTCTGCCAGCTGTGTGACTTTGGGCAAGGCACTTAACTTCTCCATGTCTCAGTTACCTCATCTGTAAAATGGGGATTAAGACTGTGAGCCCCACGTGGGACAACCTGATTACCTTGTATCTACCCCAGCGCTTAGAACAGTGCTTAGTAGTAAGCGCTTAACAAGTATCATTATTATTATACTGCACTCAGAAGGTGCTCAAATAAGTATGCTTGATTGACTGAGTCACCTCTAGGCAGTTAGATGACAAATTACACTTTGCCTAAGCATTTCTCATTCACCCAAATACAATGTGGAACTATTGCGTTGACAGGACTGTTTGCAGATCTCGGAATTACAAACATCTTAAGCGGCTAAAAAGCAATAAAATAGAACAATCATGTCTCCGTGCCCATTTTGGCCCTCTGCCTTAAACATAGCACAAAACGTGACTTTTAATGGACTGCTTTCCCTTTAAGAAATGGAAATCCTTTAGGGTCCTGCCAGGAGCTTGTCAATGTAAAGCCCCTGTAAAGGAGTTGATGCCTTAAGAAATGTCTCCAGGAGCAGGACAGGACTTGCCTGCAGCTGCCAGGGCCCCATCAGCAAGCAGCACATGGTCAGAATCATTCACTGTGGTTCCCAATTTTGAAGATTTGACCCCAGGGGGTCAAAGGGACTTAACCCCAAGGTGGGTCAACTCTACCCTGTTTTCTCCCCACCTCTTACATGGGCCACGTCCCTGGATCGGATCTGGCAAAGTCTCAACAGGTGGAGAAAAGCTCAGGAAGGGACCTTTTTAATCAACAAATTTGATCTCAGTCCATGTATGTAATAATAATAATAATAATAATAATGGCATTTATTAAGTGCTTACTATGTGCACAGCACTGTTCTAAGCGTTGGAGAGGTTACAAGGTGATCAGGTTGTCCCATGGGGGGCTCACAGTCTTAATCCCCATTTTACAACGGAGGCACAGAGAAGTTAAGTGATTTAACCAAAGTCACACAGCTGGCCATTGGCAGGGCCGGGATTTGAACCCATGACCTCTGACTCCAAAGCCCGTGCTCTTTTCCACTGAGCCAGACAGCTCATCTACCTTTTTTTCCCCTCCTCCACTGGTCTTTATACTTTGCCTCTTGAAATCCAAAACGCTTTGTAATTCCACACTCTAATGTAGCTACCTTCTCGGATTCCCCCACATCCAAGGAGTGAGGGAGTGCTGCTCAGGGAGGACAGAAAGCAGGCAAAGAGATCTTGTTCTCTAATCACATATGACAACCCCTCTCTTTCCAGCAGCAACAAGCCACCTCCCCAACCTTGGGCAAGAACCCAAGGTGAGAAAGAAATTTGGGAGATTGCAGGGAGCCTGAAGAGTGAACTCAGAGCAACATTCCCTTTGGGAGCCTTCATCCCTCTCCCCTGCCCATTCTGAGTCTCACTCTTAGCAATAGAAATGGGCCACGCAATGTAGGGAGGAGGCTTATGCTTTGTTAATTATGAGCTCATCTTTTCACCACTGCTGCCCTGCCCTTTGAGACCCCTTTAAGGGATAGGCCCACCCATCTCCACGGGACCCCTGTGTGCATAACTGAGAGTATGGTCTTAGAGTCTAGGCCACTTACACCTGAGCCCTTTCCTTCTGGGAAAAAGCTGAAAGCTGGATCTGGTTTGTTCCCAGACTGATTTCTAGGGAATGGTGGGGCTAACTTTTACCCATTACTAATGCTGTTTCCATGCCGTATCCCACCCACGCTTCCTCGGAAATCAAAATGCAAGATGAATCTCCTAATCTCTCCTAGAGCTGTCAGTCAGAAAATGGCTATTGGTAGGTGGAAAAAGGCAGGATGAGAAAGACAGATTCCCACAGAGAGAAAAAAAATAGGAGTGTGAAACAAGATAATTTCTTTAAGCAAATCTAAAGTAATTTCTCATCCTGAGCTGCTCAAAGGACCCTAGAAAAGGAGTCTCCAACACTGCCCAAATATTTACTTAACTCATTAATTGGCATATGTTTAGACTAATGGGGAGTGAAGCGGGGGGGACAGCATCATTACACCGACTGTTCACTCAAGAAATTATTCTAACCCAACTTGTAAGTTGCGATAAGGTTGTGAAACACACTAGCAAGAGTTGGGGGGGATTCATAAGGACTTTAGTTCTCCCTCAACACTGAGCCAGGATATAGACAGAGACACAGCTTCAGAGCACAGATATTTGCAGGAGTTAGCAGCCTGGTTCAGGTTCGAATTGAGAGCAAGGAAATTCAGGCTCCCTCTTAGATCCACAAAGCAGTGCAAAAGCCCGGGCTGGGACCCCTCAAGTTAGGCACGTCTCCCACCAGGACCCTCTAAATAAAACAGTAAGTACACAATAGTCACCTTGCACCTGTTGGGACCACAAGTCCCAGGGAGACCTCAGATCTAGTCACTCTAACGCACGACTCACAGTCCGTATATACGTAGGTGCTTACAGGAGTCAATTTGGACATGACGCCTCGGAACTGAGCCTGGGCCAGGATGGGCCCAGAGTTTTGGCCTGGGTGGCCATCTGGGCCCCTTCACTTCCTGACTTCCTTTTAACCCAAAGGTTATTGAAACATCACAGCTTTCTTTAGTGCTTCTGGAGCCAGTCTGCCACCCAGCTCTACACGGGGCAGTCCCTCACCAATCATGTAGAAGTGGTTTTGGGCAGAGCACAGATCCAATGACCCCTTCCAAGAGTTGGGAGTCTCTATCCCGCTTTCTCACAGCAAATGAGATCTCATTTTGAAATCAGAAGGACCCCACAGGCTCATGTTGAAAACAGACCAGATAATTATCCCCTAAATTATTCCCTTCTGCTATCAAAATGTGGCTTACCAAAAAATCTAGATTTAAACAACAGGTCAGCAATATTTTGGTCCTCTTCCAACTAGGTTTGGGTCTCCATGTTTATCTGCCTGCTTGTTCTGTAAATGTGTCTCGAACTTGATACTGAAGGTGCCAATTTCCTTTAATTTTATTTTAATGGTAAGGCATAATGCACAATGTGGACACTTGCTAAATGCTTTTGGGATTCAGTTCCCAATTTAGGGAAAACTCTTAAAATGTTTCTGGGTACGCATCAAGATGGTATTTGATTTAACAGTATTTGAGTACATTCTGGGGCAGAACACTTGCTAGAGGTTTGGGAGAATTCAACAGAAATAATTGGGGAAAGGTATTCAGTTAACCAAGAGTATCTATTGAGCACCTACTGCATGCAGGATGCTTGGGAGAGTACACCAGAATTAGATGTCATGCCCAACCTATAGGAGTTTGCAATCAAAACTTTCTATTCAGACTCATAAACAGTCACAGGCTCAAACTAAAGAACGGTCCTGCTTCCCCTATACAACCTTCAAATGTCTTTGGTTGACTGATGAAAATGAAGTTTATTAGACCCAGGACCTCAAAAGTCAGACTTCCAGTGTTTCAATCCGTTAGTAAAAATCGGAAGAGGTAGAAAGGGAAGGGTGGTATTTTAAAACATTCAGGGCAATAAAGTCCTAGTTTTATTTATGTTGCCACCACTTCTCACCCTCTCTCTTCCAATAAGGACCGGCTCACTCTCAACTACTTATTTTGGCTAAGCAAGCCTTCTCAGTTTGACCAAGTTATAGTGACTCCTTTCTAGAATGTGAATCCCTTGAGAGCCAGGGACCGTGTCTAAATCCCACCTTGTATTCCTTCTCAGGACTTAGTACACAGTGCTCTACACATACTAAGCACTTAATACTATTACTACTACCTCCTTGTGGAGCAAATTAAACATTTGGGGAGCAAAATGTGAAATCTGAGTAGCTCAAACATGAAAGCCAGCTGAAAAAGCAGTGCACCCTAATGGAAAGAGCACGGGCCTGTGTTCTAATCCCAGCTGTCGATTGCTTGCTGTGTGACCATGGGCAAGTCACTTAACTTCTCTGTGCCTCAGTAACCTCATTTGTAAAATGAGGATTAAATCCTTCCCCATCCAATTGAGACTGTGAGCCCCAGGTGGGACAGGAACTGTGTCCAACCTGATAACTATCTATCCCACCCTTGGAACAGTACGTGACACATAAGAAGTGCTTAACAAATACTGTTAGAAAACAGAAAACAGTCAGTTTGGAGGGATTCAGGGTTCTGGCAAGAGAGCATTAGTATGGTTGACTTGAGTATGATGCTGCAGGCTGGAGGACCATACAGGGTTTGGCTTAAGCCGCATCAATCTTTGAGAAACATTAAGGAAATTAAGTCATTTGGATGAGAATTAAATCCCCAAATCCCAATTGACTTCAGCAACACTGTTGTAGAAAATTTTGTTCACAGTGACTATGAAGATAATAGCACTGAACAGTTGATTTTGGGAGCCCAGAGGCAGATACAGGAAGACAAGTTATGGGAATGGATAGAAGTTGATATGATTATCAGAATAATGAACACTTAAGTTTCACCTGTCAGGCCACTACCCTTCCCACCTCTCTCAGTCTCACCCTGCCAACAAAATGTAACCCGAAACAGATTTTGTTGGCTTAAGGGGAGAGAAAAAAAAAACTAACCCTCACAAACATCCATGACTAATACAGCCATATCAGCCACCCTGAACAACCACAACTCATCTCTCCCGAGCTTTCAAAGCCATGGGGTGATACCACTGTAACTCAATCTATGAAAACCGAGAGCTAAGGACACGGCAATGGGAAAGATGGTGAAATCAATTTGTTCCTCACCTTAAAAGAAGGGCCCTGCGTACCCTCTGACCCTGGAAAGCTAAGAGAAATCCTATCCTGTCCTCCTCTTCTCTTTATGGCAGTGGAGGAGTATTTCAAGCCTTGCTCTTCTAAATCAGATTGGCTCATGATATGGGGGTGGAATATTCTGAAGGGGGGTCACCTGTCAGATTGAAACCAGGGTTTTATGACCTGATGGCCCATTGCCCTGATGGGTCCCTTCTACAGGGCAGATACTTATTTATTTATCTTACTTGTACATTTCTATCCTATTTATTTTATTTTGTTGGTATGTTTTGTTCTATTCTCTATCTCCCCCTTTTAGACTGTGAGCCCACTGTTGGGTAGGGACTGTCTCTATGTGTTGCCAATTTGTACTTCCCAAGCGCTTAGTACAGTGCTCTGCACATAGTAAGCGCTCAATAAATACGATTGATTGATTGATTGATTGATAACCAAAATCTGGCTCCCTTTTCCATCTATTTAGCAGTCGGGTCGGGATGTCCCCCGAACACAAAACACTGTCCTGGTTGTTGAAGTTACTTGAAAGAGGGAAGAAAAACCAAAAAACAAAAACCAGACATGCTCTCTTCTATCAGTGTTTGCAATAGGGGAGTCAGAATTAACACACATACACAATACTAGCTGATAAAAATCACAAGTGGCAGAAATTTAGAACACAACAGATTGAACGGTTAAAGAACAGAAGCCTACCTATAAAATAACCAGCCACAAATACGTACCAAGAAGATTGTGGCAGGGCGGGAGGTGTGCTTAGGTTCGGTTAGGGGAGATCCAGAAAGGCTTCATTGAGAAGCTCAGTCTCTAGTCAAGTTGAGAAGGAGAAAGGGAAAGGATGTGGTTTGATGAAGAGCATTTCATATCCCTATATCCCTTTCCACGCGAAGCTTTTGCTCAGAGAGCACCTCTCCCTTCGCGAAGGCAGAATACCACATAGGTCTGTCCTCAGCAATTCATTCCCAGTTTGAGGCACTGTTTTACCATGTCCTTAAAACACTTCCTCTGTCCACCTTGCTTTTAGTTGCCCAATTTCAGCCTCCTATACAGCAGCTGTTTGGATATCCTGCTGTCACTCGCTCTCCTCACCTCTTCTCACCCAGAGTAACTACATCAAGGTGGGCATAGCTTCAATGCTAGAAAGCATAGCTTCAATGTTAGAAAGCATCTCGCCTCTAACCCAGAGCAACTATAAAGTGAACATAGCTTCAATGCTAGAGAGCTGACCTCGTTCCAGAATTCTACTATTCAGATAAGTTCTAAGGAAGACAATTCTTGTTACTGAATGTAGGATGCGCTAGAGGAGGCGCTTGGGGAAGCAGTATGGCACAGTGGCTAGATCCTGGGCATCAAAAGGTCATGGGTTCTAATCCCAGCTTTGCCACTTGTCTGCTGTGTGGCCTTGGGTAAGTCACTTCCCTTCTCTGGCCTCAGTTCCCTCATCTGTAAAATGGAGGTTGAGACCGTGAGCCCCACGTGGGACAGGGACTGTCTCCAACCCGATTTGCTTGTATACACCCCAGCGCTTAGGACAGTGTCTGGCACACAACGAATACCACAATTATTATCATTATTATTGTTATTTGAGGTAGAGAGACTAGCCCACTGCCCCACCAGGGCCCAGGTCTTATTCTAGCAGAAGCGCTCATCGTCTATAATGTCTTTTCTCTGAGAGATCAGGGTGAGTACCAGATTCTGGGGATCATCCCGATAGGAAGAACGTTGGATAAGCTCATGGTGGGCAGGGAATATGTCTGTTATCTTGTGTTGTACTCTTCCAAGTGCTTAGTACAGTGCTCTGTACACAGTAAGCACTCAACAAATTCAGTGGATTGACTAATGAATAAAGCCAGGATTGAAATTCCATGAGTGCCAAACGGAAGCTATTGCCTCACAAGATTGGGACTTCCAACTGGCTGGAAGACCAGATAAATCACTCTGCCAGGGTCAAGGCCTCTCTCAATAATCTGGGCCAGAATCACTACAATGCTGGAGTCAAAGATTCAAAGAAAAGATATTCCAGTTCAAGCCATTTCCCACTAGTTCCCAAACTCATCCAAACCCATCACGATGAGAGCCATCACTCCTCTATGAACAACTCCGATCCCAATAATCGTCACGGATGAGGTGTCTGTCAGCCACTGTTTGAGGACAACAATAGGTGCGCTATAAATAGGCACAGGAAGCTAGAGGGGTTCCTGGAATCTCCAGGAAAGAAAGGGTTAAAGCAGAGCCAATTTCGTTCCTTTCTCATGGTGTTTTGTAGTGAGGGAAGGCAAAAGGGATTGAGGGAAGAGGGGAAAGTGTGGTGCAGCATTAGTTTTCCACTAGCTTTTGGGGCCCCCTCTCACTTATCAATGAGACCTTTCAGGACTCACTCTCCCCAATTGAGATATCATTTCCTGTCCAACACACTAACTCCATTGATAATTTCAGCCTGATGGGAACTCTGCAAAGCCCCACCAGCTAAGGCCAGAAGACCCAGAAGAACGTATATATGGAAACAGAACTGGAATTTACAAGGGGAAGAGAAAAAAAAAATTGGGTGAGAAGGGGATGAAGGGGTCACAACCCCCAGGAATTTACAAATTGAAACAAAAATTGTTCAAAGAACCACGAACTTTAAAAACTACAGCCTTACCATTTACCTCCTCATCTCAAAGGACAACACTAGAAAGTGGAAGGCAGAGAATGCTTTTCCCCAGCACCAATGCATATTGGGTGGGGGCAGAATGAATTTTTCACCTCATCACTTCAGAGTCACAATATAGGCACAAAGCACATCTGTGTGAGATTGATTATCCTTCAGAGAAACTCAAGACGCTGCCATTCTCCTTGCTTATGGTGCATTGCAGTGATGGAAATCAAGGCTTGAGGAAGCTGAAATGCCATCCCCATGTGCTCTAAGGTACTGAAACAAAATCAGGGAATCATAGGGCTGGAAGATCCTCAGGTACACACCTACAGAGGCTTCTGTCTCCAGGAGGCTAATGCCCAGTTCACATGGGACAGCAGGTTACATTTTCTTTTCATAAAAGATTTTCAAGAACAGCCTATTTCAGGATCTAAACATCAGTCAGTTTCTCCCTTGTGATTAAATGAATTCCCAGTTGTCAGGACTTCAATCCAAATACCCTCAAGAATTGGGGTATCACCCCGATTAGAATATCGGGGTATTCACCATCTTTCTTTTTCCTAATTCTGGGATCTTTAAATGAAAAGTGCTCTCGAAGGGGCAGAAGAGGTTATTTCAGAGTGAGAAGATAGCTTAGAAAATCCGGAAATACAGTGAAATGGAACCAAATCATAGATTAAACAAGTTACCTGAAGGTCAAAGAACTTGCTGTACCGCCGATAGATGATCTGGGAAGTAGAGTCTGACCACGATACATTGATGATATACACCTGTGAGGGAAGAGAAAAAGACTTGTCAACTTCAGCATAAAGAATAGGACCATTTCATGTTTCTGAGATCTAAAATTCCACTTCCAGTTTCAATCTGGATTTCTAAAGACAGCCACATCTGAGTTTACAAGCAGTTTCCCTTTTTGTTCCCCAATTGCCGAATTTACCTCATGACAAGATAAGCCTGAAAACTTCAATCATTTTGTTTGTAAATGTTACACCTAGCTCTGCACCGTGAGTCAGAGGTGACAGGATTGTTTCCAACTGTTAAAAATAGTAGAAAACCGAGATCTAATGGCATTCCTACAAAAATCCATAGGCCAAAAGAGGAGTTGATGCTTAGATATCTATCTGCACGAGCTGTTTCTCCACGCATGAGCAGGGAAGAAATGTTGAAGGACTTCAAAGACACTCACATAATCACCATCTTTAAGAAGAAAGGAGAGAAAACTTACTGTAGAAACTCCTAGAGTAGTTTAGCTGGAAAGGTGCCAGCCATTGTCCTGTTGGATCCTTAATCTAAAATGTGGTGTCTGACAAAGGCAGCAGAGCAGACACCATCTTCTCATTTCAAAAGATTTGGAAGATAGCAAACAACCAATACCCTATACTGAGGCTTAACGTTATACTCAGCACTTGGGAGAATTCCAAGGAATTAGTAGGCAGGATCCCTGCCCTCAGAGAATTTACAACCTAGCAGGGGAGAGAAACAGTAGAATAAATCACAGATAAGAAATAATAGAATGTAAAGATATGCACACAAATGCCATGGAATGGTAGGGGGTGGATATTCAAGTGAATAGGTGATGCTAAAGTTTTGGGTTTAGGATAAGGAGGTGAGATAAGGTGTTAATAGCAACTCTTACAAAAGCTTCTGACCCCAACTATAGTCTGAGGTTTGCCAACTACTAGGCAAATTTGGGGTCTCCCCAGCAATGTAGCTGGGTCAAGGAGAGTTGAGATTGCCCTGATGCTTTCCCTATCACTGCTGGAATAAAGCGGGGCTTCTTGCATGGTTTTTCTGTTCAACTGCCCAATTTGATGCTGCCCACTTTGAAGATGTGATTAGGGAATTGGAAACTGGAGTCAGAATCTGCTTCCAAAGCAATGGAAAACACTTCCAACTTAATGGGTAACAAGCATTGTTCTAAGTATATGAGGCACATCATCTTGGCTGCTGACTGTGCTCTGGACACCAACCCCCCCCCCACCATGCTGATGGTTATAAACCACTTTTCAGTAGCTGCACAACACTTTGGGCCAACAGTAAGCCTGATGAACAAACCAAGATTATCATAATAATGGCATTTATTAAGCGCTTTCTATGTGCAAAGCACTGTTCTAAGCGCTGGGGAGGTTACAAGGTGATCAGGTTGTCCCACCGGGGGCTCACAGTCTCAATCCCCATTTTACAGATGAGGTCACTGAGGCACAGAGAAGTTAAGTAACTTGCCCAAAGTCACAAAGCTGACAACTGGAGTCGGTATTTGAACCCATGACCTCTGATTCCAAAGCCCGTGCTCGTTCCACTGAACCACACTGTTTCTGTACCAGCCTGCACCAGTAACCCTAAAAGGAGTTTCCAGAACTCTTGTGTTTATTTGTTCCCATCTCCAGCACTTGTGTATATGCTTATTCAACTAAACATTCAATTATTTATTTTCATTACTCCCATTGTAAATATTTTTATGCATGCTCCCACCTGCCCTCCCCTTCCATCAGAGCCAAGGATCCTTGTGGACACAGAGCATATCATTTTCTTGTGCTGTACTCTTCCAAGAACCTAGTACGATGCATTGCTCCCGTTGGCTGCTCAATAACTGTGACTATTACTACCAGAGGTTTTCTCTGCAACACAAAATTTTACGCTGCCCGCCACATTCTGCTAGACAGCAATAGTCGAAACCAAAACAAGAAGGGTAACAGTTGGGCAATCACAAAGCACCGAGTTTCACAGACTAAGTCTATTAGAGAAAAACGTCCCATGAGGCAAACTTGGTAGATCCAATAAATGTTATCATTATTATTATTATTATATATTTATTATATATTTATTATTTATTTATTTATTTTACTTGTACATATCTATTCTATTTATTTTATTTTGTTAGTATGTTTGGTTTTGTTCTCTGTCTACCCCTTTTAGACTGTGAGCCCACTGTTGGGTAGGGACTGTCTCTATATGTTGCCAACTTGTACTTCCCAAGCGCTTAGTACAGTGCCGTGCACACAGTAAGCACTCAATAAATACGATTGATTGATTGATTAATAGTGGGAAGCAGTGTGGCTCAGTGGAAAGAGTCCGGGCTTTGGAGTCATAGGTCATGGGTTCATATCCCAGCTCTGCCACTTGTCAGCTGTGTGACTTTGGGCAAATCACTTAACTTCTCTGCGCCTCAGTTACCTCATCTGTAAAATGGGGATTAAGACTGTGAACCCCCTGTGGGACAACCTGATTACCTTGTATCCTCCCCAGCGCTTAGAACAGTGTTTTGCACATAGTAAGCGCTTAATAAATGCCATCATTATTATTAATAGTAGGCAAGTTGCTTAGCTTCCCTGTGCCTGTTTCCTCATCTGCAAAAAAAAAATAAAAAATGGGGATATGATAACAGTTCTCCTCCTGCTTAAACAGTGAGCCCTATGTGGGACACAGATTCTATTTGTAAGCTATTACATAGCTATAATTCCATTTGTTCTGACAATTTTGACACCTGTCTCCATGTTTTGTTTTGTTGTCTGTGAGCCCATTGTTGGGTAGGGACCGTCTTTAGATGTTGCCGACTTGTACTGCCCAAGCGCTTAGTACAGTGCCCTGCACACAGTGAGTGCTCAATAAATACAACTGAATGAATGAATGAACGGATTGGGTCTGATGTGATTGTACTGCATCTGCACCAGTGTGTTTAACAAACATCATGATTACATTTTAGACTGTAAGCCCACCTTTTAGACTGTGAGCCCACTGTTGGGTAGGGACTGTCTCTATATGTTGCCAACTTGTACTTCCCAAGCGCTTAGTACAGTGCTCTGTACACAGTAAGCGCTCAATAAATGCGATTGATGATGATTATCATTATTATTGTTATCATCAAGATAATCAATGTCTAAGATGACTGATAGGCACCTTATCAGAGTACCTTATTTCTCCCTTGGCAAAACAGATACTTCAGAAATGTCCAGAAACCCTCTCCCCGCTTGCTGCCGTGCGACGGAGGATGACACTCTGCCCTGCCTGCAGTCTCATCCATCCTCTGGTGGAAAAGCATCTTGAAACCGTGCTGCAGCTGCTTCAGCCGCCAGGATTAGCTCTTTCCAGTGGCCGCCAGAGCCTTTCTCCCGTTCCCTGTCCGTCTCCCACGGCCCTGGGAAGCCGGCCCTGAGTTTCCAGGGGACACCCCGCTCTCAGGCTTAGCCGCAGCACAGAGGGACATCAGACAAAGCTGTGGGTCAGAATCCACAGATGTAAACAAAGCGCCTGCCTATGCTCTAACTCCAGAAATACGAGGAGTAAACAAAAGATAAGGCCCCGGGCAGGAGTCGGGGATAGCAGGGCAGCTTCTGGGCCCTCCCGGACAACTGCACAGTCCTAGGAGGGTTCGCTTTCTTCCCAGTGACAAAGAATAGACGGTCATTGCCAGTGTTGAGGGATGCCAACCCAAGGTCTCCCTCCTGGCCAGATTCCACCTACATCAGAGCCTGTCACACACTTGGTGAGCCGTCGGGTCCCAGCTTCGGGGCTCTGCGGAGACTAAAAACGGATTTTTCCGAGGGAGCAAAAATGAAAGGGGCGAGAGAAAGAGGAAAGGGCAGGGGTCAGTTGACTATCAGCACCACTGGAACCATCTTCCACCACCGCAGAAGCCAAGTACAGTGATAGTAGGGATCAGCTGGAGTCTCTCGGGAACTTTGAAATAAGATAACTAACTTCCAACAGAGCCGCTTTGCGGTTGTGTTTCTGGGTTGGAGTTTTCCTTCCAAGGTTTATGCTGTGGGAAGATTGTTTTCTCCCTTCATCTAGAACAGTGATATTTACAGAGCTTTTTCTGGGGACCCCCACCTGCCTGTCTCCCCCAAATTCTAGTCACTTTCCCCTCTTCTGCAATGAAGGTTAGGAGCCTGGGCTCCCTCCTCTGCTTTCCCATTCCTCTTAAAAAGGGAGCCCCTCAACAGATGCCCTCATAAAACCATAACGTAAATCTAATCTCATGTACACAAAGGATCAGGCTCTACCGTACTTGCTGCTGCAACATTCCTCAGAATCCTTCACTAAGGAAACCAAGCTCTGTGCGTTGAAGGGAAGGGCTACAATCATCCTTCCCTAGTAAGGGCTCCACCACTGCGTTTACCCCATCTTTTCCAATAAGAAAAGGAGAAACTGTGGTCTAGAGGAAAGAGCACGGGGCTGGGAGTCAAAGGACCTGGGTTCAAATCCCAACTCTGCTATTGACTTGCTGCGTGACCTTGGGCAAGTCACTTTGCTTTTCTGTGCCTCATCTGTAAACTGGGGATTCATGCCTGTTCTCCCTCCTACTTAGGCTGTGAGCTTGACACATACTAAGCACTTAAACATAAATAACAATATCAATAATATCCATGCAATTAGATTTTGGTTCCCAAGTCCCTTCCCATTATGTGGAATCAAACAAGTATTTAAGCCACAGCGAGGCCTGGCCGGGATTCTCTTCGATGGCTGATTCCGTGTAATTTATTATTCCATTTCTCTAAGGCCTTTCTCTACAGCTCACATTTTATGAGCAAGAATGGGGGAGTGCAGGTTCCACCCTTTGCCAAAGGAAAGCACCATCCGGGTGAGAAGTCATGGACTACTGAGGTCCAAATAATAATAATAATAATGATAGCATTTATTAAGCGCTTACTATGTGTTAGTATGTTAGCATGTTTGGTTTTGTTCTCTGTCTCCCCCTTTTAGACTGGGGCTCACAGTCTTCATCCCCATTTTACAGATGAGGTCACTGAGGCACAGTGAAGTGACTTGCCCAAAGTCACACAGCTGACAATTGGCAGAGCTGGGATTCGAACCCATGACCTCTGACTCCAAAGCCCAGGCTCTTTCCACTGAGCCAAAATGCCACCGGGTCTCAGTTGATTGTGGAAGGAAGATTTTTTTGGACATTCTCCAGTTCCACTGACCCAGGGCCAGAGGGTAACCCAAAGTAACTGCTCATCTTTCGTTCCCAGCACCCCTGCGATTGGGTCAGCTGGTCAGAAGCTGTTACCTTGTTCTCCGAGCCAGGGCAGCAGCTGCTTTGAAGCACCTCAAGATCAGAGCAGGGTGTGGCGACCCAGATTTCAAAACTTTCCAGCGAGCACCGTGCCTTAGGGGGCAGCCGGGAATTGCTGTCGCCTCAAAATGGGAACCATTAAAGCCTGCACTGGAAGTTGCCTTTCAGTACAAGTACCAGGAACAGTAAATTGAACCTGTAGAGGATGGTTCCACCGCCAAGTCCCCCAAAATCCAGGCCTTCGGGTCTTTCTCCTAAAAAGCCCAGGAGAGAGCTGACCACATCCAGTGAATTAAGAGACTCAGTGCCATAGGAAATCTCAGAGTCTCACAGTTGGGTGTAAGTAAAGGAGTGGGGGGGAAGGGGGTGGTGTGTGTGTGTATGTGTGTGTGTGTGTGTTGGGGGGGCAGGGGAAAGGAGACAACTCTCCCCTTCTACAGTTCTCAATTCTCCTGGAAAGAGAATCATTCACCCATTTTTGAAAAAGACCCCAAAATGCTGGTTTTCAGGGTCCTCACGAGCCCCTAGAGAGGCACAGACCATAGCTAGCTTCATTAACTTTGTATTTACCCCAGCTTCAAGCCTAGTGTTTGCTAATCAATCAATCAATTGTATTTATTGAGCGCTCACTGTGTGCAGAGCACTGTACTAAGCGCTTGGGAAGTACAAGTTGGCAACATATAGAGACAATCCCTACCCAACAGTGGGCTCACAGTCTAAAAGGGGGAGACAGAGAACAAAACCAAACATACTAACAAAATTAAATAGAATAGATATGTACAAGTAAAATAGAGTAATAAATATGTACAAACATATATACATATACTACATAGTAAGCACTTAGATTCCATTACTACTAGACCTTCCACTGACCTCTCCCCCACGTCCTGCCTCTGGCCTGGAACGCCTTCCCTCTTCACATTTGTCAATCGTTCTCCCCACCTTCAAAAGCTTATGAAAAGCACATCTTCTTCAAGAGGACTTCCCTAAGCCCTCATTTCTCCTTCTCCTACTTCCTTCTGCATCCCTCTTGCACTTGATTTGCACGCTTTATTCACCCCTCAGCCCCACAGCACTTATGTGCATGTCTGTAATTTATTTATATTAATATCTTCTCCCCTTTTAGACTGCAAGCTCACTGTGGGCAGGGAACACGTCCACGAACACTGCTACGTCATATTCTCCCAAGCATTTGGTACAGTTCTCTGCACACAGGAAGCACTCAATAAATTTGATTGATTGATTGATTACTATCATAAATTCAGCACTAGGCCAGACCCATCCCGAGGCTGAACTGAAGTTAGGAGTGGCTACTTGAAAGCAATCCACTCACTGCTCTTACTCTTTGCCTTGAGTCCCATGAACAATCATTCCAGCCCTGCGAAATGACTTGGGTTTCGGTCAGAGATGCACAGATGTGCCTGACCCAGGATGCTACATTCAGCTTCCCGGAAACAGCTGCGGTTCTCCGTGTTGACGCAAAGCCCTGCTACTTCACTGTCAGAGTGGAAGGGAAGAGGGGAAGGGAGAGGTGAAGGGGGAAGAAGTCAATCAAACAAGGCCCTGGGAAAAGCAGTGGATGGGCAGAAAATAGCTCTTGTAGTGCTCCACAGAACAATGACAAAGCTCTTGGGACATTCTTATTGCCGAGGATGAAAATGCAGTACTGCCACCCCTCAGGGTGGGTGGATTTCTGAAAGAACAATTCTCCGAGGGGAGATGAGAATGCCTGCAAACCAAAAGGTCCCCCTCCCTCCCTCTAAAATTCACAACGGTCAGGTTAGACATTTTCTTTTCAAAACGTATTTCTTTTCAAAATGTTTGTATTCAAATCATTGCTTTGGTCCCAGTCACCATATACATAAAAACATTGGGAGCCATATGAACTTTGGGTGAGCCTATCACTGAACTCATGCCTTGGGATTCACTAGCCTGAATATTCATTGCGGGGAGGGAACTACCAACTCTGTAATATTGTACCCTCCCAAAAGCTCAGTACAGTGCTCTTCACACAGTAAACACTCAATAAGTTCAATTAATCAATTGATCCTCTTCCCTCCATCTAAAGATAGGATACCTTTTTTTCTGTAGAGGATGGTTTTGGTTTGTTCATTCATAGTATTTGTTAAGTGCTTACTATGTGCCAGGCACTTTTCTAAAAACTGAGGTAGATATGAGCGAGTCAGGTTGGACACAGTCCATACCCCAACATGGGGCTGACAGTCTTCATCCCCATTTTACAGATGAGGTAACAGGCACTGAGAAGTTAAGTGGCTTGCCCAAAGTTACACAGCAGACACGCGGTGGAGCCGGGATTCAAACCCACATCCTTCCGAATTTCCAGGCTTTGTTCTACCCACTAGGACACCCTGTTTCTCACAGTTTACATATTAAACAGCCTGAGGAAAGAGGGATTTGATGAGCTCTTACGGTTCCTTTCAGCCTATTTATTTTCCAGGGAAAAATGGGGCAGAGACGAAAAAGGATTGGCTAATGAAAGGATTTCCCACAGATATTTGTCCTATTCCTTTAGTACATAAAGACAAGCCAGCAAGTAAGACCCGGAGCAACAAAGCCAAACTGCAGTAACTCAGTGGCACACTTTGTTTCAAAAAGATTGGTTGGGGGTCAAAACATCATGGCCTAGTGGAAAGAGGACAGGCCGGGGGAGTCTGAGGACCTAGGTTCTAATCTGGGATCTTCTACTTCCCTGCTGGGTGACCTTGGGGAAGTCACTTTATTTCTCTGTGTCTTAGTTTCCTCATCTTTAAAATGGGAATTCAGTACCTGTTCTCTTAGCCTCTTAGCCCATTGTGGGACCAGGATTGTGTTCAATCTGCTAATCTTGTACCTACCCCAGCACTTGACACCTAGCAAGCCCTTAACAAATACAATTATTATTGAGAAAGACAAACGGTCACATGATCTGGAAGGGTAGGATGATACAAAGACTAGAAATGAGAGGAAAAACAAGAAGGTGACCCACTTATGACAGAGCCAGTTTAAAGCTTTACACAGTGCCCTTGGCTGCTACCTATCAATCATCATCATCATCAATCGTATTTATTGAGCACTTACTATGTGCAGAGCACTGTACTAAGCACTTGGGAAGTACAAATTGGCAACATATAGAGACAGTCCCTACCCAACAGTGGGCTCACAGTCTAAAAGGGGGAGACAGAGAACAAAACCAAACATACTAACAAAATAAAATAAACAGAATAGATATGTACAAATAAAATAAATAAATAAATAGAGTAATAAATATGTACAAACATATATACATATATACAGGTGCTGTGGGGAAGGGAAGGAGGTAAGATGGGGGGATGGAGAGGGGGACGAGGGGGAGAGGAAGGAAGGGGCTCAGTCTGGGAAGGCCTCCTGGAGGAGGAGATGAATTTAACCAATTCATCAATTCATCAATGAGATGAATTTAACCAATTCAGTTCTGTAAATCAAGGCAGAAAGTTTATTAGAGTACTTCTCAACTGCAGTGTACTGGAGATGAAAGACACACACACACACACACACACGTAGATTTGCCTCAGAGATCAAATGTCTAGATGCATGGAAATGACCCCAGTGTCACAGAATTTTCCTCCTCTCCCAAAAATGGAAGCAGGAAACAAGTTTTCTGGACCCCAGGTGAGAGACATGGTCAAGTTAGATCCTTGGAGCTCCAGAAAATTCTGGAGATGGAAATCAGGATGAATTATTTTGTTCTATTGTTAACTGTCCCATTCTGATTTCCTCTAGCTATTGCCTAACAGCCCAGCAGTGCCCAAGGCAGCAGCGCTTGAGGAGAGGGTACAGCAGAAGAGTTGACGAAGCTGGAGAGCCTGAGAGTGGGGGGAAATGCTGTTCTTTGAGAATGATAACATGCATGTTTTTTCCAGCTGCCTCCTCCCCTTCTCCGCTATGCAACTAAAAGTCATGTATTTAGACACCTGGCAGCCAGACTTTACTGAGACGTGCCTGCTTGTACAGTAGATACAGCCTTTTACATACTTCTGTACATATGTAAAACCCCATGTAAAAAGCTTAGAAGCACCAGATATTGTAATGGGATAAGTGACACTATAATGTAAATGATAACATAAGGCAGGATGGAGTCTTCTGCTCTCCTGGATTGTTCAAAGATGAGATCCATACAAACACACACATAACTATGTATATACATACATACACACACACAACTGATACTTTATAGATAAAGATTATGCTACTAACGTAAAATCAAATCCATTTGTGTGTTGGCATGGAAATATCAGTGCATAACCAACAATCCATCCCACCCACAAAGATTGTCCTTTACTAAGTTGGTGATGGCTATTTAACCCGGCCTGCCATAGTATAGGTTTTCACCTTTTCGTGTTTCTGGTTTTTGCAGTATTTGCTAAGCGCTTACTATGTACCAGGCACTGAACTAAGCGCTGGGTAGATACATGGTTGTCATTTTGGACACAGTCTCTATCCTGCATGAGGATATTTGCATTTTACAGATGAGGTAACAAGCACAGAGAAGTTAAGTGACTTGCCCAAGGTCACACAGCAGACAAATGGCAGAGCTGGCATTAAGGCTCAGGTCCTTCTGACTCCCCAGCGCTACACTGCTTCACCTTTTAGTGTTCAGAAGTCCCACAGTCTCTACTCAAGGAAAGGAATCCCTTTCCTAATTGTACCACGGCAGGGGGGTTTATCTACTGTTGTCGTGATAATCCACGACACTACTTGATTCTTTGCTTCACAACATCTTTAAAACCCTTATTTTGTCCTCTCTGCTTGCAAGGTCCCAATCTGGGTCACCATAAAGCAGCTCCTTAAGTATCCTGCCATCATCCATTTTCCCCACATGTCCTGCCCAGCAAATCTGGATTCCCAAAAATAATGCCGCAAAAGTTAACTGACTGGGTTTTCAGACCTCATTCTTGGTCTCCCCAGGAATTACAGACCAGGAAGTCTCATTTCTTCACTGGCAAATTAGTAGACTCTATAATTAGGTTTAGGATCAGTGAGCCCTTTGAAAAACACAACTTACTGAGGGGGAAGACAAAATGGTTTCTGCAAGGGGAAATCATGCCTCACTACTAATCTGCTGGAGTTCTTTGAAGAAGGGCTAAGAGCATGGTTACAGAATACACTAACATACATAATATATTGAAGGGTTTTGACAAGGTTCCACACCAGATGTTTTTTTTAAAAAAAACCCACAAGATTGGAGGGAATATAATGCCAGACAGGAAACAAAGGGAAGGAATAAATGGTCATTTTTAAAGATGGAGAATTGTCGATAGAGGGTACCCCAAAGATGAATGTTAGGACAGTTATCTCTAGACTGTAAGCGCCTGGTGGGCAGAGAAGGTGTCTACCAACTCTTTTGTACTGTACTCTCCCAAGTGCTTAATACAGTGCTCTGCACACAGTAAGCACTCAATAAAAACCACTGACAGTTTAACATTTTTAATAAATGATCTAAGTGAACTGAAATTTCTGCCTCCTATAACACAACAGGGTTCTTTGAGTCCTATAGGGATTGCTCTTAAGAGTTATTTTAGTTGAACTTTTATTCAACACTTGCCATTTTTTTACAGAGTCACTATGGGCAAGACCCTGGACTAATGGCTGGAATAAGGACAAAAAGGTCCCACAAGTGCTGAAGTGGCAGTTGTGGGCTAGGAGCAGGGGAGATGAGAATTGAATCAGGTAAGGGTGGCTCCCGATTTTAAATAAGGTCTAGGTGGCACATTCTTTCAAACTTTGTCGCGAACGGAGGACAATCAGATTGGATACAGTCCCTGTCCCACAGGGGGTTCACGGTGTAAGAGATAGGGAGAGGAGGTATCATATCCCGATTTCACAGGTGAAGAAACAAAGCCCAAAGAGGTTAAGTGACTTGCTGAAAGTAACCCAACAGGCCAGTGACCGACCTGGGACTAGAGTCTGGTTCCCTTGACTTTCAGTACTTGCTTGCTCTACTATGCTACATTACCTCAGTATTTAGGGTTTAACAAATGACACCCTCTGCATTCAAAACCTAGACTCCTTGAAGGCAAAATGCCCGGTAATAGAAAGTTAGTTGGCTGGGAATGGGGGGGAAGGGTAGGAGGGAACACCAATACCCCAAAATCACCTGTTCAGTGTCTCTTTAGCTTTCACCTTTTGTTCACCCCACTATTAACATACCCGGTGAACACGTTTATTGGTAATTTCATAGTCACGGTACTGATGCAAAGGTTAACATGCCTCTATTTCCTTTTGCTGGGAAGCTCTAGTATGACTGCAGTTCCAAAGAATACTGTCCCCTCCCTTCTCTGCCCTTCTCTGACAATGCCAGTGAGGCAATCGCTTCCTCCAGTCTGCCAATACCCATGCTCCTCTACCACCCGCAAGCTTTAATCCTGAATATGAGGTGAACATTCAATATGGATTTTTTGTAGCTGCTTCTGGCCACTGAGGTTTTCTTTTGGTGTGTGGAAGGCTGGCTTGGATTATTTTGATCCATCTCATTATCATTAGCCTGTATTTAAAGAATAACACCTAGGCAGGCCAAATGTGTAGCTAACTTGCTTCGTATGTTGCCCAGCCCAAGACCACATTCATCAGTTTGCTTCAAAAATACTACTTGTGATGCCAGCACTGTCTGTTCCCCAAAGCCCAGCATGCATCATCAGGTTTATTGGGATTTGGAAGGAAGCGATAATGGGTATGTTTAAAAGTCCAATTTTCATCTTCCCTCCTGCATTTTACCTCAGGAAGTTGACGAGACATAAAATTCAATGGGTTCAAAAACTTGGCTCAATTCAAGGATGAGACTGGATTATCAGTACGAGCATGTTAGGGACATTAAGCTAGGGCTATTGAAGACAAGCATTAAATAACAACCAATATCCATCAGTCATAATCTATTAAAGGCAAAAGCTATGGATTTTGGATGGAACACTCCTTATCATGGGGATGATGGTAAAGACAGCAACCATTACACCATTCCTCTAAGTATTCTTTGATGTCACTACGGAAACATAAGCTGGGTGGATGCACTCTTGGCCTCTCCGGTTTTCTCTTGCTCTAAGATTGTTTTACAAGATCAGTCTTTGGACCTGAAAATTTTCCAGTTTTCGGCCTGTAAATTATGCTGTAAAAACGCCCACCACAAGAGGCAAGGGGCCAAGAGAAGACACCTCCGTGAAAACCCATAAAACGCCAATTACAACATCAAAGCTCCCGTCACAAAGTGTGCAACCTTGAGTTGGACCTACAGACACATCACACTGTGTTACTGATTATGGCATTTATGGGTGTCTGCTAGATGCTGAGCACTGGGATATTTCATAAGGTCTACAATTCAGCGGATGAGTTTTATTTTTAAATACAGTAAAATTTTGCAAAATGGCAGCACATAAGAACAGAGATCATTCATCAGATTTTCTCGGAACAACCAAAGCCTCATTAGGGGATTCAGGAGTTGCTCTTCTAGCCACAAGTAGGATTAAAGCCTAAGTGGGGAAGTAATGTGGTCTAGGAGATTGAGCATGGGGATGGGAGAAGGACCTGGGTTCTATTCTCGTGTGACCCTGGAGAAGTCACTGAACTTCTCAGTGCCTCAGTTACCTCATCTGTAAAATGAGGATCAGAACTGTGAGCCCCATGTGGACAGGGACTGTGTCCAACCTGATTAGCTTGTAACTACCCCACCGCTTTTTAAGGTGCCTGGCATGGGGTAAGGGCTTAAATAACATTAAAAAAAATGTGGGGATGGGGAAATTCCTTTTGATGCAGCTTAAATGAAAGTACGACTGGGAAAACAGCAATCCTAGGCTGAGCTGAAGATGTTAAATTGGCTCTTTACCCTTGGAGTAGGAATCCTGGCAGAGGCCAGGATGGTTTCTGGTCCAGTGAAGCAGCATGGCCTAGTGGATAGAGTGCAGGCCTGAGAGTCAGAAGGACCTGGGTTCTAATCCTGACTCCACCACTTATCTGCTGTGTGACCTTGGGTAAATCACTTCTTTGTGCCTCAGTTGCTTCATCTGTAAAATGGGGATTAAAACCGTGAGCCCCATGAGGGACAGGGACTGTGTCCAACTCAGTTTGTTTGTACCACTCCAGTGCTTAGTACAGAGCTGGAGCATAGTGAGTGCTTATATGCCACAATTATGATTATTATTATTACTTGCAGTCAGACTTCAGATACAAGAGAGCACTGACGTTTCTTCCCTTCTTCGCTGCTGTTCTGTGTTTCTGCTTGTTGCAGCTCATTTCAGGGTTTGCATTTAAACCACAAAATCGGGAGGTATAATTAACTTGGCTTTCTGGAAACTGCTAACTCTGCCTGAAGTTTGCAATTTCAGTGGAAAAAAAGTGAACCTCACAGAACCACCCTACCATCCAAGAACGAGACGGAATCTCAGTGGCTTCTTAAAATTGAGTGAACAAGTGCGCTGGAAAAGATCAAGATGCAAAAAAGCTCAGAAAAGTGATGTTGATGTTAACTCTGGTGAGGAAGTAGTACTGGACTGGAGAAGACTTTACCTCCATAATTATAAATTTTGGTGTCTCTCTCTCCTGGTAGACTGTAAGCTCCTCGAGGGCAGTGATCATGTCTAAAGACTCAGGGAGGAGGCATGGCCCCATGGAAAGAGCATGGGCCTGGATCTAATTCTGGCTCTGCCACTTGCCTGCTGTGTGACCTTGGGCAAGTCATTTACCTTCTCTGGGCTTCAGTTTCCCTCTCTGTAAAATGTCCCCTTCATTCCACGGAAACTGCGCTCTCAAAGGTCACCAATGACCTCCTGCTTGCCAAATCCAACGGCTCATACTCTGTCCTAATCCTCCTCGACCTCTCAGCTGCCTTTGACACTGTGGACCACCCCCTTCTCCTCAACACGTTATCTGACCTTGGCTTCACAGACTCCGTCCTCTCCTGGTTCTCCTCTTATCTCTCCGGTCGTTCTTTCTCAGTCTCTTTTGCAGGCTCCTCCTCCCCCTCCCATCCTCTTACTGTGGGAGTTCCCCAAGGTTCAGTGCTTGGTCCCCTTCTGTTCTCAATCTACACTCACTCCCTTGGTGACCTCATTCGCTCCCACGGCTTCAACTATCACCTCTACGCTGATGACACCCAGATCTACATCTCTGCCCCTGCTCTCTCCCCCTCCCTCCAGGCTCGCATCTCCTCCTGCCTTCAGGACATCTCCATCTGGATGTCCGCCCGCCACCTAAAGCTCAACATGTCGAAGACTGAGCTCCTTGTCTTCCCTCCCAAACCTTGTCCTCTCCCTGACTTTCCCATCTCTGTTGACGGCACTACCATCCTTCCCGTCTCACAAGCCCGCAACCTTGGTGTCATCCTCGACTCCGCTCTCTCATTCACGCCTCACATCCAAGCCGTCACCAAAACCTGCCGGTCTCAGCTCCGCAACATTGCCAAGATCCGCCCTTTCCTCTCCATCCAAACCGCTACCCTGCTAATTCAAGCTCTCATCCTATCCCGTCTGGACTACTGCACTAGCCTTCTCTCTGATCTCCCATCCTCGTGTCTCTCTCCACTTCAATCCATACTTCATGCTGCTGCCCGGATTATCTTTGTCCAGAAACGCTCTGGACATATCACTCCCCTCCTCAAAAACCTCCAATGGCTACCGATCAATCTGCGCATCAGGCAGAAACTCCTCACCCTGGGCTTCAAGGCTCTCCATCACCTCGCCCCCTCCTACCTCACCTCCCTTCTCTCCTTCTACTGCCCAGCCCGCACCCTCCGCTCCTCCACCACTAATCTCCTCACTGTACCTCGCTCTCGCCTGTCCCGCCATCGACCCCCGGCCCACGTCATCCCCCGGGCCTGGAATGCCCTCCCTCTGCCCATCCGCCAAGCTAGCTCTCTTCCTCCCTTCAAGGCCCTGCTGAGAGCTCACCTCCTCCAGGAGGCCTTCCCAGATTGAGCCCCTTCTTTCCTCTCCCCCTCGTCCCCCTCTCCATCCCCCCGCCTTACCGCCTTCCCCTCCCCACAGCACCTGTATATATGTATATATGGTTGTACATATTTATTACTCTGTTTATTTATTTATTTATTTATTTTACTTGTACATTTCTATCCTACTTATTCTATTTTGTTGGTATGTTTGGTTCTGTTCTCTGTCTCCCCCTTTTAGACTGTGAGCCCACTATCGGGTAGGGACTGTCTCTATGTGATGCCAATTTGTACTTCCCAAGCGCTTAGTACAGTGCTCTGCACATAGTAAGCGCTCAATAAATACGATTGATTGATTGATTGATTGTAAAATGGGAATTCCCCTTTCATTCAATCATATTAATTGAGCACTTACTCTGTGCAAAACACTGTACTGAGCGCTTGGGAGAGTACGATACGACAACAGACGCATTCCCTCCCTGCAATGAGTTCACAGTCTAGGGGGAGAGACAGACGTTAATATATATAAATAAATAACCAATATACACCTATGTGTGTGGATGGGAGGGAGGATGAGTGAATGAAGGGAGCCAGTCAGGGTGACTCAGAAGGGAGCGGGAGAAGAGGAGAGCTTAGTCAGGGAAGGCTTCTTGGAGGAGATGCGCCTTCTCCCTCCTACTTAAATTGAGAGCCCTATGTGTAATATGAATGTATTGGATCTACCCCAGCACTAAATACATAATAAGCATTTAACAAATACCACAGTTACTATTACAACTCCATTAGACTCTCCCAAGTGGTTAGGATGGTGTTCTGAGCATTGAAGGTGCTCAATAAATACTATTGATCGATGCATACACTTAAAGATCCTTGGGACGGAAGGGTGAGTCTTCCTGAAACTAAAGACTTTATAGAAAGTTGTTTTAGACCTGGAGGGAAATGAGAGGAGGAATGTTGGGAGACGGGGAACTGGCACAAGAAGCTGGGGGAACAAAGCACTGAAGCAAAGAGGCGGAAGTGAGGGCAAAGGAGAGAAAACTATCATGAACAGGGATGCCAAGGAGAGGGCAGAGCTGTGCGGAGTGGAAAGCAGAACAATGGAGAGGGAAAGAAATGATGCCCAGAGAGCTGAGAAGAGTCAGGAAATTATTAGGATGAAGAACAGCCCAGTATTCCATCCCCTCACCCACAATTTGCCTCCCAAAGGGCTTGCTAAAATGACCAGGGAAGAGCCCAAGCCAGGAAATGAGTCCAGAGCTCCAGAGGGAATCCAGGACCAGCCCAACTCCTGGCAGAGCCGAGGATCCCGAGGGTTGCCATAGTGGCATTCCCAGTGGAGGCGCTCAGATGGGTTGTTGTAAAAGAAAATCGATAAAGAACAATGAGAGGAAGAGAGCCAGGAGAAGAATGGTGTTGGGAGTGAGAATGACGGTTTTAAGCTATTCCCACCCCAGGATCCCCCACGAATAAGAGGGGAGAAGCGCACAGGCATTCCCTCAGACCAACTCCCCTCCAGCTCTCGGCAACTCAATTGAAAAACCACACGAGCCTCGGGAGTTACCCCCGGCCCAGTTTCCAAGCCTGCGAGATCACTCGAGTGCCATCCGGCTGCCCCTGCCCTCTCCCCAACTCCATAAGACCAAAGCGAGACCGCCTCCCACTCCCAACTCCCATCCCAAAAGCTGATTCCAGTACGTCATTGGATCGCAAATCTCCCCAGCCCAGGGAACCTGGCCAAGCATGATTGCAAAGTGAGCTCGGCACTCAAGAGAAGGCAGCCAAGGGCCGCATCTGGCCACAGTATTGAAAGCCAATTCCCTGTTAATCATGTAGCTGAAGCACTGAGGTGAGATACACACACACACACACACACACTCTCTCTCTCCTTCCTGCAGCTTTCCTCTCCAAAATAATGTCATCAAGGTTTTCCCTCTGGAGTCACACAGCAGGCAAGCAGAGGCAGCCCCTCACCCTGACCCCTTTAACCTATTTACCTTGGCAAAGATGAGCACGCTGAGAGCTCTCATCTCTCCCACCCCACTGCTCTCCACCCTGAGCATGAGCACGCTATAGATCTGACAAGGCAATAAGGGTCCTGGAGGCATTTCATGTGGGCCTGGAGGCTTTTGTCTGCTCTCCTCCCCACTCCCACCCCCATCAGGCAGTCTTTTTCTGAGCTACAAGATTAGAGAAGGGTTGCAGTTCCATTGCTTAGCATCTCCAAGGGATCCCTGGACATCCCCCCTTCCCCTCCTCCCCAGGCCCACCAAGCATGCACGCATATATGCACAAGCGCACACACACCCGAATCTAAGTACAGTAATCCAGCCAGAATTTAGAGCTTCCCAAAAGCTTTCTCTCTAGCATCAGCTCCCTAACTGAATCATTAAGGTTCACATTTCTGCTTACATGGGCAGACAAGAACATCCCAACCATGAGACAAACCACCTTATACCCTCTACACCCAACGGGAGGCATCCTATTGATTTTGTTAATGATGTGCATTTAGCTTTAATTCTATTTGTTCTGACGACTTGACACCTGTCCACGTGTTTTGTTTGCTCTGCACACAGTAAGCGCTCAATAAATACGATTGATTGATTGATTGATTAAAGGCAGTGATGCAGAGAGGGAATGGGCAAGGGTGGCCCCATTTTAAAATTAAGGAAACTGGGGACCAGAGAAGGAAAGTGAATGGCCCAGAACCAAACCAAGTATCAGAGATGAAGGCACATGTTAGAATTGCCACAGCTGGGAAGAAATTCATTCATTCATTCAATTGTATTTATTGAGTGCTTACTGTGTGCACAGCACTGTACTAAACACTTGGGAAGTACAAATCAGCAACATATAGAGATGGTCCCTACCCAACAACGGGCTCACAGTCTAAAAGGGGGAGTCTGTCAAAAAAGCAAACAAATAAAAGTAGACAGGTGTCAATACCAACAGCATAAATAGAATTATAGCTATATACACAAGAAATGGAAAAACCAGAGTCATTTGTCCCAGTTGGAACGGCTCTTCGCAAAACCAATTAGTCTGCCAGGTCTCCCCTCTCCCTTCTACTCCCTCCCACCCTCTCTCTGTTAAAAAGTTACCCAAAAGGGCATTTTTAATACCAAGTAAATTTGTTCCATTTCACTGAAGCCAGCATTCCCTTTGCCAGCTGGCTACTATTCCCCTGTTCAATAGAGGACAGATCCAGATTTATAGGGTTATTTTAAAAACATGAAATCCCTCTGGTATAAATGCCTTCTAAAGACAAGCAGCCTGTTACACACCTTCTTCCTGGGACCTAGGACAATTTGTGCATAATACACAAAATCCTGAACTGGTAGGATCTGGGCACATTTGGCCACAAACCCTGGACATCACCACCACAAGTATTTATTGAAGATAGTATGGGCACAGAAGGAGCCCATATCTCTTCTGGAAGAGATTGTTAGCCTTCTGCAAACATCTGACACGTCAATTAACAGGATAACAATAACTGTGGTATTTGTTAAGCACTTGCTATGTGCCCAGGACGGTACTAAGTGCTGGAGTAGATACAAGATAATCAGGTCAGAATCCAATCCCGATCCGGATAGGGCTCTAAGTCTACATTTTGGGGGAGGGAGAACGGGCATCTTATCCCCATTTTAGAGATGAGGAAACTGAGGTACAGTGAACACACACAGAAGGCAAGTGGCAGGTCAGGATTAGAACCCAGATCCTCTAGGTCCTGCTACTTCTCCTACGTAGGAGCAATAGGGCAACTCTGGGTATTCCATAGGCTAAGTCTAAGGACCCCTATCTTTCATGCAGAAGTAGAGAGAGAGCCAAAGATGGAGAAAAACAGAGGTCACACAAAGACCAACTTCCTCGTGCAGCACAGAAGAGGAGGCTAGTGATGCAAAGTCGTCGGGCCAAGAACCAAAGGAAATTGGTATCAACATCCTGCTTGATGGCAAGGTAAACACTTCAGAATAAAATGGAGTAAAATCAAAAGGGAGGAAAGCAGTAGGTTCTTTCCCAGTGAAACAGAATCTTCTGCTCTGGTCTTCCTTCCTATAAATATGAATACCTAAATTCCTTCAGGTTAGGACGTCCATAATCCTTATGCTCTACTATTTCCCTTACCTGAAATGTATTTTAATGTCTGTCTCCCACTGTAGACTGCATTTATTGAATGAACTAAGTGCTTGGAATTCAAAGATGTGATCCTGACTCTCAAGGAGTTTACAATCTAGTGGGGGTTGACCATACATATGAACAACATACACCTAACACTAATATAGACGTCAGAATACAGTCCTCAAAAATCCCTGTTGGTCTTTCATGCAAATTTAGCCAAAAAAAAAAAAATCACAAGTCTAAAATTAGCTGCTTGTGCAGGTGGCCAAACCCCAACTCTTCCCAACAAAAACACCATGGTAAATGTGTTTAACGCTGTGGTAAATATAGTACCACACACACATTTTAACCACTCAAATATAAATTGAACATGAAGCACAGCTCTGCCTTGAATGATCAGGATGTCTCCTGGGAGAAAAGCTCCATGCTGTTGAACTGTGATTCAAGTCCTCAGTGATGGTGATCTTATCTGGCTCATGATGTTGGTGTAATCATTTAGCAGGGTCCATCAGGACTCGGGGCTCACAGAAAGGATTTATTCTGGTCAGTCTGTGGGCCTGGTTCTGAGCCCCACAGCCACATGCAGGTTAATCTGACAAGTTGAGGCCTGGTCCTTCCCCTTCCAAATTTCATCACTGATGCTGGAGCACCATTATTTCACTTGCAGCTTTTCACTCATGTTTAACTATTTCCAAGGGCCCCAGGACAATGGCACACGTGTGAAGATCCCACCCAGTGGCACCAACCTCCTGAAGTGGAGTCCAGGACCCAATCAGGCCTGGGCCTAGAACACAAAGATTCTTGACTCGGAATAGGAAGAATGAGATAGGGCCAAGATTGAGCCACGGAAATCCAGCCCAAGCAGGGCTCTGACAGAGGGCAGAGCACTACATAATATACACCATCTTCACACTGAAACATTAACAATACGATTAGTTCTTTAGACTCCCGCACACTCACGACTATCAGTCTGGCCAATTAATCACTCAGGTTCTGTAAAAGTCAAGTCCGAAGTCAAGTCTGTTCACACAAGACTCTGAGCCCAATCCCAAGATAAGTGTGCAAAATAAGGCAGACCAGAGAGGCTAATTGGCCACAGCTCTCCCTTCACAACCTCATCTCTCTAACACCCCAAAGTGTGAGCCGCCAGCCTTTGCTCCCTGTGACCCAGTGGTTATGAAGCTGGTCTCAGATCCACAAATGACAGACAGAGGAGCAGACTGGGAGAGAATGCCGGGGTGTCGCACCCCTAACAAGAAGCAAAGACCCTACACCCCTGGATCCTGATACCAGAGTTCGTTTCTTTTGTGGTCTCTCTGTAAGCACCGCTCTTGGAAAATGAGTGCCGGGTTTCCCTGGCACTTCAAAAAGCCAGAATATGGCATCACTTCTTGCCCATTTTACACCCGCTGGCCTCATTCCCTTTTTTATTTTTAGAAATAATGCAGTACCACAAATGCAATTCATAGTAGATGGAAACAGTGAGGGTGTCTTTACATCACCAAGTCACTCCAGATAGTTTCATTATCTTGAGCCCGACAATCATAGAACTTTCATTTTTTCCATAGTGCTTGATAACTTATTTCAGTTTTAGACTCAGAACAACCACGTGAAATAGGAAGAGACATAATATTGCCAGGTATTTCTACTGCTATTTTACAAACAAGGAAGCTGAGGTATGATCGATCAAAGATTAAGCATACGTAGTTCAAAAATGAGGGTGTCCATGAGAACTCTAATTCCAGAAGGGTGGTAATTGACAATTATGGCAGAAGACTCCCTGCCACTACCCCAGCCCTACTGCAGATTACCAAACTGATCAGCCCAGCATCACACTGAACTGATACTTTTACTTTGGCTCAATTGAATAAAGTTTAATTCCTCATGACAGCCCTGTCCAGGATTCAAACTAAGGTTGGTTTTTGGTAACAGAGATCAAGGTTTGGTAATATATGATTTCACTCTAGCATTCGGCTGTCTCATTCAAATAATGAACAAAATTACGGATTTTGGTGGGGGTGAGGGGAGGCATATCGGATTAGAAAAGTTCACCACTCTGGTGAGATGCGCAGACTTTGGCTCGTTAACCCAGGAGAGCCCAAAACCTGAATCCAGAACATCTCCATGAAGACACAGGCCACGGGAAGGAATTCCAGATTTGAAGAACGTTCTAAAGTTGTACTTTAAATTCTAGTTTGAAGGTGGAGTTTAACTAGAAACACACATTTCCCCCCCAAATGACCCTAACCTCGTCTCATAAAAAACAAGCAAGTGAACTTTAAGTAATTGCCCCTTCTGGGCCTCCAGGAGAAGCCTCCCTAATTTCGAAAAAGGACGACTCCTCTACCATCCCCCTTGAGAGGGTGAATAATTCAAACGGCCCCAAACCTTTCAGCTTTCTGGGGAGAGGTCAGAGGAATGAGTTGGTGAGATGGGAGGGAGGAGGTCACAGCCATCCCATCGCTCAAATACTCACAGTCAAGATTAAGTTAGTTCCGACACCTTTCTATACCGAGACACAACCCAGACTCCCAGAACAGAGCCTCTCTTAGGGCGATGGACTCTATCTGGAATTGTCCATCTCCCTTCCAGACTTCAGATGAGCCCCTGGCTTCCTGGGAATCTGATGTGCTGTCCTTGGGGAACAAAGAAGGTTACTGTCCAGGGCTCTCTCCTCCTAACCCCAGCACGAGACCGTAACAGTGAAATGAAATGCCTGTCTGAACAATGAAAATAGTTCATGCTTTAATTTATTTCCCAGGTGAAGAGAGACACTGCAACCTTGGCAAGACAGTGTGCAGAGAGAGGGATTTCTTTAATGGTGCAAAAGCCGAAGGCTTCAGCTCATGCTGTCTTAATAGCTTTCTTTTCTTTGATGTTTCTACTTCATTTTTTGCTCAGTGTGCTGATGTTTAATACTGTAGAGAATACTTATTTTCTTAATGAAATGGAAATAGTTTGCCATTTCCATAATATTTGGCTATCCTGATACAATGCCTAGATGAGACTCCTATGTTGTGTTTTCTAGCTAATGTTTATTGAATGTAGGATCTCTCACACTGAAAATCTTAAGATAAATAGTGTAATCATGGAATGGACTGAGGACTGCCATCCCATATCTGCAGCGGGGGTGGAGGGGTGGGGGGTGGAAACAGAGCAACATCATCCATTATTTTCTGAAAGAAAGAGAAAATTTGGTTAAGATTTAAGTTTAAAAAGATGCCAGTCTCATAGGTGGGGAAAAAAAAAGCTTGAAAAGGCAAAAAGATGAACATTCAACAATCACCTGCTACAACTACCTTTTCTTAAAGGAGTTGATAATAGTGGATTGTTTTTTAATAGCTTCTTTATCCTTTGATGACAATAGCAACATGTGGCATTCCCATGATTCTTCATCCTCCTTACAGGAAGGTTTAACTGTTTGTTAGTGCAGAAGAGACAGCAAATCCCATTTAAGAGCAGTAGCTCAAATGAGACCCAGGTTTTTGTAGTTTTGACACAGTTCTGTGATGGGGGAAAGCTGATGCTGTGAGAAATGACCCCCTGAAGTTTCAATGGTCCCATAAACAAATGCATGGAGGGTAATGTTCCGGGACATTGATTTAAACCACCAGTAAGCCGACAGAGAAACCAGCTAGTCAGAGCAAACAAGATAAGGGCAAGCCAAACTTGTACTTTCTATTGAAAGGGGGCAGACAAAGGAGTTTTAGTTTTAAAAGTAGGCTGTCAAGTGAAGTAATAGAGTCCTTTGTTAATGGTCAGGTAAGTAAGAACTGCGCTGGGAGTTTTATCAAATGACAGAAGCCAAGGGGAAGCAGTAGAAACAAATTAGAATATCCCAGCTCTCCTAGTCAGGGTCAGATTGACTCAGCACAGGGAGGTATGACCCGTATTTAAGGTGAGGCGTGGGAAAGGGAGGAGCTTTTTGTAATTTTCAGGTCTCTTTCTGCTCATTTTGGGGAACACCCCTCACACCCCCCACCAATTTCCTTCATGTTACTTTATTAACTCACAGAAGTTAACTTGTGGAATTAAGTGTGATGGCACTGAGTGAAGCATCATTTTGCTGCATTATAAAATAAGCCAAGGAAAAACTAGTCTAACCTTGGGATTGGAGAGATTGAGCCCAGACTGAGCCCCCCGACTTATCTTCTGCTTCTCATCATCATCAATTGTATTTATTGAGCGCTTACTATGTGCAGAGCACTGGACTAAGCACTTGGGAAGTACGAGTTGGCAACATATAGAGACAGTCCCTACCCAACAGTGGGCTTACAGTCTCCTCCCTCTGCCCTACCCCCTTCCCCTCCCCACAGCACTTGTGTATATTTGTACATATTTATTACTCTATTTTATTAATGTGTATATATCTACAATTCTATTTATTTTGATGGTATTGACATCTGTCTACTTGTTTTGTTTTGCTGTCTGTCTCCCCCTTCTAGACTGTGAGCCCGTTGTTGGGTAGGGACCGTCTCTGCTGCCGAATTGTACTTTCCAAGTGCTTAGTAATAATAATAATAATAATGGCATTTGTTAAGCGCTTACTATGTGCAAAGCACTGTTCTAAGCGCTGGGGAGGTTACAAGGTGATCAGGTTGTCCCACGGGGGGCTCACAGTCTTAATCCCCATTTTACAGATGAGGTAACAGGCACAGAGAAGTTAAGTGACTTGCCCAAAGTCACACAGCTGACAATTGGCAGAGCTGGGGTTTGAACCCATGACCTCTGACTCCATAGCCAGTGCTCTTTCCATTGAGCCACTCTGCTTCTCTAGTACAGTGCTCTGCACACAGTATGCATTCAATAAATATGACAATGAATGAGAGCACAAAAATCCACTCAAGCAGGAGACTCAAATCCCAAATGAGAATTATACATGGTCCCTGGCCCCCGAGAGGCTCATAAACTACGATTAAGAGAAGGAAAGAGGACCAGCTCCCACGTCACAGCTTTGCCCTTCAGGCCACATGGCTTCTGAGTGTTGGGTTGGAGGTGGGAAAATTTGTATGTGAACTTAATCCCCATTTTACGGATGAGGGAATTGAGGCCCAGAAGTTTAGTGACTTTCCCAAGGTCACAGAGCAGACAAGTGGCAGAGCTGGAATTAGAACCCGGGTCCTTCGGACCCCCAGGCCTGTGTTCTAGCCACTAGACCATACTGCTTCTTGGATGGTGGTAGAAGAGCAGAAAGAGCAGAAAAGTTCAGAGATCCAGTTAATGGAGACCCTTAAACCTGATGATCCAAAGCTTTAGTTTAATCCAAGAGGTGCTAGAGAAACATTGGAGATTTTTAGGGGAGAGGAAAATTTTCTGATTTGCACAGCTGTGTGTAAAACAGGTTTCAAAGGAGAAAGACCAGAAAGGAGGCAGTTCACAAGAGTTCACACTAGGGTAGTGATGTAAGAATGGAGAGGAAGGAGTAGATCTGAGAAAGATCACCGCAGAACAAACAGCAGAACCTAGCAAATTTAAAGGTGAGAGGCAAATGAAAGAGTAAGGTCAAGGATGACATCAAGGTGACAAGCTTGTGTGAGAGAGAGGTGGTGGAGTGGTTGCAATGGTGGGGAGAGGTTTAGGAGGAAAGAAGAGGAGTTCAGTTTTAGACACATCAGGTTTAAGTTGTCAGCAAGTCCCGCAGATGGAATTGCCCTAAAGGCCAGAGGAGTAGCCATTGTAAAGTGGGTGAGCTATCAGGACTAGGAATGTTGATTTGGGAATTGGCAGATAAGTAGAACATTCATTCAAATGCTGCTCTTTAAATGAAGGCCTTACATTTCTCCCTTTAAGAGGAGGAGAAGAGATATTAAATTTGCATAAAAACCCTGTGATGTTGAGGTAGTCTGGGTTGAAAAATCACCAGAAATAGTGACATGCCTCATCTGCTGGGATCTAAAAGCAAAAGAAAGAGTATTTCATCATAGTTAAGCCCAGCAAAGGGTTAGTACTCATCAAATGAGAAAACAAACAGTAATGTCACTGCTACTCTATTAATATAAACTTACTAGAAATATTACACAGAAAAATTACAAACAGGCGGCATTTGTTCAACTGACTGGGTGTCTCAGTAATTTACAACTAATTAGGAATTTTGGAATTTTGTAATGGTGTTTGAAATAAAAACAAGTAATGCAACTGATCTATTCTCTAGACATGTAATTAATCGTATTTATTGAGCACTTACCATGTACAGAACATTGAACTAAATTGCTTGGGAGAGTACAATATAACAGAGTTGGAAAGACAGTCTCTGCCCTCAAAGAGCTTACTGTTTAGAAGAGGGGAAAATGCTTTAATATAATTTACAGATATGTACATAAGTGCTCTGGGGTGGAGGGATGGGTGGGAAAAAAAAGTACAAGTGCAAAGGTGGCACAGAAGGGAAAAGGAGTTGGGGAAATGAGGGCTTAGTCAGGGAAAGCCTCTTGGAGGCGATGTCATTTTAATAAGATTTTGAAGGTGGGAAGAGTGATCATCTGTTATATGAAAAGGGAGAGAGTTCCAGGCCAGAGGCAGAAGGTGGGCTAAGAGACAGGCAGCTATGAGGCACAGTGAGCAGGCTGATGTTATGAGAGAAGCAAATGTGCTGAGATAAGATAGGAGAGGGCAAGATGATGGAATGCTTTAAAGATTCAGTAACTAACCTTACCCTCCTAATTCACATATCCTATGTGGGCATGGGCAGGTTTAATGTGAATTTCCTCATCCACAAAGATCAGGTCTTTGACCAAGCATGCTCTAGCATCTGATTTTTTGTGCTACCAGCAGGTTTTGAAAGTCAGGGGAGAAGCAGCTTGGTCTAGTGGACAGAAAGTCAGAAGGACCTGAGTTCTAAACCCAACTCCGACCACTTGTCTGCTGTATGGCACTCAACATACTCCCTCAAGACCCACCACCTCTCTTCCATAGTATGACCCACTCAGTAGTATTTACTGAGCACTTCACTGAGTGCTGGAAAAATACAAGGATGAGAATTAGACCCAATGCCTGCCCCTCAGGGGACTCTCAATCTCAGGGGCAATCTCAGGACCTGGCAACAAAGATTCAAATAATAAAAGTGGCAAAGCAATCTAAGACAAGAACAACGGTGAAAACAGCTAAACAAATGGGACCAGTTATATATTTTTTTAAGCTTTCCTTGGTATTTCACTTGATTTACAGCAAGGTGTCAAAAAGAATGGGCAGATGATGGGAGACTACTTTTGCCAAGCCCAAAGCATCCAGTTCAGTATAGGCAGGCAGCAAAATGGGAGGGTAGGATATTCCTACTCCAGGGTAGTATCAGAGGATAGGCTATTCCTACCTTAGGGAAGTAATGAAGCCTAGTTGCCTGGAAGTCTGAGGAACTGGGTTCTAATCCCGCCTCTGTCACTTGACTGCTGTGACCTAGGGCAAGTCACTTGACTTAGTGTCTCAGTTTCCTCATTTGTAGAATGGGAAATAAATACCCGTTCTACCTCCTACTTTAACCGTGAGTCCCAGGTGGGATAAGGACTGGGTTCAACCTGATTATCTTGTATCAACACCAGCGTATCAATTATAATAATAATGGTATTTGTTAGGTGCTTACTATGTGCAAAGCACTGTTCTAAGCGCTGGGGAGTAACCTAAGGTGATCAGGTTGTCCCATGGGGGGCTCGCAGTTTTTAATCCCCATTTTTCAGATGAGGTAACTGGGGCACAGAAAAGTTAAGTGACTTGCCCAAAGTCACACACCTGACAGTTGGCGAAGCCGGGATTTGAACCCATGACCTCTGATTCCAAAGCCCGTGCTCTTTCCACTGAGCCACGCTGCTTCTCCAAGCCCTTAAATGCTATTGTTATTATTATTATATTCCCCTGGGAAAAGTTCCAGTGGTTGCTAGTGACTTCTTAATCGGCTGCCTTCAGAGACTGAGGCAAGCCCACTCCTCTCTTATCCCATCTCACTCCCTAAGATTGGGAGGGGATAAGGATGTAATTTTCAGGGTGTTCCAAGATAGAGAGGCCAGTGTATTTTTGGCACACCAAATCCATTTCAACCTATCATCCCCTTGGGTACTTCTGTATTTATGCCCAGCCTCCAAACTTGTGCGAGAGGTGCATGTTGGATTGACTATTCAATTTTATTATTTCCAATTTCACTGCTTGGGTCTGTCTCCCAGTGTTGGCCCCACAAAGTCCTTGTGGACACAGAATGGGTTTTAGGCTTCTGTTGTTCTTTTCCCCAGTCGCTTGGTATCATGCATCATTAAATACCATTACTAATACAACTCTATCAGTCTGAGGAACCTCTTGAGGCTACAACTAATTGCAGGCAGAGATCATAACTATGTAACCTGCAGCTTCACCTACATTTGAGGAAAAACAAAGGGACTTAAATAGAAGAGGGCTCGCCTATGTTTTGTTCCTTCCCCCTGGAAAGGAGCCACGTGGAATAGATCAGCAAACACATCCTTTCTCCTCCAGCTGCTCCCCTCCCCCACGTTTCTGACCTCACTGCAGGATGTGGCAAGAATAAACTGCAGCAGAGTTCAACGTTTTCCTGAAAGGAGTCAAATCAACTCCATAACCAGCACTAGGGAACGAGAGGGGAAACCCACACACTGCTCCATGGCCAGAGACAGAAAGACCCCTTCGGTGCGCAATCCGGGAAGCAGAACCAGGCTTCGGAGTGGGCAAGCTGCAGAGCTTCCCGGTCCCATCGAGAATCAGTAAAACCTGCTTCCCGTCAGCAGAAGCTTCCTTCAGAGGAATTCAAAGAGCTCTCACACGCAGAGCTGGAATTATTAGAAAGCAGTGTGGCCTAGTGGAAAGAGGCGTCAGGAGGCCTGGATTTTAATCCCAGTTCCTCCACTTGCCTGCTGTGAGACCACTTAACTCTTCTGTGCCTCATTTTCCTTATCTACAAAAATTGGCATTAAATGCCCGTTCTCCCTTCTCACACTGTGAACTCCCTGAGGGACGGGGTCTCAGTTTGATCTGATTATATTCGATCTACTCCACAGCGCTTGGCAGATAGCAAGTAGCTAAGTACCCCAGTTATCATCGCATCTCATTTCACAAGTCGGGAAACTAAGGCTCGGAAGGACTAGGCGGCCCACGGTCCCAGGAGAAAATGAGTGGTGAATCTAGATTTCCTGTGGTCCACAGGGTGACTTCTGGGGTCAGCAGCTGCCTCCTGGCAATTGAAGGGTTAGTGCAGCCAGCCTAGAAGCACTCAAATGGGCCTAAAGGAGGCAGACCCATGTGGGAATGGGCTGCGACCGACATCTGAGCGAGAGCCCATGGGGCCCCGTGGCTCCTTGGATGGCCGGCTATCAAGAGAGCGGAGCTGGGCCCGGTCAACAACGAAGCAGTTTGTCAGGGGCTGATGCACGGTTAGACTTTTGAAGTGTGCACACACATGTACACACACTTACACACCTCTTCAGAGACCCCCCACCCAAGGAAGAGACGAGAGACTCTGGTCTCCTCCCCTGTGCTCTCTTCAAAGCTGCCCCCAAGAAGGCTCCAAACACAAAACTTGATCAAAAGCCAGGAGACAACCAGACTGATGGGCACCTACCCCATTGGTAGGAGATGGGGTGCGGGATTTGTTTTGCTTGGTACTGTTTTTTTTAGTGGTACTTGCTAAACGCTCACTACGTGCCATGCACTGTACTAAGAACTGGGGTAGATACAAGATAATTGGGCTGGACACAGTACCTGCCCCGCGTAGGCTTCACAGAGCAGTGAAGTGACTTTCTCAAGGTCTCACAGCAAACATGTAGTGGAGTCAGGATTAGAACACAGGTCCTCTGACTTCCAGGGCCGTGCTCTTTCCACTAGAACACTCTGCTTTCCCAGAAGGGACTTTACTTGGGGAATGAATAGTGTCTGTAAGCAGCAGTCAACCCTGGGCCTAAGGAGTGCTTGGGAGGCTGGAGAAGCAGCGTGGCTCAGTGGAAAAGAGCCCGGGCTTTGGAGTCAGAGGTCATGGGTTTAAATCCCGGCTCCGCCAATTGTCAGCTGTGTGACTTTGGGCAAGTCACTTAATTTCCCTGGGCCTCAGTTACCTCATCTGTAAAATGGGGATGAAGACTGTGAGCCCCCCGTGGGACACCCTGATCACCTTGTAACCTCCCCAGCGCTTAGAATAGTGCTTCACACATAGTAAGCACTTAATAAAATGTCAGCATTATTATTATTAAGGAAAGTAGTTGGGAGAGGGGAAGGAGGGGCATGTTTTCCAGATCAAATCAGATTCCACTGGGGGCTCAGAAATGAACATTTTCCCAATGTCTTTATCAATCAACCACATTTATTGAGCGCTTACTGGGTAGAGAGCACTGTACTAAGCGCTTGCGAGAGCACAACATAACAGAGTTCGTAGACATGCTCCCTGTCCTCAACAGGTTTACAGTCTGGAGGGGGAGACAGACATTAATATAAATTACAGACATATGTACATAACTGCTGAGCGAAGAGTGAGTACAGGAAGCAGCGTGGCATAGTGGATAGAGCATGGGCCTGGGAATCAAAAGGTCATGAATTCTAATCCTGGCTCAGCCACTTCATTGCTCTGTGACCTTGGGCAAGTCACTTCACAACTCTGGGCCTCAGTTCCCTCATCTGTAAAACGGTGATTGAGACTTTGAGCCCCATGTGGGACAGGGACTGTGTCCAACCATGTTTGCTTGTCTCCACCTCAGCGCTTAGTACAGCGTCTGGCACCTAATAAGCGCTAAACAGATGCCATAATTATTATTATTGTTATTATTACAAAGGGTGCAAATCCAAGTGTAAGGGTGACACAGAGGTCCTCCTTAAGTCTGAGGCTCCAGACTGGGCAAAAAACACCTGAGTTCACTTCACATGGGTCAAAAGCACCCTTCCTCTGAACACTGGCCTGATGAGAAGCAGTGTGGCCCAGTGGAAAAAGCACAGGCCCAGGAGTCAGAGGACCTGGGTTCTAATCCCAGCTCTGCCACCTATGTGATTAATCAGTTTTATTTGAGTGCTTATTGTCTGCATAGCACTTGGGAGAGTACAATATAACAAAGTTGGGAGGCACATTCCCTGCCCACGACAACCTTACAGTTTTTTGGGCAAGTCACAAATTCTCTGCACTGGTTTCCTCATCTGTAAAACATGAATTCATTACCTGTACTCCCTTAGAGAAGCAGCATGGCTTACTGGAAAGAGCATGAGCTTGGGAGTCAGAAGTCATGGGTTCTAATCCCAACTCTGCCACTTAGCTGTGTGACTTTGAGCAAGTCACTTAACTTCTCTGTGCCTCAGTTACCTCATCTGTAAAATGGAGATTAAGACTGTGAGCCCCAAGTGGGACAACCTGATCACCTTGTATCTATCCCAGTGCTCAGAACAGTGCTTGGCACATAGTAAGCGCTTAACAAATACCATCATTATTATTATTATTCTAGTTATATTGGGAGCCCCATGTGAGACAGGGACTATGTTCAATCTGATTAGCTTGTATCTACTCCAGCGCTTAGTACAGTTATTGGCGCAGAGTAAGCACTTAGATACACCGAGGAGCTACAACCTAAAGACTGACCAGCTATCCTCCTGTCTTCATGAGCTTGAGAATGTTTAAACCAGCAGTTGCATTTTCACTTCCTAATCCAGGAGAAGGTCTGGGTTGCACTTTCGTCATGATCATCTTCCCAGAGTCCAGTGAAGAAGGCAATTTCCTCATGGAGAGGGACCACACTTCAATCAATCAATCGGGAAACCATGTGGCCTAGTGGATAGAGCACGAGCCTAAGAATCAAAAGGATCTGGGTTCTAATCCCAGTTTTGCCACTTGTCTGTGTGACTTTGGCTAAGTCATTTTACTTTCATTCATTCATTCAATTGTATTTACTGAGCATTTACTGTGTACAGAGCACTGTACCAAGTGCTTGGGAAGTACAAGTTGGCAACTTATAGAGACGGTCCCTACCCAACAGCGGGCTCACAGTCTAGAAGGGGGAGACAGACAACAAAACAAAACTGAGGTGCCTCAGTCACCTCATCTGTAAAATAGGGATTAAGACTGTGAGTCCCATGTGGGACTGGACTGCGACTAACCTGATTTGTTTGCATCTACCCCAGTGCTTACTATAGTCCCTGACACATATTAATAATAATAAATTATAATGATGGTATTTGTTAAGCGCTTACTATGTGCCAAGCACTGTTCTAAGTGCTAGGGTAGATACAAGTTAATCAGGTTGTCCCACGTGGGGCTCATAGTCATAATCTCCATTTTACAGATGAGGTAACTAAGGCACAGAGAAGTTAAGTGACCTGCCCAAAGTCACACAGCTGACAAGTGGCAGAGCAGGGATTAGAACCCATGACCTCTGACTCCCAGGCTTGTGCTCTTTCCACTAAGCCATGCTGCTTCCCACACATAAGCAGCGTTTAACAAATACCATTAAAAAAATATTTTTAAAAAGCCCCCAACAACGTGGGCACTGTACAGGGAGCCTTCACAAGTCAGTCATTCTCTGCCCTCTGGCAAATTTCAGTTCTCTCTTGGAATCCTCGACAATAAGGACTAAGGAGAGATCACTTACACTAGCTCCTCTTCCTGCTCAGCTGAAGAGTTACTCAGTCTAACAGTAAAACAGATCTTCCTAAGAGAGATAACAATGTTATATATGTATATATATATATATACATATATAACATTGTTATGTATATATATATAACACATATATATGTATATGTTATATATATACATATGTATATATACATATATATGTATATATCCTGTTCACTTAATATAATATGCCCTAAGATGACCTGGGGGATAAGGAGAGGACCAGCGGTCAAGAGAATAATCACCTCTCCCCTTGGGGTGGTCTATGGAGCCTGACAGGTCATGTGCTGATGTGCTAAGCACTGTTCTAAGCACTGATACATCAACATACACCTGAACACTGGACTTCTACTTAGTGCTGACTGCCCCAGAGAGAACAGTAAACAGAGCCAGTGAGATGATGAACAAGATAAGGCACACGGGCCAACTGAAGTCATCCTTTCTCCCTCCAACTGTCCCTCTGGCCTGAAGGCAGAAAGGGTCTGTCCAGTCCAAGATGCTTTGATTCATTCCAGAACAGACTCTCGTCCAACCATTTGGACACTCGGTTTCTGAGGAGCTCATGGTTTTCTAATGAATCAGTTTGACAGACGGCCTTTTGGTAACAACCTAGGGTCTCTTATGTTCACCCCCACACTCCCCAGTCAACACTGGCTTTAAAAACAGAGGAAGTGTTGTGACTGTGGAGGAGAAGGCTTCTTTCTGCCTGGGCAGACACAGCATTTCCTCCGCTCCAGGCGGAGACGGAATCCAATGACAGCCCATCCATAATGGCATTGTGAGGGGTATTGTCTCCAGCATGTTTTCACCAAATCTGCAAGATACTATTGTCCTGAAATCCAAACACAGCTGGAAGCCCTGGCCCCTGTTCACCCTATATAATGTGCCCTAAGATGATTTGGGGGATAAGGAGAGGACCAGCGGTAGAGAGGATCGGTTCAAATCCCAGCTCCACCACTTGTCAAGCACCCAGCGCTTAGAACAGTGCTTTGCACATAGTAAGTGCTTAAATACCATCATCATAATTGTCAGTTGTGTGACTTTGGGCAAGTCACAACTTCTCTGTGCCTCAGTTACCTCATCCGTAAAATGGGGATTAAGACTGTGAGCCCCACGTGGGAGAACCTGATCACCTTGTAACCTCCCTAGTGCTTAAAACAGTGCTTTGCACATGGTAAGCGCTTAATTAATGCCATTAAAAAAAGAGAATAATCATCTCCCCCATCGGGATGGTCTATGGAGCCTGACAGGTCACGTGCTGATGGGTCACTGCAACAACAGGGTTGAGGATTTACTATTTCCCCCCAAAAACTGAAACCCAGATAATGGTTATCCTGGCTGTAAAGAGTATTATTATTAATAATAATGATGATGATGGTATTTGTTAAGCACTTACTATGTGCCAAGTACTGTTCTAAGCACTGGGATAGATACAAGGTCATCAGGTTGTCCCACTTGGGGCTCACAGTCTTCCTCCCCATTTTACATTTGAGGGAACTGAGGCACAGAGAAGTTAAGTGACTTGCCCAAAGTCACACAGCTGACAAGTGGCAGGGCCGGGATTAGAACCCACGACCTCTGACTCCCAAGCCCACGCTCTTTCCACTGAGCCACGTTGCTTCTCGTAATATTAATGATAAGAAATATTTGCTAAGCGCTTACCAGGAGCCAAACACCGTACTACGCTCTGGGATAGATAAAAGATCATCAGTTTGGACATAGTATCCCTGCTCACACGGGGCTCACAGACTAAGTGAGAAGGAGTTGAATTTAATCCCCATTTTACAGATGAGGAAACTGAAGCACAGAGAAGTGAGGAGAATCTCCCAAGGTCACCCAGCAGACAAGTGGCAGCGCCTGGATTAGAACCCAGGTCCTCTAACTCCCAGTCTCGGGGTCTTTCCACTAAGCCAGGCTGTTTAGGAGGATTTCAAGCTTCTTTTTTTAAACAAAAGCATTAGGATTCATATTCCTTCAATACTCCTAACTCCACTTTGTCGATAACAATACTGAAAAACAAATAAATGATCAACTCATGATCAGCCAGAAGTCTGAGAGGGCACAACAGTTTAGAAAAAACAAAACTGAAAAACTTTGACGTTCAGGATGCCTTCTAAACATCAAATTGGTTTCTCCAAGCCAGACAGCACTCCTGGAGAGCAAATAAACACATCAGTGTAAGTTTGTATTTGCTGGCTTAGTCTCTTGTAAAGCAGGCCCCTTAAAGGCCAGATTCCCTTGTTCCCAATGAATTCATTTACTGTCTGCATTGTTCCATTCATTCATTCAATCGTATTGATTGAGCACTTACTGTGTGCGGAGCACTGGACTAAGCGCTTGGGAAGTTCAAGTCGGCAACATATAGAGAAGGGGCCCTACCCAACAACGAGCTCACAGTCTGGAGGGGGAGCCAGACAGGCCATGCCCCCATCATGTTACCGCCCACTTTGAGCCCATTGCTTTTCTTAAACACTTTATTATGGCATTTGGTAAGCGCCTACTATGAGCTTCGCACTGTGCTAAGCACTGGGGTACCAGATAATCAGGTAGGAAACAGTCCACATTCCACATGGGACTCAAAGCTTTAATCTCATTTTCCAGATGAGGTAACTGAGGCACAGACAAGTTAAGTGACTTGTTCAAGATCACCCAGTAGACAAGTGGTGGGGTGGGGGAACAAAACCCAGATTCTCCGACTCCCAAGTTGGTGCTTTTTGCACTAGGCCTCACGTGGTAATGTTTCAGACCCTTGAACTGGGCAGTAATTTTATCCAGTGCCATTACGAACCTCCCCCCCACCCCCTTGCCTTCTCTTTTGTGACAGTGGGGAGCTAAAAAAGGGCAAGAAGGGATGGAGATCATGGGAAAAGAGAGGCGGAGGCCTGCGGCTTTAATTTTGGACACTAATAGGTGCATTTAACTCAGCCTTTATCAGTGAGAAAGTGAGGTTGGTCTTCAAAGGCTGAGGAAAATAAGAGTTTCTCAGTATCTGGTAAAGAAGTGATGCCACTGGGCTTCTGGATCCTAAATTGCTGGGGTGTGTGCACACACACATAGAAACACACACACACACACACACACACACACACACACATGCCTGCATAAGGACAATCGGTGCTCACAGTATCACCTGCATAGAAAAGGTAACTGGTCCTAAAAGGACAAGATTAAGATGAATAATTTACCACTCCCCATCTAGTCAGTTCATGACCTTGTTCTTTTCCCTCAGCAGGAACACTGTATTAGGAAAATCAAAAGTATTCTTTTCTCTTTTTTTTGATCCACAGCAGTTCATTACCCATCCCTCTAAGGTAAAATTAAGTCTCAAAACAGCATTCCCAATCGCCGCACCATAACACAGTCTGGCAAATAAATACCATGGACCTAAGAGAAACCAGGCTACAGGCCTGAAAGGATTTTTAGTAAATACACCCCACAGCACTGGAACTGTAAGTTCAGGCTGCTGTTGCCTGCCAACAAAGACATCATCACTGACAACATTAAGGGTGGGAATCGCTGAGAAAAGTGCACGTAAGCTAACCGGACAGCCAGACTGATGTGTCTCCGGTATCCTAATAGGATAATGCAGCCCAAAGCAGAAGGAGTCCTCTTACTCCCAGCTATAGAGCAGAAGACGGGGACGCTAACTCCGGTAACTCTGTGGTAATAAGGCAGGGACCTCCATCTCCTCTGCAACTAAAGCAGGTCACAGTATCAGGAATTCACTTGTTCATTCAATCGTATGTCCTAAGCACCCCTTCAGGTGGGTTCGACCCAAACTCCAACCTGGCCAGACTCAAAGCGGCACTGTAGTGCCTTGCTTCAGCTGGAGGCACCGGCATCCAGCTTATCATGAAACCACAAATAGCCTGCCTCTCGCTTATGGGGGGTATACAGTGTTGCCAGGGCATTGCCATCTGGAGCTTGGTGACCATACAGCTATTTGCCCAGCCAGTTCCAGATAAGCGTGGCAGGGGCCTAAGGCAGGAACCAGGAAAGGCTGAGCCATACCAGAGTCCTCACTAGTCAGTCAGTCGTATTTATTGAGCACTTACCGTGTGCACAGCACTGTACTAAGCGCTTTGGAGAGAATGATACAACAAACACATTCCATACCACAGCAAGCTTAAAGTCTAGAGGGGGATGCTTGCCCCTCTAATCAGGGCACACCACTTGAACTAGCAGGGATCAGATGCTAGTGGAAACAGCTAGGGCACACAAGATGGTACAGATGCAGAAGTGTGCTCAATTTGACTGGCACAGAAGCCGGATGTTCTTACAAAACCGGGGCCTGTCCCCAGTGGACATTTATTCTAGGAAAGAGGAAAAGATGAGAAAACAGACACCAGAAGTGAAGTGTTTCCCCCCCAAGGTCACAGCGGGCAGGTGGCAGAACTGGGATTTTATCCCAGGTCTTCTAAGGCCACTGCTCTTTCCACTACATCCCACCGCTTCCTATCCTGATTACCACTTGGAAACCAAATGGTTAATTTCCACACAGATCCTTCTCTGTGTGGAAATTAACACAACTATGGGAGTCAGAAATGTTATCTAGGAGGCCCCAAAACATCATTTCCCCACACCCTCCCAATTTATCCTCTAAAGAAAACTCTATTGAATTCATTCTGCAGTCCACCTAATGTTTACCTTCCTTAAGCTTCTGCAGCCTAGTGCTGATAAAAATTGGCATAGCTTCTCTGGTTAGTGTTTCCTGCTGAGTACCAGAACTAAATACAAAGCAAAAACCTCAAACAGAATGGTTTTATAGTACTCCCAAGAACACCTGGACTTTTCCTTAGTCCTTAGGGGAACTTCTAATACATCCCCTGTCTCTAATAAGAGCATTATATATTTCCTGATTTTAAACACTTGGAAAAGGAGATTCCGCAATCTCCTTCAGTATCTCCACTTTAGTATTTAACCACCCTCCTTGTGCCTAGGAGATAGCCACTAGTGTTTGATAACTGCTAGGAGGTAGGGGTTGTTTATATCAAACCTGAATACTTTTCACCACTTGCACTCATTTCTTTTTTGGTTCTTGGATATGGTGTAGAAGTCAGCAAGACTGTATGATTGTCCCTTCTTCTTCTGTAGTAAATGTAGATTTATTGTTAATGCCCCAAAACAGCACTGAGAGCAGTACAGGAACTCCTCAAGGTTCGAGGCGGGGTTGGGGGAGAGATCAGAGGACCCAGATATCTCCTTTTTCAGGTGAGCACCCTCCCTGTGACAAAATCGTCTACTGCTCCCTCACAACTTTAATGCCTAAGGCTATCGAAATTTTAAGCCTTTTAACCACCCCTTACTTTTCCTCTGGTTATTCGTTCTCAATCCCTTATCCATTAATATATCCTAAACCATTTTGGACTGATATTTTTGGTCTGATGGGTGAATAAGTGATTCCTTCATTTGTTTGGAACGTATCATTGTATGAACATGATAAATTCTAAAACTGGGTCTGACCAACGATGTGTCCAGCCCAGCATTCGGTCACCAACGGCGGCAACTGAATGCTTGCCAAGAACAGGGCCTTCCTAATGGTTAACTATGAATTATTTAATATCCTTAACTTTCCCTGTAATAATCCATTTTGATGTAGTAGTAGTAGTATTCCTTGATCCGCTCTGGGTGCAATGTACTGAACTAAATGCTTGGATCATTTGTTCATGAATTTGCCCAAAATCCCTTTGAACCTATTGATCAGCAGAACATTCTGAGCTCACAAGTTCTATGTTTACCACTCAGCGAGTATAGAAAATTATGCTTTGGCTTGATTTGAACCTCCTCTCTCAAGACTTCAGGCCCTCAACCTGATGTTGTGTGGGACATGGTGAATAACAATTCTATATTCGCCCCATCCACGCCCTTCATAATTTTGTAGATTTCAATATCTGTCCTCCTCATTTCTTTGTAGAATGAGGAGTTCTAATAGTTTCAAGCTACCCTCCTTCACAAACCTCTCCATGCCTCATATCATCTTGGCTGTTCTTCCTTGTATTTTTCCAGCTCCATTATTGTAAATGAGGGATCACAATCAAACGTGGTATTCCAACAGCAAGACTACTATGGTTTTCTACAGAGGCAGAACTATGCTTGCTGTTTCATTTTCTGTCCCAGCTACAACACTCAACCAGCCAAAGGGCAACCCATCAGCGCTTCTTTAACTTTTGTAAGGGTCAAGTGCAAATAGTTTTAGGGCCAATCTGCAGTTACCACCTCTGGCCCTGGACTAGGGGTCAGAAAGAAAAGCAGTTTGATCCAGAAATAACCCCCTTGTTCTTCCAGTTGATGTTGCCAGTGGTAGGATAAGATAAAAATAAATGTGTCACAAGCAAGTTTCCCTGACTCCGGATTCAGGGTAAAGATAAAAATAATGGTGGCATGCATTTAATGCTTACTATGTGCCAAGCACTGGGTTGGGGTAGATAAAACAATAATAATAATAATGGCATTTATTTAGTGCTTACAAGATAATCATATTGGTTTTATTTATTTATTTTACTTGTACATATTTATTCTATTTATTTTATTAATATGTTTTGTTGTCTGTCTCCCCCTTCTAGACTGTGAGCCTGCTGTTGGGTAGGAACCGTCTCTATATGTTGCCAACTTGTACTTCCCAAGCACTTAGTACAGTGCTCTGCACACAGTAAGCGCTCAATAAATACGACTGAATGAATGAATGAATGGTTGCAGTCCCTGCCCCAACAGGGGCTTACAGTTTAAGAGGGAGGTAAGTATTTTAGAGAAGCAGCGTGGCCCAGTGGAAAGAGCCTGGGCTTTGGAGTCAGAAGTCATGGGTTCAAATCCCAGCTCTGCCAGTTGCCAGCTGTGTGACTTTGGGCAAGTCACTTAACTTCTCTGTGCCTCAGTTACCTCATCTGTAAAATGAGGATTAAGACTGTGAGCCCCCTGTGGGACAACCTGATCACCTTGTAACATCCCCAGTGCTTAGAAGAGTGCTTTGTACATAGTAAGTGCTTAATGAATATCATTATTATTATTATTTTATGCCCATTTTACAGATGAGGAAAATGAGGGAGAGAGAAGTCAAGTGACTTGTCCAAGGTCAGATGACAGCCAAATGGCAAAGCCAGAATGAGAACCCCAGTCACCTCCTGATTCCCAGTTCTATGCTCCCTCCACTAACAAAACCTAATCCCTGTCTTAAACTTTATCGGAGGTATATTTTCTACTCCTCATGTGACATTTAAAGAGCTGTCAAGTGGAACAGCTCGGTTAATCGGACAAGACCAAATCTTGCCTTCAGAGCATAACATTTGTTGTGTTTCCTGATGGCAGGCTTATTTGCCTGCCAACCTCTTCCTCATGCCTATCTCAAGTGGACTTCAACACTCCAACTTATGGGACAGAGTTCTCAGCACACTGTACTTTTAAGGAAAAAAAAAATACCCCACGCTTCAGATACAATGGTATGTGGCCTAGCAAGATGCAAAAGAATCATTCAGATGGAAACTATCAATGCTCTCCATTGGCCTTCACCCCACTCTCCATAATTAATAAAAAGCTTTCTGTGTGAGGCGGGATAAGCTGGAGGGGGGCAAAGACTGAATTCAGGAAACTGAGTTTCAAAAAATAGTTGTATTTCATCACATCCTTTCTGCTTGTCCTAAGACACTCCCTCTACATTGTTAAAGAAAAAAAAAAATTCTCCCTCAAACCTTAGCAGCTTACAATGGAACCCTGGGTTTGGTAGGGGACAAAGCGGTTGGGACATCTGGCGTCCGGCTAGGTCTCTACTGCCTGGCTCCAGAGAAAGGTGAAAAAAAAAGCCATTTCACAGCTTACTGAGAACTTACGTTGATGCCCAAAGCCCTTTGTTTGGCAGAGTCCTTTAGATTGGGTTCGGATATTTTCCACCTTGAGGGAGGAGGCAAGGATTATTCCTCAAAGCCTGATCTTTTCCCATCTCCAGGAGCCCAGTTGTAGAGTGCTGAGCCAGCACTGCCTTTGCCAGTCTCCCACCTGCCAACCTTTACCTCCCACCCCTTCTCCTCCCCCCCATCACCAACCCCCCAAATTGTCTCTGGCCGGGCCCAGGCAATCACCCTGGGATGGGGAGGTGCAGTTTTCCGAAACTGCCCGTGAAGTGCTGCATCCCTTCCACCATCCAGAAGGGGAAACTGAAGCAAAAAGTTTTCACTTATTTCCTTGCATGAGACAAGTGGAAAGGCCCCAAAGCCAGGTTAGGATAGCTCTGCAGGAAGGAGAACTGCAGTGGGCAAGTTGGGAGGGAGATCTGGCAGCCTCCACCAGTCCCCCATCAGCCCCCTATTAGCTCTGGGGAGGGCTCAGAGGGAAAAGGGTCAGGCAGTTTTCCTTCCCATGCACTCAGTAGTATTTATTGAACACCTGTGTACCACGCAAAATACAGTCCCTTACCCTCAAGGGAGTCCATCCTGACATAACTGCTAGGGTGGGCAGGCAGTCACACATACGCACACAGTGACCTCTCACCCCAGGAGCAAACTGCCTGCGGATTAGATGGTTCCAGGGATCATTCTGGATACCAAGAAACAGTACTACCACTACAGGAGACTGTGGAAGGAAAGGAGGGAAGGAAAATGTAAGGGTCAGAGTGATCCACTTTGCCTCAGATATTCCTGTTCAACGTTACAACTCCACCAGTTTCAAGTCATTCATTCATTCAGTCACTCGTGTTTGAGCGCTTACTGTGTGCAGAGCACTGTATTAAGCGCTTGGGAAGTACAAGTTGGCAACATATAGAGACGGTCCCTACCCAACAGCGGGCTCACAGTCTAGAAGGGGGAGACAGACAACAAAACAAAACATATTAACAAAATAAAATAGAATAAATATGTACAAGCAAAATAGAGTAATAAGTACATACAAACATATATACATATATACAGGTGCTGTGGGAAGGGGAAGGAGGTAAGGCGGGGGGATGGGGAGGGGGAGGAGGGGGAGAGGAAGGAGGGGCTCAGTCTGGGAAGCCGGAGAAAGCTATTTAAGCCCCCGATGCTGGGGTAGTGATTATTCTCTACTACATTTATACTGGTCTGACCAGTCCAGTTTCGTACTGAGCCATCTGATTTTCAGACAGGCTGCCTTCTGTCCAGTAATCGATATTGCACTAGACACCTTATGTCCATTGTTTTTATTTTCAGCCCAACTCTGCCAGACAACTTTGTTTTAAAGGGCCAGTGTCCAGATAAGAAGGTCGGGCAGTCAATGCCATGGATAAGTTTGATGGCAACCAACAACCAGCGTGGCTCAATGGCAAGGGCCCGGGCTTTGGAGTCAGAGATCATGGGTTCAAATCCCGGCTCCGCCAACTGTGTGACTTTGGGCAGGTCACTTAACTTCTCTGTGCCTCAGTTCCCTCATCTGTAAAATGAGGATTAAGACTGTGAGCCCCCTGTGGGACAACCTGATCACCTTGTAACCTCCCGAGCGCTTAGAACCGTGCTTTGCACATAGTAAGCACTTAATAAATGTCATCATTATCATCATTATTATTATTATTTTGGGGAGACAAACTGACAAGTTGCCTTGGTGTCTCCCATCTTGCTCTTGGGTTGGCTAGTGCCAGGTTCAGAAGTATTTATCCCCCTACCACCCCATCACCTCTTCTCACCATTGAGCTGCACATGCCTACACCTGCCTGCCAGTTGCCTTCCTCCTTCCCAGTCACTGGAGAGGGCTGTTTCCTTTAGCACTCTGGGCCTTCAAACTAAAGGGAAGTGACATAAAGAGGCAAGATAAAGCAGTAAGAAACACTGGAGAGGAGGGGAGGGGGTTGGCCCACAGCTGTTTCCTCTTAGCTAAGTTAGCAGCTCCTCTTTGTCATCTCTGCCAGGTGACCAAGCAGGGGAAGGGGGTGGAAAACAATCCACCTTCCTGTTTAGGACTTTTAAATATGATCAGTTTTCCCTTTAGAAAGAGAAAGCCACAGTTCTTAGAGGTGACATTCAGGGAATATCGAACCCAGATCTGTGGGTCACATCCAAGTGGATTCCTTCCCTCCCACCCCTAAAAGCAGGGCAGTATAGCAAAACCAAGGGAAAATTAAGGTCACTAGTACTTACTGAGCACTTACTCTCAATAAAACACTAAATACTTGGCCGAGTATAATAAAATAGGTAGTCACAATCCCTGCCCTTGAGGAATTTATAACTACCAGGGAAACAGACACTAAAATAAATTACAGTCAGGGCAAGCAACAGAGTTTAAAGATATGGACAAAAGTGCTGGGGCAGAGAGAAGTGGGATGAGGACTGAGTGCTCACAGGGTGAGGAAACAGGTGTATAGGTGATGCAGTATTGGGGAAAATACGTGGAGGGGGGGCAGAATGAGAGATTAGTAGGGGGAATGCCTCCTGAAAGAGATGTGATTTCAGTTGAGCTTTGAAAATGGAGAGAGTAGTGGTCTGCCGGATGAGAAGGGGGAGAGAGTTCCAGGCCCAGAAGGTCCCAAGAGGTTGATGGGGTGGGGAGGAGAGAGAGGCACACACTGAATAGGCTGGCATTAGAAGAACACCTGGGTAGTAGAAGAGTGACTGTTGTATTGTACATACAATTACATAGTACAGGTTGCTCTGAGCACAGGAGGTGCTCAATAAATACCAGACTGAAGTGATGCCTTCTACTCATGGTTTTCCACCAAACCCCCTCCCAGAATCCTTGGCATTAGCCCTGACCACCCACACAGCTCATATTTGATTCAAGGAGAAGGAACCCTGGTCCTCCGACTGATATAGGGAGTTCTACTCGACTCCCACCACGGATGATAAAGTGGAGACAGATGTCCGTGCATCAACCTCTAGTGCTTGCCCACAAAATGCAAGTGGCTGGATGTGCCATCAAAGGAAGAAATGCACGCCCTCTACTCCCCTGTGTCAGGATGGGACAGTCTTACACTTCCGAGCGACTGACAGAAAGGGGTTGGACTGGTTGACCAAAGAGCCAGCCCGGCTAAAAATGAAGTCAAATGAGAAATCCTCCACAACTTCTAGATAAAATCTGCCTTCAGATGTGCCTTAGATGTGTGCAGTCAGCAATTCCCTCTCACTGCCCCTCTCCGTGGCTGCAAGAATCCAGAGAAGCCTCTTTGAAACAGGATTCTGGAGCAGATCAGGAGAGTCCTTTGGACTAATCATAAGGTTTAACTTAGAAAGCTCTGGCTCTGATAGCATTTCCCAGTCCCTTCCCATGAGGAAGTGAAGGAAGGAAGAAAGGGGTCAGGTGACTCGCCTGGGGTCACACAGCCAACAAGGGGCAATGTCGGCATCCCATTCAAAGGACTTGACCCTTCCCACTCAATCGGTCGGTCACCCTGCCACCCCACTTTCCTGAATCCTGGAAACAAACATCAGGTGATCGACTCCAGACAGACAAGCCTTCAAACACTCAGGAAGCAAGGGATCAGCACTAGGATCCACGTTATCAGAAACTCAGCATTGTACTTACAGGGTCCGTTATTTTGGCAATTGTGGAACACCTTTCAAGCCTCCACACACCCACCCACACTTTCATTACTAAGTCTCTTTGCCCTGTTCTAGACCAAACCCATGGGAGATCAGCAGGAATAACTTTCTTGCTGTGGTTTTCATGGTTTGTTTTTTGTTTTATTCCTTTTAAGAGGCAAGAAGCCCCAGAGCAGTCTGCCAATTTTGATTTTTTTTTCCACCCCCGGCCAAAAAAATATTCCGGTCAATGATTCAGGTGGGATTAATTAGAAGGCAATTACCACAGAGTTGCAATACAAACCAAAAATCAGAAGTCCCAACTGTGCTAATTAATAGCCACTGCTGTTTATTAACTTCTGCGGCCATGGAACATCCTTAATTTCAGATACGGTACTTCTATTTCTCATTCTGGAATCAATCTGTTATGACATCAAATGGGCTTCCCCTCTCTTCACCACACACGTGGTCATTAAAACAGACTCGTAGAAAAAGCACTCGTTCCGTTGCTCTTGGATGGCAGTTATTAATTACATTCCTTGGGAGGACACACTGTTCCAACGGTCAAGGAGGATGTGGTTGGTTGTTCATTCCGTCTACGGGCAACTGCGTCGGGCCCGTGAGTCATGGAGAGCTCACTTCCCACCGGGAAGAACTGAAATTGTAAAATGGGCCGGGTGTGGTGGTAAGGGTCCAACTACCTCAGGGTGGGGGGCCAAGAACTCCTGACTCGGCTGGTATCCCGGGAAGGAATGTTTCCTTCAGACAATGGCCCAATCCTGCAGTAAGAAGATCTTTCCATATAGACCGCGTATCACAATTATCTTGAGATGATCCTACTGGCTGAGTACCTAATTAATGAATGTCACTCAATCAGAGGTATTTGAGAGCTTACTGCGGATGATAATGATGGTATTTGTTAAGCGCTTACTACGTGCAAAGCACTGTACAAAAGCGCTGGGGAGGTTACAAGGTGATCAGGTTGTCCCACGGGGGGCTCACAGTTTTAATCCCCATTTTACAGATGAGGTAACAGGCACAGAGAAGTTAAGTGACTTAAAGTCACACAGCTGAGAGTTGGCAGAGCGTGGATTTGAACCCATGACCTCTGGCTCCAAAGCCCATGCTCTTTCCACTGAGCCACGCTGCTTCTCAATAGACAGTACTGCAACAGTAGAGTTGATAGCCATGATACCTGTCCTTGAGGAGCTTACGATCTAGTCAGAGAGATGGACGTTAAAATAAATTACAGATAGGGGAAGTGGCTTAATATGAGGATATGTACCTAAGAGCTAGGAGGTATCAAAGTGCTTTAAAGGTATAGAACCATGTGAATAGAGGACGGACGGGCTGGAGAAAAGAGGCTTCTTGGAAGACATATGATTTTAGTAGGGCTATGCAGATTTGGGGCAGGGGGCAGCCTGTCAGATATGAATAGCAATGTGGATATGAATAGAGAAACCGTGAGGCCTAGCAGGTAGGATGTTGGAGCGGAAAAGGGTAAGCCTAGATTTCTGACTCAGTTCACCACTAAGTGACCTTATCTTGAGCAATGCACCTTAGTCCCTCCATCTGAGAAGTAGGGAGAACAATACTTCCTTCTTATGTTATGTGGGTTAGGGTTGATTCAACATGATCTTGGGCATCCTCTTTAATGGAAATATGATGCATGATATGAATCATGGGCCCCACCTGCTGCTTAGCAAGATTAAAAAGCAGCTTCCAGCCCAAGAATTTGAAAGCATTTCCCTAAGATGATCAAACTGACTTTACAGATACTGGGGACTTAGCCAGGGTGGGAAAGAAGCACCTTTGGCTTTTTTAATGGTATTTGTTACATATTAGGTATCTGTTGCTATGTGCCAGGCACTGTCCTAAGCACTGGAGTAGACACAAGCTAATCAGGTTGGACACATGAGAACTGAGGCACAGAGAAGCTTAGTGTCTTGCCTCAGTTCAGACAGCAGACAAGGGACAGATCTGGGATTAGAACCCAGGTCCTCTGACTCCCAGGCTTGTGCTCTATTAGACCACCCTTCTTCTGTTGAAACCACAGTCAGCCCTGGGGAGTGAGGCTTAAACAGAACAGCTTTTCCCAGACAAGAGGCAGACTGAACAGGACCTGAGGGCTGGGCTTAAGGGGAGGAAAGCAATGGTTGGAATAAAGACAAGTGAAAAAAGACAAAACACCATTCATTTATGAGAAAAACCAAGTGCACTGCCCTACCTTTATTAGGTCACCCTTGCGAGAACATGCTGTTATTGAAACATTTACAATCCCTGACCTCCCCACAAGGGCCTCCGATCAACTCCTGCAGGCCTTAGAGTTGGTGCCCATGTTCGAGAAGGAGCACAGACCCCGGGCCGCTCATCAAACTCATATATCCCGTAAAACCTCTCTGCCCTGCAGTTTAGTCAGCCACAGACTCAAAATTCTCCATAAAAGAAAAAAAAAAAAGGCATTTTCCGAAAGTGCAAATGAGCCCCTGGTTTCTAGAGCTTGTGTGATGTGGTATCCCAGCAAGTCAACCACACTGAAGCACTTCTTAAGCCAATATATCAGTTACTAGTATGATGTGTGTCTCGGGACCACATGAGAGTACACAGCGTCACTCAGGGACTGAACTGTCCGGCCAGAGCCCTCATCTGAAAATCAGCCCTTGGCAGATGGAGCTCAAGGGTCAGGTCCAGGTACAGTAGAGAGTCCCATCACCTCTTTCTTCTCTCATCTAAATTCCAAACAATCCTAAAGTCCAAAAAGGATCCCTCTCAACTAAGGGCTTGAAGTCGGGGCACGCAAGTCATTCAGAGCATAACCATGGGAGATCTAAAAATGGAGCAACAATACTGTACTGTAAAAAGTTTATTGCAGGATGCATTCATTATGTTTATTTTCTTTGGGTCAAGGCAGGGAAAGTATGCCACACCAAACTCAGCCCGCCTTTCTTATGCTTCTAATAATATCTAGGTTCTTTTGGACATCATGTCTAAGTCTTAAAATACTGCTTAAGCCATGCAGTGCTAAAGTAGGTTAGTGCATAATAAACCAACACATCCCATCGACCTCAAAAAAAAAGGGGGGGTGGGGTGTGACGGAGGGGTTGGGGGGGCTAGTAACATATTTGCCATATTTACTTGTTCAATGATAAGCATGTAGAGAGTCTATTAACCTAGACCTCTCCCCTTCCGCACTCAAAGATAATTTGGAGAACATAACTTCAGGACTCCTGTGTTTCCAGTGACAGCACAGCCAACGATCCCTAAAATGCTTTTACAGCTGTGTAGTCATCAGCTGTCTCAGGGATGGGTAAGGGGACATACTCTGGAACTTAGAACAAAGGAGAAAAAAGCGGCTTTAAAGTTTTCACATTTTGGCACCCGACTCTCCCTCAATAGAGACCTCAAATTCAAGTTAATTTGAACGTTCTTTCCTAAATAGATGTGCAATAAATTTGGTGAATACCATAGAATCTCGATTCATTGTTTAACCACACCATCTCATATGAAATGTGGGGAATCATGTAATTCATTGGCATTTGAGCACTTACTGTATGCAGAGCACTATACTAAACACTTGGGAGAGTCCAACACAACAGACTTGGTAGCACTTTCCCTGCCCAGAATAAGCTTATGGTCTAGACAGAGAGACAGCCACTAATATAAATAAATAATTCAGTAATGAACATAAATTGAGTCACCCCCAGCCCTTCCTCCAGCTTTGGAAAAGTTGAAATAAAAAACACAGCACCCCTGCTTATTGCCCAAACTCAGGCCTCAGAGCAGAGACTGCCATTTGCTGAATGGAAGTTCCCACCTTCAGGCCTGGAAAACGCAACGGGTTAAAGGCAGTTGGTTCTACTTGGCTCAGAAAAGAAAAAAATATCGGAGGTGACTTCATTTCAGCCTTCAAGTAGGGGAAAGGATAGTTTGCAGAGGTTAGGGATCAAGTTTTCACCTTCTCTCCTGAGGAAAACACAAACTAAAAGTGGTTTTAAAATGGCAACAAGGGAGTTTTGTGAGAGATCAAAGCAAAGAAAAAGTTGCTACAGATCAGTGCTGGCTGAGGTGTAGGTTGGAAGCAGCAGTCAGGGTTCAGTTAGAGTCACCAACTCTCTTCACCTTGCGAAGGGCAAAGTGGTGGTTTTTCCCCATTTGACCATTTTTCCCCTCTCAGGTCTTCTCATCATCATCAATCGTATTTATTGAGCGCTTACTATGTGCAGAGCACTGTACTAAGCGCTTGGGAAGTACAAATTGGCAACATATAGAGACAGTCCCTACCCAACAGTGGGCTCACAGTCTAAAAGACTCAATCCCCTACTCCCTGCCCACTTCACCAAACATTATCATTCCAGGAAACAAAAGAACCCCTTTAACCTGCTACCATGAGGCAATGTTACCTCTAGATTGTGAGCTCACTGTGGGCAGGGAATGTGTCTGTTATATTGTTGTGTGGTACTCTCCCAAGTGCTTAATAATAATAATAATAACGATAGTATTTGTTAAGCACTTACTATGTGCAAAGTACTGTTCTAAGGGCTGGGGAGGTTACAAGGTGATCAGGTTGCTCCACGGGGGGCTCACAGTTTTCATCCCCATTTTACAGATGAGGTAACTGAGGCACAGATAAGTGACTTGCCCAAAGTCACACAGCTGACAGTTGGCAGAGCCGGGATTTGAGCCCATGACCTCTAACTCCAAAGCCCGTGCTCTTCCCACTGAGCCACGCTGCTTCTCTTGTACCGTGCCCTGCACATAGTAAGCACTCTATAAATACGATTGATTGATTGACTGACAGTAGGTCAATAGCAAAACTGGGATTAAATCCTGGATCTCCTGATACCCAATCCTGTGCTCTTTCTCCTCACACTAAGTGTAGGATCAGGAGGCACTTTAGAAAAAACATAGAGTGAAGAACAATGGGTTCCGTAACGAGCAATCATGCTTCACAAATTAGCTAGTTTTTTGACTAAGCAGATCGATGGAAGGGAAGCCAGTTTCACAGAACATATTTGGATTTTCAAAAGGCTTGTGACAAGTTTTCACACCAAAGGTTTGAAAACAAAAAAACTGAGGAGCAGTAGGACCTAAGAGAGCACAGGTCTGGGATTCAGAGGACCTGGGTTTTAAATCCAGCTCTGCTAGTTGCCTACTGTGTGACTTTAGGCAAGTCACTTACTTTCCCTGTTCCTCAGTTTCCTCAACTGTAAAATGGACATTCAATACTTTAGACTATGAGACCTATGTGGAACAGAGACTGTGTCTGACCCGGTGAGCTTGAATCTACCCAACACTTAGAACAGTGCTTGACACATAGTAATCACTTAAATGCAGTCAATCACATTTATTGAGTGCAGAGCACTGAACTAATACTTAGGAGAGTAGAATATAATATAACAGACATTCCCTGCCCACGAGTTTACTGTCTACTATTATTAATAAAAATAATAATCCTGGGCTAGGAGGGGCTGCACTGTCTTACATAAAAAAATGACTAGGAGATAGTAAATAACAGGTAGGAGTTAACAGCAAGTTTTCAGGATGGAGAAGTGCAAATAATGGGGTCACCCAGGGATCAATATTAGGACCAGCTTTGATTTAACAACATAAGCGAGCTGAAAGAGGCATGTTCAGTGAAATTTCCAAGTTCAGCTACACTAAGCTATCCAATGTGATGAAATTCTCTGAAGCTAGGGGTAAACTGAAGGATGGCCACCACAGAGCTAACAGAAAAATAACAGACGAGCTTCAATGTGAACCTGCCCTCAAGGAGCTTACAAGCTGGAATTTGGGGGGAAGGGAAGACAAATTAATATACAAATAGGAGGAAGAACAGCTCAAATAATAGAGGATATAAAGCAATATGTACCAAAGTGCAATTAATCAATGGTATTTAATGAACACTTACTAAGCGCATAGGAAGGTATAATACAGAAGACTTGGTAAACATTATCCTTGTCTACAAAGAGCTTATAGACTAGAGGGGGAGACAGACATTTAAATAAATTACAAATTGGGGAAGTGCAACAGTGCTGAGACTATAGTAGGGAGGGTGTGACTAAGAAGAAAAATTAACGGAGAAAAGCCTCCTGAAGGAGATAAGATAGATAAATGGATAACAGGGTGGACATCATCAGGAAAAACCTTAAGAGTAAAGGGCACAGGTTTTTTTGCTATTGAATAAAGCTATTTTACACCCCTGCCTGAAATTCTGCATCCAGTTCTAGTTGCCAGTTCTCTTAGAAAAGACATAAAAGAACTGGAAGAGAACTGATAAGGGCAACCAGTGTGATAGGGGAAATGGAGATGTTTCCTCTTGAGGACACACTGAATAGGTTCTGATGCCAATCTGAAAAGGAGACAGCTGAAGTCTAAAAAAAAAAAAAAAATCACGAGCTCCACGGAGAGGGGGGCTACTGCCAAGGTGAGAGGGACACCCATCAAAAACTAAGGTTCAACTGTCATTCAGAGGATACTAAATATATGAAATGGGCTGCCACAGAAAATAGAGGCCAAATAAAGTCAGTGAATTTTAGTGGGATGGGCAGGGGAAAGGAGCTTGGATAAATTCAGAGTCATCCTTATTACAAGGTGAGTTAGGGATGTTAAGGAGAGAGGTAAAGACAGCAGTCATCTCAATTTTTCTAAGTATCCTATGTTGCCAGTCAGATGGTGGACTGGATGGTTCATTGGTCTGACAGCTAACCTCAAGCTAAACTTCTAATCTCTCCTCTTCGCCTGGAACTCCCTCCCCCTCCATAACCCACAGATCACAGCTTTCCCCATCTTCAAAGCCCTTCCAAAAATCACATTTCCTGTAGCAAGCCTTTCTCCAATTAACTTCTAGCCTACCTAGTTTATATCCCCCAACTCCCACATCAGCACTTTTGCTCTTCCAAAGTGCCAAAAGGACTCACAATGCCCTGCAGCACTTACGAAATTCTTATATGCTCTTCTACCTCCTCCCAATTTTAGTGTCTTTCTCTCCTGCTAGATTGTAAACTTCTTAAGGGCAGAAATCTTGTCTTCTAATTCCACTGTACTCTCCTAAACACACTTATTATAGTTCTCCGAACAGCAGGCACTCAAACACTACTGATTGACTTAATGAACACTAAATCAATAGTATTTACTGAGTGCTTAATCTGGGCAGAGCACTATACTAAGCACTTAGGAGAGACAATACAACAGAGGTGGGAGACTGGTTCCCTGGCCACAGTGAGCTGGCCCACTAATTGACTATATTAATACACAAATCATCAAAAACACCTGCACATCCATGAGCTTCAGACCAATCAGCATCCCTCTCCCCCAAGAGCTTCCTAAGTGCCAGAGGAGAAAAGAGCTGGCTCAGGATTGAGGGGTGGGAGGAGAGAGAATGGGACGGGGGAGACGATAGAAAAGGGAGGGAAAGAATACAATTCTTTCAACGTTCCCCTGGACTGGCTCACCTCAGTCCCCTCCCACCACTCCTATTGTCTGATGGGGCTGTAGTTAAACCCCTGGCAATGAGGCAGAAGGACAAGAAGATTTATGCAAAAGAGATGGAGTGCAGTATTTTTTTCCACATTAAAAGCCCTGCTTTTGGGGTCAATTCAAAAGTCTGGAGGAGCAGAAACCAGACTTATGCAACTTCAGAATTAGTGTTAATTTTTTTTCAAACACCCTGTAACACGGGCCAGCCCACACAAGTTTCATGCCCGAGGTGACGGTAGCACAGTTGCATTGTGGCCTCTTCTTCCAAGGTTTACATTAATGCAGGCATAGGAAATGAAAAGCCTAGACACTGTCTCAGATGCATGAGAAGTTACCGACTGTTGTCTCCATTTGCTCACTAAGGTGTGAAGACTGGGAAGACATCAGGGATGAAAAGGGCAGAGTGTTAAGTGGTTTGGGTAATTCAGCACTTCCAGTTTCAAGCTCCTTCTCATTAAGTTTTGGGGGAAAAAAAAGGCACAAACTGACCCTTTGAAGTTTCCCTTACCCCTACTTCCTCCATAACAAATGAGAACATTCCTTGTCAGACTTGAGCTATAGGCAAAATGTCTTCAGTATTTAACTGAGATCAGATACAAATCAAATAGTTATAGTTGCCAGTAATCATGAATAATAATATTGATAATGGCATTTGTTAAGCACTAGTGTCAAGCATTATACTAAACGCTGGGGTAAATAGCAAATCAGGTCCCAGGTGGGGCTGACGGTCTAAATAGGAGGGAGAACAGATACCGAATCCTTGCTTTACATATTAGGGAATTGAGGCACAGAAGTTATGTGACTTGTCCAAGGTCACACAACAGGTAAATGGCTGGGGCGGGATTAGGACCCAGGACTTCTGACTTCCAGGCCCATGGGGTGGGGGAGAAGGGAAGAAGAAAATCGGGTGGGGATTGGAAACAGTGGGTTTGTGCCTCGAACAAGAAACAGAACAATGGGAGGGGAAAAGAAGAGTCACTGTTATAAATTAGAGAGATGTGGAAAGTTCCTTTTTTTTGCCTTAATAATATATTAACTGCACTGACTCGAAATGGGCAATTCTCCAAGAGCCTGTCCCACCTCATGGGTTTCGCATGAAACCCAACCGGAGTCCAACCCCCAGGGAGCCGGGTGGAGATGTTACTCCTGCCAAGCAGCATGGGCTAGTGGATAGAGCATGAGCCTGGGGGTCAGAGGGCCTGGGTTCTAATCCCAATTTCTACTACTTGTCTGCTGTATAATAATAATAGTGGTATTTGTTAAGCGCTTACTATGTGCCAAGCACTGTTCTACGCTGGGGTAGATACAAGGCAATCAGGTTGTCCCACGTGGGGCTCACAGTCTTAATCCCCATTTTACAGATGAAGTAACAGGCACAGAGAAATTAAAGTGACTTACCCAAAGTCACACAGCTGACAAGCAACGGAGATGGGATTAGAACCCACCACCTCTGACTCCCAAGGCCGGGCTCTTTCCGCTAAACCTTGGGCAAGTCATTTAACTTATCTATGCTTCAGTTTCCTCAGCTGTAAAATGAGGACTATCTCCTCCTCCCTCCAATTTAGACTGTGAGCACCAGGTGGGACGGCGTCCCACCTGACGGACTTGTACCAACCTCCCCCCGCCCCAAGCGCTTAGAGCAGTGCTTGGCGCATAGTAAATGAATAACCAAGAAAAGAAAGAGGTCTGCCCTAGATGCAGTTCACAAACGAGAGATGGCACTGCCTAACCATGAGGACTGTCAGCTAGACAAATTACTTCATCACCATAGCAGGCAAAGCCAACTATTTGCCCGCCACCCCCTAAAAAAGAAAAAAAGGAGGCTCGCAGATGTTGCAGCTCAGCTCTAAAGGGATTACATTACCCCCGAGAAACTCCATGGTGGTTGTCTCACCTTACAATCATTTGTCTCACAACTGCAACACGTTATAGAGCCCATATAGAATCGTTTACTGGCATCCCGACAACTCCCCGAGGCCTCCCGCCCCCTGTCCAGCCCCCCACATTCAAACCCATTCATCCTGTGTTGTGCCCGTACTCACATAGTGCTTGGAAGGATTCCTCCTCTTCTCCACATCCACCACGGTAGCATCCAGCACGTTGTAGGACCGCATCTTCTCCCAGCCCACCACCCCTTGCGGAGGTCTTCCCCTCTTCTTTCTCTTCTTAGCAGCCTCCCCTCCTCATCCCCCCCACCCCCAGACAATGGCCACTCCTCCTTCCCTGGAGACCCTCCCACCCCCAGCAGGGAGGCTCTGCCCCTGGAAAGGTCCTGATGCCCTTCTGGAGGGATCAGAGAGGGGAGAGAGAGGGAGAAGAAGGCAGAAAGCCTCTGGAGGGGATGCCCCCTTATACCCACACAGGTGAGAGGTGCCCTCTCTCCCGGCCTCCAGCAGGCCTGGGCTCTGTCTTGGCCCTGGGGCGGGTGGGTGTAGAGGAAGAAGAAGAGGAGGAGGAGGAGGAGGAAAGGAGGGAGGGGGAAGGAGCTCTCCCTGAGCTTAGTCCTGCGGAGTGGGGGTCTCTGGCTGGCTTTTTTCTCTGCTTTCCCTGCCCCCCCTTCCCCCTCCTCTCTCTGCGCCCCCAGGCCTAGCCCCTTGCAGGCTGGAGCCTCCCGGGCGGTCCTGCTCTCCGGTGGCCCCGGCGGGAAGGGGAAGGGGACGGGGAGGAGGAGGAGGAGGAGGAGGAGAAGAAGGAGGAGGAGGAGGCGGGGACAGCAGGGGAGAGGAGGGGCGCCCCTCCTGCAGGGCCTGGAGGAGGGGCTCCAGCCGCCGGGCCGGGGAAGGACCGGCCAGGCTGCCCCACCACCCAAAAAGAGTACCCCAAAAAGGATGCCCTGGGGGACAGGAGGAGGAGGCTGCTTTTCCACACAGCCCATAGAACCCCTTTGTGTCCTTATTTCCACGGCTCCGGTCGACAGAGGGGCGGGATTCCTTCCCTCTCCCAGCCCTCTGTTGGCTGGACAGTTTCCTTCGGCTCTAGCCCTGGAGCCGGCCGAAGGAAGCGTTCCCCTTCTGTCCCCCTCCCTCCGAAGAGGGGGTGGGCGCCCCTGGGAGACCCCCACCTTCCCCCATAATAAAAAGCCTTAAAGCTTGTCTAACCGAAGGGCCGGGGGCTTGATTTTACCGATCAAACAGCGGCTCTGGGAAAGAGATCGTTTAATAATAATGATAATTATGGTCTTTGTTAAGCGCTTACTACGTGCCAAACACTGTTCTAAGCGCTGGGGTAGGTACAAGGTGATCAGGTTGTCCCACGTGGGGCTCAAAGTCCACTCCCCATTTTACAGGTTAAGGGATCGTTCAATAATAATAATACTGGTATTTAAGCGCTTACTACGTGCAAAGCACTGTTCTAAGCGCTGGGGTAGGTACAAGGTAATCAGGTTGTCCCACATGGGGCTCACAGTCCAATCCCCATTTTACAGGTTAAGGGATCGTCCAATAATAATAAAACTGGTATTTAAGCGGTTACTACGTGCAAAGCACTGTTCTAAGCGCTGGGGTAGGTACATGGTGATCAGGTTGTCCCACGTGGGTCTCACAGTCTTCATCGCTTTGAACTGTGCTTTGCACATAGTAAGCGCTTAACAAATACCATCGTCATCCCCATTTTATAGATGAGGTAACTGAGGCACAGAGAAGTGAAGTGATTTGCCTAAGGTCACACAGCAGACAAGCGGCGGGGACTCCCAAACCCGTGCTCTTGCCACTAAACCACGCTGCTTCTCATATCATAATGACATTTGTCAAGCGCTTACTATGTACCAGGCACTGTACTAAGCGCTGGACTCTTTAGCCAACGGATGCCCTTGCAGCTCTATCCTTCCCCTGAAAAGGGAATCATTTTTTTTTTCATTCTTGATAGTCTCCATTAGTCGTGTTCCCCCTAGACTGCAAACTCCTTGTGGGCGGGAAACGTTGCCTGGGGAGGGAATAATAATAATAATACTAATAATAATAATGGCATTTATTAAGCACTTACTATATGCAAAGCACAACACGGGCCTGGGACTCAGAAGGACCTGGGTTCTAATCCCAGTTCCGCCACTCGTCTGCTATATGACCTTGGACAAGTCACTTAACTTGTCTTAACTGGGGAAGCATTGTGGCTCAGTGGAAAGAGCAGGGGCTTTGGAGTCAGAGGTCATGGGTTCGAATCCCGGCTCCGCCAGTTGTCAGCTGTGTGACTTTGGGCAGGTCACTTCACTTCTCTGGGCCTCAGTTACCTCATCTGTAAAATGGGGATTAAGATTGTGAGCCCCCTGTGGGACAACCCGCTCACCTTGTAAACTCCCCAGTGCTTAGAACAGTGCTTTGCACATAGTAAGCGCTTAATAAATGCCATCAGTGTCTGTGCCTCAGGCCTCTCATCTACAAAATGAGGATCAAGACTGGGAGTCCCACGTGAGGCAAGGACTGTGTCCAAGCTGGTTACTTCGCATCCACCCCAGAGTTTACAACAGCGCCTGACACGTAGTAAGCGCTTACCAGACCCCATAAACTGTTATATCGTATTCTCCCAACCCCTTTCCACAGTGCTCTGCATACAGATAACAGGCAATAAATACGATTGAGTGATTAAAGAAGTCCCACCCCGGCGACGCCCCGGCAGCACTGCAGATTGCGAAAATGCAAAATTTAAACCTTTTGCCCCAGCGATTCAAGCCATCTCCGGGTGAGGCTCTAATGAGATCCGATGCTCCAGCTACTCCCCACAGATAACCCTGTGTCCCCTCCCTCCCGCCTTTTGTCTTTCAAGTACGGCCCAGCTGGGACTAGCCTCAGGGCTGAACCACCACCTGGTGCCAAATCACCTCCACAGCGGTCACGTTCCCGTTAAAACCCAACCCCGCCTCCTCCCCTGCTCCTTTCACACATCGCTTCTCCTTGTCTTTCATTCATTCGCTCATTCAATCGTATTTATTGAGCGCTTACTGTGTGCAGAGCACTGTACTAAACGCTTGGGAAGTACAAGGAGGGTACCAGCTGATATCCAGGCCAGGAGGGGTGTTTCTTATACTCCTGCTGAGTCTGCTCCCCCAAACTGGCTCCCTTTCTTAAAAGAAGTAGCCTGGTCTCCTGGAAAGAGTAAAAGACAGGAGACTCAGCGAAGAGCAGTGTTGTCTAACTTTAGAGAGCAGGCGCTCTACTGTCAGAAGGACCTGAGTTCTAATCCTTACAATGCCACTGCAATCAATTAATCATATTTATTGAGCACTTACTATGTGCAGAGCTCTGAACAAAGCACTTGGGAGAGTACAACACATACACAATAACATAACAGACCCATTCCCCGCCCACATTATTCCCCTTATAGTATAGAGGGGAGATAGACATTAATATAAATGAATGAATTATTGTCTGCTGTGTGACCTTGGCCAAATGGCTTTCTCTGTGCCTTGGGTAACTCATCTGTAAAATGGGGATTAAGGCTGTGTGCCCCATGGGGGAAGGGACTGTGTCCCAAACTGATTAGCTTGTATCTACCTCAGATCTTCCTACAGTGCTTGGTGCATAATAATCACTTAAATTCCATGAATAAAAAGAGAGAGAGACCTGGGTTCTAATCTTGCCTATGCTGTGACCCCAGGTAAATCAGCTAATTGTATTTGAGCACAGAAAACTGTGCTAAGCACTTTGGAGAGTACAATCTAGCAGTTGGTAGAAATGGTCCCTGTCCTCAAGGAGCTAGACTTAACTTTGGAACTAGTTTCCTCTGTGACTGTGAGTCTCATATGGGACAGGGACTATGTCCATCCTGATTATCTTGTATCCACATAGATGCTTAACCAATATTGCTCTTATTATTAGGAGGCACTATATTCATTCATTCATTAAATCATATTTATTGAGTGCTTACTGTGTGCAGAACACTGTACTAAGTGCTTGGGAAGTACAAGTCGGCAACATATAGAGACGGCCCCTACCCAACAACGGGCTCACAGTCTAGAAGGGGGAGACAGACAACAAAACATGTAGACAGGTGTCAAAATTGTCATAACAAATAGAATTAAAGCTATATGCACCGCATCAACAAAATAGAATAGTAAATATGTATAAGTAAAATAAATAGAGTAATAAATCTGTACAAATATATACAAGTGCTGTGGGGAGGGGAAGGAGGTAGGGCAGGGAGATGGGGAGGAGGAGAGGAAAAAGGGGTCTCAGTCTGGGAAGGCCTCCTGGAGGAGGTGAGCTCTCAATAGGGCTTTAAAGGGAGAAAGAGAGTTAGCTTGGAGGATGTGTGGAGGGAAGGCATTCCAGGCTAAGGGAAGGATGTGGGCCGGGGGTCAATGGTGGGACAGGCGAGAATGAGGCCCAGTGAGGAGGTCAGCGGCCGAGGAGCGGAGGGTGCGGGCTGGGCCATAGAAGGAGAGAAGGGAGGTGAGGTAGGAGGGGGCGAGGGGATGGAAAGCCTTGAAGTCCAGAGTGAGGAGTTTTTGCTTGATTCATAGGTTGACAGGCAGCCACATGAGATTTTTGAGGAGGGGAGTAACATGCCCAGAGCATACTGGTGTTCATGCTGTTCTCGGGGAAACTGAGCTTTAATGGTAAAATTTTAAGATTTCACACCCACCTTCCTTCCTAGGCTGAAGGAGAAAAGTTTCAGTCTCTTCCCCCAGAACCCCAGAAATTAGGTGGGGCACGGTTGGAGCCTAAAAGTGGGAAGTGTTGAATTTATAGTATTTGTCACAAGCTTACTATGTGCACAGCACTTTACTGAATGCTTGGGAGAGTACAACAGAGTTAGCAGAGACAATCTCTGCTCTAAAGGAGCTGACCGTCTAGCGGGAATAGGATCTAGTTTGGCGCAGGAAAGTCATAATGGCTCATCCCATTTCAGCTGGGTGGCTGCTGGGATTGTTCGTTCATTCATTCAATTGTATTTATTGAGCACTTTCTGTGTGCAGAGCACTGTACTAAGCGCTTGGGAAGTGCAAGTTGTTGCTGCTTCTGCAACAATTATAATAATAATAATGATGGCATTTGGTAAGCACTTACTATGTGCAAAGCGCTGTTCCAAGCGCTGGGGGGATACAAGGTGATCAGGTTGTTCCACAGGGGGCTCACAGTTGTAATCCCATTTTACAGATGAGGTAACTGAGGTAACTTGACTTGCCCAAGGTCACACAGCAGACATGTGGCAGAGCCGGAATTAGAACTCATGACCTCTGATTCCCAAGCCCGGGCTCTTTCCACTGAGCCATGCTGCTTCTCCATGCTGCTTGTGTAGTGGTGGACAGCCCCACCTAAACTGGGCCAGCTGCTGCTGTTGCCACCAAAGCCAACAGCCAGTAGCTCTATGTTAATAATAACAATAACCAACAGCCAGTAGCTCTATATTAATAATAATAACCAACAGCCAATAGCTCTGTGTTAATAATAATACCCAACAGCCAGTAGCTCAATGTTAATAATAATAAGAATAATTGTGGTATTTGTTAAGCATTTATTATGTGCCAGATACTGTATCAAGTACTGGGGTTGGGTTAGACACAGTCCCTTGTCCCACACAGGGCTTACACTCGGAATCCCCATTTTACGGATGAGGGAACTGAGGCACAGAGAAGTGAAGTGACTTGCCCAAGATCATACAGCAGACAAGTGGCAGAGCTGGGACTAGAACCCAGGTCTTCTAACTCCCAGGGCTTTGCTCTTTCCTAATCTGCCTAGGAATTGGAGTTTCTAGCACTGCTGAAAACACACAGGAAGCTCCGAGGCCGTACATGGCCCCTGAATGGACCACTTCAAAAAGGTGGTGAGAAGTAGCCTGGCCTTCTTGAAAGAACACAAGCCTGAGAGTCAAAAGACCTACATCCTAATCTTGACTCTGGCACCAGTCTGCTGTGTGGACTTGGGGAAGTCGCTTAACTTCTCTGGGCCTCAGTTTCCTCATCTGTAGAAGGGGAATTAAAACCTGTTCTCGCTCCCCCTTATACTGGGAGCCCCATAAGGGACAGGGACTCAGTAAGCATTTAACAAATACCACAGTTATTATTGGAGGCTGCTCCTGTTGTCACCAAAGACTAAGAGGTGGGCAGCTGACATTCTTCTCCTCCTCCTTTTCCGTCACCACTGCAGCTGTGAGCCCACGGGGTCCAGTCCACCATTCTGGTCCAAGGCAGGACCTTAGTGGGGCCCGTTTAAGGTTTTCCCAGAGGCTTGGCTGGGAACCACATAACTCATGACCCTTCCTGCCCATTTTAGGGAACCTTATCCCATTATCCAAAAGGAAGGAGAGCAAAGATTCCACAGAGTTCCTCCCAGCTTAAGCCCTGATTGGGAGTAAAATTCCAACCTGAACTTGCTGGCCTTCCCCCACCACCCCCAACACAAATCTCAGTAGTTTTCACTAGGTCCTATCGCATTGCTAAAGCAATTTCAAAAATTACCAGAGAAAACTCAGTTGGGCTGTATCGTTGCTATAAATTTTATGTGTCTATCATATTGCTGCTGAGAAGCAGCATGGCTCAGTGGAAAAGAGCACGGGCTTTGGAGTCAGAGGTCATGGGTTCAAATCCCAGCTCTGCCAATTGTCAGCTGTGTGACTTTGGGCAAAGTCACTTAACTTCTCTGGGCCTCAGTTACCTCATCTGTAAAATGGGGATTAAGACTGTGAGCCCCCTGAGGGACAACCTGATCACCTTGTAACCTCCCCTGCGCTTAGAACAGTGCTTTGCACATAGTAAGCGTTTAATAAATGCCATTATTATTATTATTATTATTGTACTTTACCAAGCACTTAGTAAAGTGCTCTGCAAACAGTAAGTGCTCAATAAATGATTGATTGATCGTAAGGTCAAACAAAATGACTTCAAGGGCCCCAAAGCGTATACTTTGCATTCTCTTTTGTCTCCTCTTATAAGGAGGCTGAGATGTTGGATGCAGAATCTCCAGTAGTTCCATATTCAAAACAGTTTCTGCCTGAGATGGGGGCAGACCTAGTTTTCTTTCTAAAGGTTTACAATCCCCCAGTGCAAACAACTCCTTAGCGAAGGGGCTCAAAAGACTTTACAGATATGAGTTAACTACATCATAGGGTAGGTGGGGACCATCCTTGATTACCATTTCATAGAGGGGCGACCAAGGAGGCAAGCACAGGTGTGATAGCCGCAGAGAAAGTTTGGAACAGAGCTGAGAAGAGAACCAAATCCCCTGTCTTCTAGTTCCTTGCCCTTTCCCTTCATGTAGCAAGCCTCTTCTGACAAATTTCACAGTTGGGTGTGGGGCTGACATTTCTACACAACTGCTCCCAATCTTCAAAAGAAAGGCTATGGTGTGGGATTCTGAGAACTGTGTCATCTCCGGGAACTTTATGACCATTAAAAATGACAACCACTGTGCAGCCTATGATGAAAAAGGACATAATAACACTTTATACATCCTCTGGGGATCTCAAAGCCCTTTGCAGACTCTAATTAAGTCTCAAAGTACCTTTGTGAGGTAGGTACTTGAGAGTTTGGGAAGATGGAATCCCCTTTTAGACTGTGAGCCCACTGTTGGGTAGGGACTGTCTCTATATGTTGCCAACTTGTACTTCCCAAGGGCTTAGTCCAGTGCTCTGCACACAGTAAGTGCTCAATAAATACGATTGATAGAGACTAGGTAGCTTGTCTGGGGTCACACGATGACTCAGTGGAGCCTTCTGACCACTAGACAGGGCTCGCCTGCCAACCATCTCTTACAGAATACAGTACACCCAGGTACCCTAAAACAAAACAAAACCCACAGTTAAGGAAATCTTGTGCTATAGTCCTTACGGCACACCTGCACAGACCATTTCTTCTGAGGCTGGCATCGGATATCCAAACAGGCACTTCTTGTTGACCAAAAGTTCCTCGATTCCCCAACAACGTACTAGCCAAAATAAATTACTTATCTATTCATACTGTCTGTCTCCCTCTCTAGACTTTCAGCTCATTAAGGGTAGGAAACGTGCCTGCTAATTCTGTTGTACTCTCCCAAGTGTTTAGTACAGTGCACATAGTAAGTGCTCAATAAATATGATTGATTGATGTGTACTGAAAATGTATTCTGTCAGAACCGGTTTCAAAGTGAGCATTCTGGATAGGAGGGGGTATAACCTTTATAAATTCAGAAATTAGTTCTGGGCAGGGGCATACTACACTAGATAGGGGAAAACGTAACACTAATAATGATAAAATAAATTTATTATGCGCTAAGCATGGAGGCAAATACACCCAGATGAGATAAAGTCCCTGTCCTATGTAGGGCTCATTCTGCTCAATATTAGATAAGGGTTAATCAAAAGTAGAATCCTTTTTGAATATTTCTGTGTCCCTTTATTTAGTTTGATCTCTTCTTGTCCATAGCAATTCCCAAAAAGTTCACTCTACCAGGACTACTCAATTCTTAGGGCTTTAAGGGGAAAAAGTGGGGTGAGGGTGGTGGGGAAAGAAGGTACTGGTTAGTCATCAACTCCCGGAAAGATCTGGATATATTTTCCAATTTCCTCACTCTTTATTACTTTTATAAAGGAGCTAAATCTGAATTCTAGTGAGAACTGCAAATGACTGGAGAGGTGCAAAAAGACAAGAAAAACATAGAGCCCAGTTTGCATATCCAAGAAAGAAGTTTTTATCAGGGATTCTGAGATAATCGGGGGTGGGGGGGGCGGGGAAGATGAGAAATACATTCTATTTATTAAGCCATAACTGGGCTCTCAATTAGTATTTAGAGAAGCATTTCTCAATTAGAGAAGCAGCGTGGCTCAGTGGAAAGAGCACAGGCTTGGGAGTCAGAAGTCATGGGTTCGAATCCCAGCTCTGCACTTGTCAGCTGTGTGACCTTGGGCAAGCCACTTAACTTCTCTGTGTCTCAGTTACCTCATCTGTAAACTGGGGATTAAGACTGTGAGCCCCAAGTGGGACAACCTGATCACCTTGTAACCTCCCCAGCGCTTAGAACAGTGCTTCTCACATAGTAAGCGCTTAACAAATACCATCATTATTATTATTTACTACAAACTCTTTGGAGGTGAAGAACTTCGGTAGATACTAGGGATGCACATTAAAGAACAGATATGATCTATGCCGTGAAGCAGATCAAAAATCTACTGTAACTTCTACTCCATGTCTCCAGTGCTTTGAACTGAGAGTAAGGACTCCAATCAATCATTAAGTCAATCAATCGTATTTATTGAGCGCTTACTGTGTGCAGAGCACTGTACTAAGCGCTTGGAAAGTACAAGTTGGCAACATAAAAGACAGTCCCTACCCAACAGTGGGTTCACAGTCTAGAAGGGGAAGAGACAGAACAAAACTAAACATACTAACAAAATAAAATAAATAGAATAGATATGTACAAGTAAAATAAATAAATTAATAGAAGAATAATGATGATGGCATTTATAATTATAATAATAATGGCATTTATTAAGCACTTACTAGAAGCAGTGTGGCTCAATCAATCAATCGTATTTATTGAGCATTTACTGTGTGCAGAGCACTGTACTAAGTGCTTGGGAAGGACAAGTTGGCAACATCTAGAGACAGTCCCTACCCAACAGTGGGCTCACAGTCTAAAAGGGGGAGACAGAGAACAAAACCAAACATACTAACAAAATAAAATAAATAGAATAGATATGTACAAGTAAAATAAATAGAGTAATAAATATGTACAAACATATATACATATATACAGGTGCTGTGGGGAAGGGAAGGAGGTAAGATGGGGGTGATGGAGAGGGGGATGAGGGGGAGAGGAAGGAAGGGGCTCAGTCTGGGAAGGCCTCCTGGAGGAGGTGAGCTCTCAGTAGGACGCCAGTTCTGGCCCAAGACAAACTATGCAATCTTTCTGTTGTTTCACACTTGAGGAGGAACTACTGTTGTAAGCCCACTCCAGAGTTGACATGGATGCTGTCGGCTCAACTGAGGTGCCAGCTATAACTCCCTTTGGAGGACTTTGGAAGAGATGTGCACATTGTGTGCGCCTGTTGTGGGTAGGGATTGTCTCTGGTGCTGAATTGTACTTTCCAAGCGCTTAGTACAGTGGTCTGCAAACAGTAAGCGCTCGATAAATACGATTGAATGAATGAATTTGAATTTGAGCTACTGATTTCATTGTTCTGTTTCCCACAGATGCGAAAATTGAGTGAAACCCGGAGCCATCTTCTGGAGGCGGTTGAATTAGCACCTTGAACTTCAACAGTCGGTGTGATTGCGCTTTTCTGGATCCCCAGAAAGTAACTTTCATCGCGCCTTCATGGGGGGAAAAAAGGCATGGGACTTTCCACTAACAAATAATAGGCATTTTTCTAGTCAAACACTGTTTGTGAAGAAGCAGCATGGTCTAGTGGAAAGAGTACAGTCCAGGGAGTAAGAAGGAATGACCCAGGCTCTAATCCCAATTCCACCGTTTGTCTGCTGTGGCATCGTACCTTCTCTGTGCCTCAGTTATCTCATCTGTTAAAGGGGGTTAAGGCTGTGAGCCCCACGTAGGCTATGGACTGTGTCCAACCTGATTGGTCTCCAGGAGGCCTTCCCAGACTGAGCCCCCTCCTTCCTCTCCCCCTCGTCCCCCTCTCCATCACCCCCCGTCTTACCTCCTTCCCTTCCCCACAGCACCTGTATATATGTATATATGTTTGTACATATTTATTACTCTATTTATTTATTTTACTTGTACATATCTATTCTGTTTATTTTATTTTGTTAACATGTTTGGTTTTGTTCTCTGTCTCCCCCTTCTAGACTGTGAGCCCACTGTTGGGTAGGGACTGTCTCTATATGTTGCCAACTTGTACTTCCCAAGCACTTAGTACAGTGCTCTGCACTGTAATACGATAAATAAATATGATTGATTGATTAAGTTGTATCTACCCTAGTCCTTAGTAGAATGCCTGGAACATAGTAAGCCCTTAACAAATACCATTTTTAAAGATTGCGGCTCACATCGTTTGCTATCTATAGGGCTTCCCGAACTCTCTGGAAGTTATTCTGAACTATATTCTATATAGTTATTCTGATGGCTTTAACACCTGTCTACATTTTTGTTTTGTTGTCTGTCTCCCCTTTCTAGACTGTGAGCCCGTTGTTGGGTAGGGACCGTCTCTATATAATAATGATGATAGCATTTATTAAGTGCTTACTATATGCAAAGCACTGTTCTAAGCACTAGAGCTCTATATGTTTCCAACTTGTACTGCCCAAGCGCTTAGTACAGTGCTCTGCACACAGTAAGTGCTCAATAAATACGATTGAATGAATGAATAAACTCTCTAATTAGAGCAAATTATTCCTAAACAAAAGCCAAAAAACCCCAATCAGTCTAGGAGGACAGAAGCAGAAGCCAAAGTATAATCCTGCTTCTTTTCCTCTCCAGAGGAATGGAGGATGGTAGCTCATTCTTTTCCATGAACCCCCTTCTCCCTCTGATATTTATTATTATCAATAATAATAATTGGAGAAGCAGTGTGGCTCAGTGGAAAGAACACGGGCTTTGGGGTCAGAGGTCAGGGGTTCAAATGCCGGCTCTGCCAATTGTCAGCTGCGTGACTTTGGGCAAGTCACTTCACTTCTCTGGGCCTCAGTTCCCTCATCTGTAAAATGGGGATTAAGACTGTGAGCCCCACGTGGGACAACCTGATCACCTTGTATCCCCCCAGCGCTTAGAACAGTGCTTTGCCCATAGTAAGCGCTTAACAAATACCATCATTAATAATGATTCATTCAATCATATTTATTGAACGCTCACTGCATGCAGAGCACTGTATGTGCAAAACCCTCTACTTGGGTACATACAAAACAAACAGATCAGATACAGATATAGTCCTTGTTCCACCTGGGGCTCATAGTTTAAGGGTAGGGAGAACAGGTATTTAATCCCCATTTTTATCAATAAGGAAACTAAAGCACAGAGAAGTTAGGCAACTTGCCCAACTTGTATCTCTCCTAGTCCTTAGTAGAATGCCTGGGACATAGTAACCCCCTTAACAAAGACCATTTTTAAAGAATGCGGCTCACATTGCTGTCTTATCTGTCACATAGCAGGCAAGTGGAAGAGCAAGGATTAGAACCCAGGTCCTCTGATTCCTAGACCTGTGATCTTTCCATTAGGCTGCTGTGCTTCTGCCTTGGTGGGGGATGCGGTCCTCCACTGCACTCATTCTCTCCGCAACCATTACACGTTTGAGATTTAAGGGCAGCTCTTCTCCGGGCCCCAAGATCTCTATAGCCTAAGCACACAGGCCAAAAGAGAACAGCTGCCACTTTCACCTCCTGCCTCGGTTACTGAAGAAAACCTCGCCAGCTGCCAGCGTGCATTTTTTTTTAATCAATGGAATCCTGAGATTTCCACTCACATTGTAACAGACCTAATGAACGTTATGACCCCCTAAAATAACTGTCTGTAGAATTAGCCTCAGTACGGTTTGGCAAGATCAGAGGAAAGGGGTTGGGGGGGGAGAGAGGTGATTTCCTTGAGCTCCACTCCAAGTAATACTTTGGAGTCACAAGTCGTGGGTTCAAATCCTGGCTCCACCAATTGTCAGCTGTGTGACTTTGGGCAAGTCACTTCACTTCTCTATGCCTGTTACCTCATCTGTAAAATGGGGATTAAGACTGTGAGCCCCACATGGGACAACCTGATCACCTTGTAACCTCCCAGAGCTTAGAACAGTGCTTTGCACATAGTAAGCGCTTAAAAAATGCCATCATTATTATTATTATGAGGTATTGAATCAGCGCTTACTATGTACCACGCACTAAGTGCTTAACAAATTACCATCATTATTATTATCCCCATTTTACAGATGAAAAAATTGAGCAGAGAGAAGTTATTTGTCCAAGGTCACACACAAGTGGCGGAGTGAGGATTACGACCCAGGTTTCCTGATTCGCAGCCCCGTGCTCTTTCCACCAAGCTAGCAGACAAATAGGAGGAGTGGAATAGCCTCATGTGGGGTGGAGGGGGAGACCTTTCAAGCCAAGGAGAATTTTTTCTTGAAGGGAGGGAGAGGGGGCTCTCAGAAGGGGAAGCCTTGAGGTACACTGCTGCATGCTGAGCTCCCATTCTTTTCTATTCAAGTGATAGTATTAAGCACTTACTGTGTGCAGAGCACTGTACTAAGCATTTGGGAGAGTTCGAGTTGGTAGACCTGTTCCCTGAGCACAGCCAGCTTACAGTTTAGAAAGGGAGACAGACATTAATCTAAATCATTTATTATACATAATTTATAGATATGTACATAAGTGATGATGATGATGGCATTTATTAAGTGCTTACTATATGCAAAGCACTGTTCTAAGTGCTGGGGAGGTGGCAAGGTGATCAGGTTGTCCCACAGGGGGCTCACAATCTTAATCCCCATTTTACAGCTGAGGTAACGGAGGCACAGAGAAGTTAAGTGATTTGCCCAAAGTCACACAGCTGACAAGTGGCGGAGCCGGAATTTGAACCCATGACCTCTGACTCCAAAGCCCGTACATACCTAAGTGCTGTATGGTTGAGGGCTGGGAAAATATCAAATGTCTAAAGGCCACAGGTCCAAGCGTATAGATAAATTAGGCACGTAAAGCTGAGAAGGTGGCACTATGGATTTTCCAAGTTTATCGCCCTCCCTCTTATGTCATGTTGAACATTCTCCATGTTGTCTGTCCAGTGTGAGGGATTTAATTCCAATATTTACCAATCTGCACACAGTAAGCGCTCAATAAATACAATTGATTGATTGATTGATTCCATGGTGTCATGGTAGACACCAAGCTAGCTAAGCTGACCTCACTCCCAGCAGATCTTTGCAGGACAGAAGTCCCATGGCCCACCATGAGAAGGTAGGGCATTAAGAGAGACTCACAATGCCCAGAGCCCTGAGGAGAGCAAGGGCTCCAGTGTCCTTGGGATGGCCCATACAGCCTTGCTACCCCCACCGAGACCGAGTGTTACTGCTCTAGTTGTCTGTTTACCCGCATTCGGATTGTGAGCCAGGTGTGAGCCAGGCTCTAATCTGCTTCCCTTGTAGTGACCACGGCTGCTTGACCTGCTGTTTCCCACTTGGTAAGTGTGTAATAAATGTCACTATTACTTCTAGTTATAAGAATTGTGGGGGACAAGAAGAGAGGGGGTAAGAAAGGAGCGCAAAGTGGAGGAAGGCAAGAACAGGGGTAAGGAACAGCTTTGTGGAGGGAAAAACTATTACATTTGGGATTCCAGTCTCAGACTATCATTTTTCTTTTCCTCTTCCTCAGTAAGCAGCAGTCAGGTTGTCCCACATGGGGCTTACAGTCTTCATCCCCATTTTACGGAGGAGGGAACTGAGGCACAGAGGCGTGAAGTGACTTGGATCCAACCCGACTGGCTTGGATCCACCTCAGCCCTTAGTACAGTGCCGCATACACAGGAAGCGCTTAACAAATGCCATCATTATTACTATTATTATTAGCAGCGTGGCTCAGTGCAAAGAGCCCAGACTTGGGAGTCAGAGGTCATGGGTTCTAATCTTAGCTCCGCCACATGTCTGAGCCCCCTCCTTCCTCTCCCCCTCTCCATCCCCGCCACCTTACCCCCTTCCCTTCCCCACAGCACCTATATATATATGTATATATGTTTGTATGTATTTATTACTCTATTTCACTCGTACATATTCTATTTATTTTATTCTGTTAATATGTTTTGTTTTGTTGTCTGTCTCCCCCTTCTAGACTGTGAGCCCACTGTTGGGTAGGGACCGTCTTTATATGTTGCCAACTTGTACTTCCCAAGCACTTAGTACAGTGCTCTGCACACAGTAAGAGCTCAATAAATACGATTGATTGATTGATTGATTGATTAACACTGACCAAATAGTCCCTCTAAATTACAGGCAGGGATAAATATGGGAAAGGATCCATTCACTTGCTGTCCTACAGAGCATTAGGCTAGAATCTCACCTGCTCTAGAATATTTCCTTTTTTCGGTGTATTCATTTACATATGTCACTTACTCTTTGGGTATCAGACATCGTGCAAATCTTGAGAGCAGCTGTGAAAAACACAAAGGGCTTTAGCAATAATAAAGCTGAGGAGGATGAAGAAAATTCAAAGCAAATCCTTTCTTAGAGCAAGCTGATTTCAAATGTTTTCACTACAGACCTCATATATCCTTTCAACCACTTTCAATTCAGCTACCCTCCTAGTAAAATATGCTTATTAATAATAATAATAATAATGATGGCATTTATTAAGCGCTTACTATGAGCAAAGCACTGTTCTAAGCGTTGTAATAATAATAATAATAATGGCATTTGTTAAGTGCTTGCTATGCGAAGAGCACTGTTCTAAGCGCTGGGGAGGATAGAAGGTGATCAGGTTGTCCCACGTGGGGCTCACAGTATTCATCCCCATTTTACAGATGAGGGAACTGAGGCGCAGGGAAGTTAAGTGACTTGCCCAAAGTCACACAACTGACAAGTGGCGGAGCTGGGATTAGAACCCATCACCTCTGACTCCCAAGCCCGGGCTCTTCCCACTGAGCCACGCTGTTTAGTGCTACAACCCTGGATCAATGGAATGGAAAGGGAATATAGAAGGGAATACTAGATAGTGAACCCCATGGGGGACAGGGACTGAGTCCGGCCTGATCGACTTGCGTCTACCCCAGTGCTTAGAACAGTTTTTGACACACAGTAAGTGTTTAACAAATACTATAAAAAGAAAAGAAAGAAAAGTTCAACTGGGAGTGAGGTGGTTGAATTTGGTAAAAACAAAACAATACAAAAATTAACAGGGACTCTGGGCGATCCTTTTGCTTCTGCCTAGGAACCCGGATGGAAATTACTTGTTGCTCTTTGGGGCCTCTTGTTCAATCCACAGATTTTCTGCTCCCTTTTGAAAGACATTCTTTATTAATCTCTGCCATAAACACAACCACCTCTTCCAATTTTTCCATCTTGCGGGTACGACCCTATTACTTACCAAAATACGCTCTAAGCACCATGCTGCTTCAGCTCTTTCTCAGGAGTTTGACATACAGTAATTCTTTCTTGGACTCCTGAGCCACGAGCAGACTGCTTACAACAGCATTCCCAAACTGGCCAACAGTGGTGGTTTTCATTCCTGTGAAGGGAGTTTCCAGTTTTTCCTACCACTGAAGGCAGAGCGAGCCCTGACAGGAACGGGATGGTACAGGAACAGGCATCTGCCGTTGGCACTCCCCAGTGGGGTGGGATGGGGTTGGGTTGGGTTGGGCCAACTAAGTCAGCAATGGACTTTCCAAGATGCCTTAAGTCTGGGGAAAATAAATCATTCCTTAGACTGTTCTCAATCCCCATCCTATTGGTTTGTCTTGCTGGAGTTTCCTCTGACGCCCAAAACAAGTTTAAGAGTGCCTCCTTTTTGAAGGTTTTTTTCTCCTAGAATATCAGTATTACCGGTGAGTTGGGGGTGGAGGAGGGCACAGCTTAAAGTGGGATGGGTTGCTATCCCACCTTTTTTCAGAAGCCCTGAAGCCATCTATTTTTTACGATTGAATTTGTGAGTAAACCAACATTCTTATTTCTCCAACTGACATTTAAACCACCCCATTTCCTTTTCTTTCCCCTCACACAGCAAGCATTGGAAGGCAACGATACATTTGGGAACTAAAATTGAGGAATCAAAGCAATTCAGAAAAACGATCTATTTCTCCATACTCCTCAGTGGACAAAGATTTAAGATTTTTTTATGGTACTTGTTAATAATAATAATAATAATAATGATGGCATTTGTTAAGTGCTTACTATGTGCAAAGCACTGTTCTAAGCGCTGGGGGGGATACAATGTGATCAAGTTGTCCCACGGGGGCTCACAGTCTTAATCCCCATTTTTACAGATGAGGGAACTGAAGCTCAGAGAAGTGAAGTGACTTGCCTAAGGTCACACAGCAGACTTGTGGCGGAGCCAGGATTCGAACCCATGACCTCTGACTCCAAAGCCCGGGCTCTTTCCGCTGAGCCACGCTTGTTACTTTACGTCAAACACTGCTCTAAGTGCTGGGAGTTGGTACGGGTTAACTAGGTTGGACTCAGTCCCTGTCCCATATAGCCTAAGTACGGGGGGAGAACAGATATTTAATCCCCATTTTACAGTTCAGGAAACTGAAGCACAGGGAAGTTAAGCGACTTGCCCAAGGTCACACAGCAAGCAATTGGCAGAGTTAAGATTAGAACTCAGGTCCTCTGGTTCCCAGACCTATACTCTTTCCACTAGGCAATGCTGCCTTTTCTAATTCATGTCTATTCTTCTAATGCAGTTCCCACTTCCAATGTTTCCTTATTTACATTACCTTGTTCTTAGTTTTGGGTTTGCTTTCAGAAACTAAAAATAATGAGCTTTTTTTTTTCCTCAGGGGAAACTACAAGCTGAACTAAAAGTGAGTTCTGTCAAATGATAAATACTACAATACTACTACTACTACTACTACTACTACTACTACTACTACTACTACTATTACTACTACTACTACTACTACTACTACTAGCATTTGTTAAGCACTTACTATGTGCCAAGCACTGTTCTAAGCGCTGGAGTAGATACAAGGTAATCAGGTTGTCCCATGTGGGGCTCACAGTCTTAATCCTCATTTTACCGATGAGGAAACTGAGGCACAGAGGAGTTAAGTGAACTTGCCCCAAGTCACACAGCAGACAAGTGGCGGAGCCAAGATTAGAACCCATGACCTCTGATTCCCAAGCCCATGCTCTTTCTACTGAGCCACGCTGCGTCTCTTTTAATAAGAATAGATCTCATGAAGAAGAATAGTATTTGTTAAGCACTTACTATCTGCAACTAAGCACCAATAATCAAGAATGAAAATGAGAACATAGAAATGGAATGGTAATCAATTGTATTTATTGAGTGCTTACTGTGTGCAGAGCACTGTATTAAGTGCTTGGGAGAGTACATGTTCCCTGCCCACGAGCTTACAGTCTAGAGGGAGGGAACTGAGGCAAAGAGAAGTTAAGTGACTTGCCCAAGGTCACAGAGCAGGTGAGTGGTGGAACTAGGATTAGAACCCAGGGTCTTGACTCCCAGAGTGGTGTTTCTTCCCCTAGGCCATGTGTGGATATCTAAATTAATAATAATAATAATAATAATAATGGTATCTATTAAGCACTTACTATGTACCAAGCACTGTTCTAAGCGCTGGGATAGATACAAGGTAATCAATCAATCAATCAATCGTATTTATTGAGCGCTTACTGTGTGCACAGCACTGTAGTAAGCGCTTGGGAAGTACAAGTTGGCAACATATAGAGACAGTCCCTACCCAACAGTAGGCTCACAGTCTAGAAGGGGGAGACAGAGAACAAAACCAAACATATTAACAAAATAAAATAAATAGAATAGATATGTACAAGGAAAATAAATAAATAAATAGAGTAATAAATCTGTACAAACATATATACACATATACAGGTGCTGTGGGGAAGGGAAGGAGGTAATCATGTTGTCCCACGTGGGGCTCACAGTCTTAATCCCCATTTTATAGATGAGGCAACTGAGGCACAGAGAAGTTAAGTGACTGGCCCCAAATCACACAGCTGATAAGTGGCAGAGCTGGGATTAGAACCCAAGACTTCTGACCCCCAAGCCCATGCTCTTTCCACTAACCAGTGCTGCTCCTCCGCTGCTTAAAATGGAAATGCTATCAAGATGGCTTCTATTACTGAGCAATCCCCCCACCTCCTCTTAAATACTATTTACTTGAGGAGTATTATCATCTTTTTCCCTCATAAATCTTGAGGGAAATTTTCTGCAGCTATGCTTTTGGCCTGTACCCAATTATAGGTCTAAGCCAATAACATGGTTGGCTTCCTTATAAAGGCTGACATTAGTATATTGCATAAAACACAGGAACAGGAGTCAGGTCAAGCAATTGGAGCAGCAATTTGGAAGTTCTGAGGTTTTGCCTTTTTGGTACATTTTCCACCAGTTTCCCAGTAAGTGTTCTCTTTGACCAGAAATCTCAGTTTGGGGATTTATGTGATTGCACCACTTGGCTGGATTGCTTCAATGCATTCGACTTAACCTCTTTTTTTGTTTTGTTTTTTAATGGCATTTGTTAATCAATCAATCAATCAATCAATCGTATTTACTGATCAATCAATCAATCAATCGTATTTATTGAGTGCTTACTGTGTGCAGAGCACTGGACTAAGCGCTTGGGAAGTACAAGTTGGCAACATATAGAGACAGTCCCTACCCAACAGTGGGCTCACAGTCTAAAAGGGGGAGACAGAGAACAAAACCATACTAACAAAATAAAATAAATAGAATAGATATGTACAAGTAAAATAAATAAATGGAGTAATAAATATGTACAAACATATATACATATATACAGGTGCTGTGGGGAAGGGAAGGAGGTAAGATGGGGGGGATGGAGAGGGGGACGAGGGGGAGAGGAAGGAAGGGGCTTACTATGTGCCAAAAACTGTACTAGGCGCTGATATAGATACAAGTTACTCAGGTTGGAGTGTAGCAGCATGGCTTAGTGGAAAGAGCACGGGCTTGGGAGTCAGAGGACATGGGTTCTAATCCTGGCCCCGCCACTTATCAGCTGTGAGATTTTGGGCAAGTCACAACTTCTCTGTGCCCCAGTTCCCTCACCTGTAAAATGGGAATGCAAAGTAGGAGCCCCCAACGGGACAACCTGTTTATCCTGTATCTACCCCAGTGCTTAGAACAGCGCTTGGCACATAGTAAGCGCTTAACAAATACTATAATAATTATTATTATAGTCCAGGTCCCACATGGGGCTCACAGTCTTAATCCCCATTTTACAGATGAGGTAACTGAGGCCCAGGGAAGTTAGGTGACTTGACCAAGGTCACACGGCAGACAAGTAGCAGAGCCAGAGCGGACCCCTTGGAAGATGCAGTTGGTTTTAAACTCACTTGTCAAATGGTGTTTGCAAAAGAAGTGCCTTCCATCTGGGCTCCTCCATTAGGGAATCTGTATATTCCTTTTCAGAGGCCCGTCAGCTCAGTAGCAGTAGTAATAGTTCTTATTAATAGGTGTTCTCTGTTTCTACCTGGAATTCCCCATTTTTGCAGACCACTGCTCTCCCTTTTTCAAGGCCCTTCTGAAATCACACTTCCTCCAGGAGAGAGTCCCCGTATAACCTCATCTCCCCAGACTATTTCCCCTCAACTGCCACATTATTTAGAATTTGGGTACTCGCACTCAATTTCTCTCTAACACTTATATACCTATCTTTATTTTCTTTGGGTTTCTTTTACCTGAAATTTATTTTACGGTCGGTTCCCCTCCTAGATTGTCAGCTCCTTGAGGGCTTGTCCTTCCCCAAGTACTTAGTATAGTGTTCTGCACAGAGTGAAACCTCAATAAATACAAAGAACTGGGAAAATATACACGGTGGACTACCAACATCTTCACGTACATACATTTATATCTCTTCTACCCAAAATAATCTTAAGTGCTCTGCTTGATTCTATTCACTGGAAAGCTACACCTAAAAATTCAAAATACCAGATGAGATTCAACTTTGAGCAAAGGTCCCAAACTCAAATGATCAATCAGAACAGTGCTTTGCACATAGTAAGTGCTTAATAAATGCCATTATTATCATTATTATTCATTCATTCATTCAATCGTATTTATTGAGCACTTAATGTATGCAGTGCACTACTAAGCCCTTGGAAAATACAATGCAGCAATAAAGAGAGACAATCCCTGCCAACACTGGCCTTAAAGTCTAAAAGCAGGGAGAGAGACATCAAAACAAGTGAACAGGCATCAGGATAAATGGAATTATAGATATGTACATATATACACAAGTGCTGCGGGGGAGGGAAAAGGGGTAGAGCAGAGGGAGGGAGTCAGGCAATGCGGGGAGGCGGCGGAGCTGAGGAAAGGGGGATTTAATCTGGGAAGGCCTCTTGGAGGAGGTGAGACTTCAGTAGGGCTTTGAAGGTGGGGAAGTGTGACTGGCGGATTTGAGGAGGGAGGGTGTTTCGGGCCAGAGATAGGACGTAGGCCAGGGGTCGATGGTCGGGCAAGCGACAATGACGCACAGTGAGAAGGGCAGTACCGGAGGAGTGGAGTGTGAGGGCTGGGACATGGAAGGAGTGAAGGGAGGTGAGGCAAGAAGGGGCAAGGTGATGGACAGCTTTGAAGTCAACAGTGAGGAGTTTTTGTTCGATACGGAGGTTGATAAGGCAACCACTGGAGACTTTTGAGGAGGGGGCATGTCAACCCAGAACGTTTCAAGCCTGAGTCACACCATGAGATTTATCATGGAGACTCTGAAATCCTTTCATCTTTGTGAGCTGCAATTAAGACCCATCATTCAAACTTGGCACGTGGGGCCTGAACTGATCCTGTCCAAGTACTGAGGTTTTTGACTTAAGGTATTTTGAAGGCAAGGGAGAATAGAGAAGCAGCACGGCCTAGTGAAAACAGCACCGGCCTGAGAGTCGGAGGACCTGGGTTCTAATCCCTGCTCTGCCAATTGCTTGCTGTGTGACCTTGAGCGAGTCACTTAACTTCTCTCTGCTCAGTTCTTCTCTTCTCCCTCCTACCTAGACTGTGAGCCCCAAGTGAGACGGGGATTTTGTCCAACCTAGTTAGCTTGTAGCTTCCCCAGTGTTTAGACTAGTGTTTGACACATAGCACTTAAATACTGTAAAAAGTATTTAAAAATAGCCTGCTTTACTACTTTTTAAAAATCTGGACTACTGCCTAGATGGGTGGACAAAGATTCCTTTTTCGATTTTTTTAAAAAATGGGCAATCACTGGAATTTCAAATTAATTTAAAAAATTGTTTTGTTTGAATATCTCAAACCTGGATCCAGTAGCTTTCCTCAGGATCAACAGCAATACTTTCGGGCGCAGTATTCATGCGTGGTCTCAATTTTCCTTTTGGAATTAGCATGCTTTCCCGGAAAACTGAAACTCACCCATCAGCAGACACAAGCACATAGAGGATATATCATTTGTTCTCAATTTAGTCGGTAAGGAAATGATAAAATGCTGCCTTTGAACATCACTGTGAATAGCATTTTTAGTCTAACAACCACACTAACCAAATTTGCAGATATTCTACCCAATGGAAAATTTCAAGTTTATATGGTTTCAAGTCTGGCACCCCTTGGGATTCATACCACTGGACCGTCTACTTTTATTTTTTTTTTTTTGTTTCTATTTGACCAATATTCTGGCACACTATCTGAGGCAGGAAGATAATTATGAAGAAGCATGTTAGAGTGATGAGGAATACTGGTAGCTCACCAAATGCGGATAAAGAGCGTCAAACAAATCCTTGGACAAACAGAAGTATTTTCTCCATGTCTATGTTACATAAGTTCACGCCTCCTGAAACATGCACAAACACACCCCCAGCTGAAGCAGTATGTTAGCTGACCCTCCCTCTCACCCTTCCCTTAATCCTTTCATAACATTTTGGAACATATTTCTACACTGTCAAAAGGCAAGCGAGGCAAACTGGTATCTCTCTTCATGAAGAACTTCCCTGCTGAGGTGGTCAACGAAGACATTTAGGGCTTGGTTGGGAACCCCCAGAAATCACCTACTCTACCTCCTGACTTTCGGAAAGAATTATTTTTAAACCACCTCAGATTCGTGGGTGCTTACTGTCTCTCGAAAAGATTTTGCAGTTTGTGTAACTGTCTGTTAGAAGCTAGCCAGACGTACCACGGAGTTTACAGAGTCACCTCACAGCTGCTAGCTCTCAGCATTACAGATCTGGTGTACATCTGAAAAGTGGCTACCCTTCAGAGAAATAAAACTGATCATCGACCTTGAGCAAAGCAGTCATCCTAAGCAAATATCTTCAGCTGAGTCATTTTATGCCAATTAGAACGCAATCTTTATGGTATTTATTAAATGCTTAATATGTGCCAGGCATTGGGGAAGATACACGCTAATCAGGTTGGGCACGGCCCATGTCCCACTTGGGACTCACAGTCTTAATTTTATAATTACATTTTACAGATGAGGTAACTGGGGTACAGACAAGTTAAGTGACTTGCTCAAAGTCACACAGCAGGCAATTCAAAACCAAATGTCACCTAGTGCTACACACCATTTAAAAAGGACCCAGGTCTTTTAAAAATGGATTAAATTCTTCCTAATTAATCCTTATTTTATTTTTGTCGGGAATGCCGTATGAATATTGCCCTATCTTACTGTTGACCAAGACTGGTGCTTAGCCTTGATTTTTTTTTTTCCTGTCCCCTTTATTACCCAAAACAAGTGAAGGGTTCCTTCACTTGTCTGGACCCATTTTGAGGGTTTTCTGTCTGGTCGATGAATATGTGTCATGAAAGCTACAAAAACATATTTAAGGCCTTCCAGGCAATTGGCTGAACTCCCAGTGAAGCTCAAGGAAAATAACTGATGATGTAATTAGTCACTTATCTTTACGAGGGCAGGTAAAGGCCTCAGAAAGCAAATGACATCTATTATGCTGTGCCCTCTACTCCAACTTTTCTGAATTTCCCAGATTGGAAATGTACCTTTGAAAGCATGCAGGGGTCCTTGGATACTCAAGGATTATGGATCTCCTGGGCAGCCTCACCAAGGTCTAAACATAATTCTTGAGAGCATCTCTGTTGACCATGCTCTGAGTACAAAAGTGAATAATTAAAAGTACCGGCCCAGGCAAGTTAACGGAAATAGGTCTCTAGTAGTAAAATTTATTTGTTATATCAGATAGTTCCCTTACCCTTAACTCTTTGCAACTGAAATGAAAAAAAAATCACCCAATCGTTGCACCAACCACACAAGGCACACATGTTGATACTAAACAAAAAACTTTTCTGATCCCCTTGAACACTATATATTTTTTTTTCAGTAGGCTTTCATGAAGGAAGAAACACCTAGATCTAAAGCGACAAAAATGTAGTTAACTTTTCACATTTAATTAGCACATTTCACCTTGCTAAGAATCATTATTCTAGGAGACTATAACTGCACTTCACCCTACAGCATAGATAGAACTGAGAGATAAGATAAATATGAGTGAAATACCAGTTCGGCAAGGTTTTTAAATTTCAAAATACATTCATTAAAAGGCTATGTCCAAAGATCACCAGGGATGAGACAGACGGAGCTAGGCTATTTTAACAGAAGGCTCCTTTAGAAGACCTCAGCAGTGGGAGCAATGATACATACTGACCAATGATACGTACTGACTGCTTACTGTGTGCAGAGCAAAGTACTAAGTGTTTGGGAGAGTTCAAAACAACAGAGTTAACAGACGTGTTCCCTGCCCACAAGAAGTTTACAGTCTAGAAGGGAAGACAGACATTTAAATAAATTTCAGCTCTATACATAAGTGCTGCGGAGCTGAGGGTGGGGTGACTGGCAAGTCCTGCAAAATTACAGATCCAAGTGTGGTAGATCTCTAGATCTCTAGGCCTCTAGAAGGAGATGTGATTTTAGTCAGGCCTTGAACGTGGGGACAGTGGTTGCCTGTCATGTATGAATGGGAAGTGAGCTATAAGGCCAGAGGGAGGATACGACCAGGAGGTCAGCAGCAAGATAGACAAGACTGAGGTACAGTGAATAAGCGGGTGCTAGAGGAGTCAGGTGTGCAGGCAGGATTGTGTGATGGAAATCAGCGAGGTAAGGTGGGAGGGGAACAGCTGGCTGAATGCCTTTCAAGCCATTGCTTTGCATGCAGTAAGTACTTCAAGCGTACCACTGGTTAATTAATGATTCCAACCTCATTGATCAAAATGAATCTGGTACTTATTTGAATTTGGTAGGCCAGGGGGACACCTGCTGAGAACCATGCACTGAGTCACCAACTTGTTAGTTTCCTTCAATCCTCTTGGTCCGTAGTTGATGTGTAAAAGGAACGATCAGAAGGTCAGTTGCTATAACAGTTCTGCTTCCATTTCTGCTCGGGTAAGTCACGTGACCTAAAGGATTCAAAAGGCAGAGAGACTTGCAGTCCTCATGTACTTTATGCACAGCGAGCACTCAAACACCATTGATTAATCAAGACCAAATTATGTTTTTGATCACTGCAATTTTCTAGTTTATTACAAACCAATGGTACAAGCTTAATTTGTTTCCCATTATGCCAACCTATACAACACTAACAAAGGCCCAGAACAGTAATAGTTACATGGTTTCATTCTTCTTTCTTCTTAAGGCAGTCGGTGGATTTACAAGGATACATTGCTTCTTCATCCATCCTCCTTAGAAAACAGTGTAGTATCCTTCCATAGTGCTGACGACATCACTCCTGTTCTCCAAGAGGTCCAGGACTTGATGTACCGTAGCTTCGCTCAGATGTGGGTTGTAGTTCTGGCGAACACAAGCTAAGATGTGAAGGAAATGGCAGCCTCTTTCAGCATCTACAAGGAGGAAAACAGTGTGTGAAACTTGGACACGTCCAAAGAAAACCCAACCAGGAATTCTCTTTTTCTCCAATCTGGTATCGTTTAATGATCTGGATAAAGCTCAGGCTCGTCCGCAGAAATCTTTCTTAGCCTCCGTTAAGTAGCAGTGCAGTCAAAGGACAACTGATGAATTATCATCAACAGCCACAAAAATAAATTCCCCAAAGTTATGAAAAAACATCACCTATCTAAAAGTATTACTCTACCTAAAGAGTCCAGTTTTCCTTAATCCAAATCTGTCCATACCTCCGCTGTTACAAACATACAAAGTGTGAGTCAATTACATGCCTAACGAATGAATTATATACAACATTGAGGGGTGGGTGGCAGTAAAGGAATTAAAAATATCTTTGAAGACAAACTGAAAAAAGAGGAAAACAAAAGCAGCCCATCTTCACTCCCAGAGGAAGCACCAGAAGCTGCAACTAACTGATAACATTTTAACTGACTTGAAAATTTTAAATACGTTTCTTGGGGGAAGGGATAGTGAAAAGGACAAAGGTATTGCAGGATTTTTTTGAGTCCAAAAAAAAAAAAAGAAACTAAAATATTTAGGGGTCGTTTTAGGAAATTCCAACTTTGATTCACCAACAACTTCTATTTTGTCCTTCCCTAACCAAACTAATAGAGTTCTCTCATCTGTCTAATTCTTTTCCCAAATAGATTTCTAATACCATTACAGTATATTTTAAAAATACATTTAATGGGTTGAGAATACATAGTCAGCTATAAGGCCATAAAATACCAACTTTGCTGAACACATGGAGGAAACAAGCATTTCCTCCATAATTCCTTCTAATGAGCTTTATTTAACTTTGATCTGGAGGGAATACCTTGGGAGAAGAGAAGGGATTTTCAGATTCCTTCAGTCTATTTGCTAAGATTGCCAATAAGTCTTAAATGCCTAGAATTTTACAGCTAAATTTTAAACGAAATACCAAAAAGCCTATTAATATCCATGACCGAAAGGGTAAATTTCCTAACTGTAGTGGTCATGCTAAATTACCTTTCCGAATCTGCTCTGACCGCTAAGTAAAAGCTCACCTCTTTGAAGTAGAAGGGTGTAGCGGGGACTTTGACTGATTTAGTAATACAAGCTGCACTGTAATTCAAACTGTTTCTGCTCCAGTGACCCACCAGGCCAGAGTTTAGGGGTCATAAATCTATTTTAAATCTTCTCTGTAAATTTAGTTGCCGACGGAGTGCGAATTCTGAGGCTCTGGGTCACTGTCAGCCACGGTTGAAACCTCTGAGGCGGGAAGTGAAGGATTCCAAAATTTGTACCTAATTCCTGAAAGGAAGCCATCCTAAATTTGCAGACAAGTTGAGTCCATATCCGAAGATGAATTTTTTTCCGTGACTGTTCAGACTAAGACAAGTTTATTAAATACTGACACCTGGCGGCCACGTCATTTCTTTAAACCTACTGTTTCCAGAGCGATTTATATCTTTTTTTTAAAAAAAGATAACTCTTTAAAACATATATTTTGGGGGACAGAGCCTCTTCTCTCCCCCATCCTATAGAAGACCCTAAAGAACAGTCTCCATTTAGGAACCGGTAGAAAAACCCTTTTCTAAAGACCCGAAGCTCCTCCTCTGGACCGTGAGCTCCTTGTGGGCAGAGGACTTGTACTTCCCAAGCGCTTAGTACAGTGCTGTGCACAGAGTAAGCGCTCAAGCTATAATTCTATTTGTTCTGACGATTTTGACACCTGTTTGCATGTTTTGCTTTGTTGTCTGTCTCCCCCTTCTAGACTGTCAGCCCGTGGTTGGGTAGGGACCGTCTCTATATGTTGCCGACTTGTACTTCCCAAGCGCTTAGTACAGTGCTCTGCACACAGTAAGCGCTCAATAAATATGAATGAATTCGATTGTGCTCGCCCAAGCACTTAGTACAGTGCTGTGCACTAGAGTAGCAGTGTGGCTCAGTGGAAAGAGCACGGGCTTTGGAGTCAGAGGGTTCAAATCTCGGCTCCGCCAATTGTCAGCTGTGTGACTTTGGGCAAGTCACTTCACTTCTGTGAGCCCGCTGTTGGGTAGGGACCGTCTCTAAATTTTGCAAACTTGTAGTTCCCAAGCGCTTAGTCCAGTGCTCTGCACACAGTAAGCGCTCAATAAATACGATTGATTGAATGAATGAATGAATGGGCCTCAGTTCCCTCATCTGTAAAATGGGGATTAAGACTGTGAGCCCCACGTGGGGCAACCTGATCACCTTGTTATCCCCCCAGCACTTAGAACAGTGCTATGCACGTAGTAAGCGCTTAACAAATACCATCATCATCATCATACGTTGAACGTCATGCATGCATCCATTAATAATAATAATAACGATGATGATGATGGCATTTATTAAGCACTTACTATGTGCAAAGCACTGTTCTAAGCGCTGGGGAGGTTACAAGGTGATCGGGTTGTCCCACGCGGGGGCTCACAGTCTTTTTCCCCATTTTACAGATGAGGGCACAGAGAAGTGAAATGACTTGCCCCAAGTCACACGGCTGACAATTGGCAGAGCTGGGATTTGAACCCATGACCTCCGACTCCAAAGCCACTGAGCCACGCTGCTTCTCATTCCCTTGCACCAAGCGGCCTTCCCTGTTCTTGCCATCTCCTTGGGTGGCAAAGGCCCCGGAAGGCAAGGATGACAGGAGAAAGGCTGGGAAAAGTGCGGAGGGTATCCAGACGGGTCTCCATCTCGCTCTGAACCCGTTGAGCCTGTTTCCAGGGCTCTGTCCTAATGTCACCAGTCGGAAACGTGGCCAGAATTGGCACCACAAGAGCTCTTGGGATCCTCTCCACCATGGCCAAAGTTTCCATGGCCCCGCTTCTGGCTTACCTCCAGGCTGATAACACCACCAGGAGCCCTGGCCATGAGAAGCAAAGAGGCAGCAGGAAATAATAATAATAATAATGGCATTTATTAAGTGCTTACTATGTGCAAAGCACTGTCTAAGTGCTGGGCACTGTGAGCACACCTCACGGAGGTGTGTGACTGGCAGGAGAAGGTGCAGGAGGCATTCCCAGGATCGTCCTTCCTTTCAGGGTCTTCTTGCCAGAAATCCGACTCCAGTGGTATAATCAGAGCACCCGGTACCTAAATCCCAACTAGGCTCCTCCAACAGGTGATACACAGAAATAGCTCCTGTTCCTTTTTAGGGTGTGAATGCACAGAAGGAGTTTCTGACCAACCAACTTTCATCGCACTGAATGCCCCCTTCCTTGAAATGGCAAGAGGGAATGCCGATCCAGGGAAGCCTCACAGAGCGAGAGCGGGGGCCAGAAAGGCTAGCCCAGATGGCTTCCTCATGGCTGGGTTCCTCAACAGCTCTCCTACCTCTCTTCCCTCAAATTCCCCTAGGTTTTCTCCCCCTGCCTCTCCCCATCACAACTGCCACCCTCCAACATCTGAGACTACCCTCATAAAAGTGATTATTTGTTAGAGCCACTAGACATCATCATTAATGCTTATGTATTTAAAGTGAATCAATCAATGGTATTTATTGAGTACTTACTGCCTGCAGAGCACTGTACGAAGGGTTGGGAGAGTAGCAGCGAAGCAGCGTGGCTGAGAAGCAGCATGGCTTAGCGGACAAAGCGAGAGCTTGGGAGTCAGACGTCGTGGGTTCCAATCCCGGCTTCGCCACTTACCAGCTGTGTGACTTTGGGCAAGTCACTTAACTTCTCTGTGCCTCATTTACCTCATCTATAAAATGGGGATTAAGACTGTGAGCCCCACGTGGGACAACCTCATTACCTTGCGTCTACCCCAGGGCTTAGAACAGTGCTTGGCACACAATAAGCACTTAACAAATACCGTCATTATTATTACAACACAACGGAGTTGGTAGACACGTTCCCTGCCCCCAAGGAGCTAGTGTCTAGAGGGGAAAAAGCAAGCAAATGCATCGAATTGTACTTTCCAAGCACTCAGTACAGTGCTCTGTACACAGTAAGCGCTCAATAAATACGATTGAATAAATGAATGACTTCACTCCTAGATTTTGTTGATTTGAGAATTTAAATGGCTGATGATGGGCCACTGAGTTAGACTACACTTTGAAAGATAAATTGGATTGTGTTTTGACTTACAAGCTGCCTGCTATTATTTACAGGCCAATAATTTCGTTAAATCAGCCAGGGGTAATATAGGCAATGGGAAACCTAGAAAAGACATCAGAACCCATGTTGGCAACCCCCAGCATTTGATCATGCTTGGCAACACCAGCTTCGCTGTGGTTAAGACACCGTGTTTGTGGCCATTCCTTACCCTCTTCTGCTTTCTTAACCCCTTCCGCTTGTGAGTCCTGTGCTCTCCCCTAGCTCCTGTGCTGCTTCTGCTTCTCCAGGGTTTTGCCCCTTTGGCAACCTCCACCTGCATTTTGGTATCTGGGATGACACCATGGTGGACATGTGGAACCGAGGCAGAAGTTACCACTATGATCTTAAGAACCCACCCCAATCACTCACATGGACATGGCATATAAAAATGTTCAGATCATGGGAGTGTTTCAGTACACAGATATACATGTTGGAGATTAGCTGTGATGACAGGTAACTGGAAGGGAGGCCATCATTGTCTAATCCTGGCCATTTTAATACTTACTCCATGGTACTATTCTTTTCAGACAATTCATTTCCAGACTCCCCCTACTAAGTTAATACCTAAATCTTTCATATGTACCCTATATTTCCCTACCCACAACCTAAAATGGACTTCCACATTCCTATAAACCCCTCCATTCAGCAGCAACAAGGAGTTGGGAACACACAGTCAAATTAAAAGGCAAAGTGTGTGCGGTGGAGAAGTTGGGCACTTAATCAACTAGTCCAACAAAACCTCTAAACCTTGTACTTCCCAAAACTTGAACTTCCCAAGCGCTTAGTACAGTGCTCTGTAAACAGTAAGCGCTCAATAAATATGACTGAATGAATGAATAAACCCAGTCTCAATAATAATAATAAATAATAACAACAGTACAGTATTTGTTAAGTGCTTACAGTGCGACAAGCACTGTACTAAGCGCTGGGGTAGACACAAGGTAATCCGGTTCTACAAGGAGCTCACAGTCTAAGCAGGAAGGGGAACAGGTATTGAATCCCTGTTTTGCATATGAGGGAACTGAGGCACAGAGACCTTAAGTGATTTGCCCAAGATCACACAGAAGACAAGTGGTAGAAGCGGGGATTAGAACCCAGGTCCTCTGAATCCCAGGCCCATGCTCTAGGCCACTAGGCCAGGCTGCTGCTCAACATCCATCCTACCAGTGCACTTGTCATTTTTTCCCGACAAATAAGAAGGCAGAATTCCTACCTAAAACCAGTAGCAACCTGATTCCCTACACTGATCAAGTTCCCACTGACTGCAGAAATTCTCATTAGCCAGGGGCTAATGCCCCATTGCGTCTCAGTGAAAACCAGAGGCCAGCCAATGCAAGCTCCAAAAAAAACTATTAATGTCTCTTTAAGTGATTACGGTTTTAGAAAAAACACTGGCAGTGATCCTCTAAGTGTTTAATACAAATGTGAAACGAATTTTCCATTTGCAATTGTATGGCAAAACCTGTTTCATATCAATCCATCAATAAAAAATAAAACAGAGCAATCAACGCCAAAGCAGTTTTATGTTCCGAGGGACGGAAGATCAGATCCGAAGACTGTCATTATGATCTCCCGTCCCTCGGACGGAATTATTATTGGATTATGCTGATCCTAAGACTGTCATAAAGCATAATCCGGAGAACTTTTACAGGAGTTCTCAGTTAATCATACTCCTGAATTCAGCTACCAAGGGTTTATTAGTTCTGAGGACCTGGTTTATGGCTTCAAAGCCAGACTCACATTTGGAGTCTGACTGGCTGAGATAGTGCACGTATACTGTGCATAAAAGTAGAAGTCGGTCTGCCGGTGAGAAGTGAGAAGTGGATATGAAAGCTGTAATTTTTATGATCCCTTAGGTCACAAGCTTTTGTTTTGTTCTGGAAGGCAAAGTTGAGTGAATTTCTTTTGTATGCTTTACCAGGGCTTGGACTTATTTCAATCAATCCTGATCCTACTATAGATTATAATAAATACCTGATTAAAAGGCGCAAAGCAGTTCCTATAACAGCTAGAGGGATAGATGGAAAACTCTATCTTAGAAGTTGAGCATCATTTCTTCTCTCCTGTTGAATTCAGCTTTTCACCAGTGCTTTTATAGCAATGGTGCATGATTATTAGTGACCAAATTATCAATTCAGTGGCAAGCCACCAAAAATGGATAAAAGAGAGCTAGTTAGGGCTTTCTTCTTAGACTCAAAGAACCTTTTCCAACGGTTTGATTGTCACCATGAATAAAAATTTAACCAAGCACAGAATGAAGCAGCCAAAGAAGCCAGTTCTCAGTAATAAATCATTTGCAGCTTATTTTAAGTGTTGCATTCATAAGTGCTGGGCTGTGATCTCATTTGTTCTTAAAAGCTGCTAGGCAGGGCTGGCACTATGTAAGAAACTCAGTGGTACTGCTCCCTCTGAGTCATTACTGAGAGTCCCCAAAGATGACATTAGTGGGAAGGACACACTCTACTGGGGATGGAGCTTAAAGAATCTAATTCAATCAATCAACGGTATCTTTTGAGCACTTACTCTGTACAAGGCGCTACACTAAGTCCTACACCCACATCAGCCGCCCTCCCTTGAAAGCGATTTGATTCTGCCTACCTAAGAACTCCCCGCCAAAGCCAAGCTAGCGTTTGCCAAGTTTTGGTGGAGAAGGGTCATTAGCAGGTCAACTGTCACAAGCAATAAATACACATTTAAATACAGGCCCACCACTGGGCTATCTTCAGGTGATACCCACACCTTTGTTTTCCTATTAAAGCTCTAGAAATCCTACCCCTACATTTTTGTAAGTGTCTGTGGGTCTCACAAAGCGCCATACTGGGCTACATTTGGCCTACAGGATACACTCCGGTAACCCCGCGCTTTGGGAATCCCTGCCCCAAAGTTTTCAATGCTGTCATTCATTAGCCTTCTTGAATACGATAAAATAAAAGTGACCTAAAATCACTACCATGGTCCTCCCCAAAACAATCGTCTCCATAAGGACTACACGTTTAATACTCCTCATATCTTGAGCAAAGCAAACTGCCTACAAAAACCTAGTTGAAACTTGGTCAATAAGGCAGAATTACTGTATGGATAATTTTTAAAGGCTTGATTTTATAAGCAAATTCACACAAAAGATGATAAATGTACTATAATTCCAATCATCTGCGGGATCTGGCTCTTCTGCAATTCAGTCTACCAACCATTAGGGGTTGACCTAACTCTATTAAAACAAATTATTTTCCAAACCTTCAGTGATTGAGATGGTTAGCCCTTAACAAGCCGCAAGTGTACCCTTTTGACAAGCTTAAGTATGCAATATAGTCTCACGTCAATTTTTATTCCTTGATTTACAGCTATGTACAAGGAGACATTTAACTTTGGTCAGTGAAGCCAAGGAAGGGAGGGCACCACGCAGTGATAGACCAGTACATTCTCTACTTATAAACATACCTTTGCTATTCAGAGGACCACATTTACACAACTTACGTTTTGGCTTCTGGCAATCTCCTTGAATGATGCTAAGGATCTTTTTCTGTAATTCCTTATCTTGCTCTGTTACCTGTACAGGGAATAAAGTGGAGTAAGATTCAAGACAGGTGCTTAAGTAACTGCGATTTATTACCTCTAAACCTCAGAAACAAAATCTAGAAGAAATGTGAAATGCATTCCATAACAAGAATACCGCCAACTTGTATTCCTACAACCTTTCATCTAAAGATCTCAGAGCACTTTCATATGGACTAGCTCATTTGTCCTTAAACCATCCTTCCTGAGGTAGATTAAAAAAAGAAATAATCTGCAAATAGCTACAAAGCCAGTCATACAACCTGATATTTCTAGTAGTTAACAGTCTCTGTGCAAAGAAAGGCCAGGAGAGCTAGACAAGCCTGAAATGGATTTTCATAGCTTCACGAGGACTTAACCATAGGACTCTATAAGGTCCGGAATGAGCGTCTGAATCCATGCTGTAGTGAGTCATTGAGGGCCTAGATGGGAATATGGTGGTGCTGACAAGGAGAACCAAACTATTTGCAGTTATTCATTCAGCAAAGCTCCTGAATTCAGAAGAGAAATGGCTCCAAGCTGAATTCATACCCCGTTCCAGATCTAATTCACCCACTTCACTATTTTTTCCCTGGATAGAGAGATTGGACCCTCTCAGGATCACACCAGTACTCTACCCGTCTCAGCTACAGGAGGAAGAGTCAAGCAGAGGTATACCCATTCCAGTCCTAGCTTGGGCAGTGGCTAGCATGTGGAAGGCTATCTGCTACAGGTCAAAACTCACCTGTGCTGGGCAGCAGCAGCATGGGAAACAGTCGAAGGTGGAGACTGAAGTTTACTGTGTGGAAGGAGGCAATGGTAAACCACTTCCGTATTTGTACCAAGAAAACTCGGGATACACTACCAGAACAACTGCAGATGGAGGTGGGGCATTCTGAGAGAGATGTGTCCATGGAGTCGTTATGGGTAGGAAACAACTCGACAGCATAAGACAAGACAAGAGAGACTGGAAAACTGGAAAACTAAGATCAACTACTGAAAAAGTCCCTAAGGGCAACTACTAGATGCAAGAGTCACCTTTCCGGAAATCCAAATCTACAGCAAAGGGAGGGCTGAGGGGTTTCCGAGTAACTAATAACTTCTCCAACCACATCCTCAAATGCCTAAAGTTCATTCCTTCAATATTTGCTGTGTTCTCTTAAGAAAGTACTGAAGGACAACCGCGGTACTTAAATGGAATGCAAATTGCTGAATTCCAGGTATTTAAAATGCATTTCCAAAAACCTATTCTGGAATCACTGAGAGAAATCAGCAGCAGTTAAATCCCTATAAACGAGGACTGATCCCTAAGTGTTATTCTCCTATAACATGTTTCACTGCTTGATATTTGCCTCTGAACACCTGAACACCTCATTCAAAATTAGTTGCCATAAGAGAACTATCAACACCCAACTTGGGCCATGCTTTCAACCTGGGACCTTTTTCTACTTTAGTTACAGACATTGCTGAGGATGAGTTAGACTAGAAAGATGCTCTATTAAATGAGATCAAGTTAAGAGACTCTTACATAGTACAGGTCATCCAGGCTGTCTGATTTCTGGAAAACTATTCCTCTTTCCAGCAGCAGCTGTATGGCTTCTTTAAATATGCTGTGGAGTGATTTGGAAATGGAGCCCTTTGTAGAATCCACCTGAATAGGAAAAACACAAAAAACACATGATTTGTAAACCTTACTTTGAGGAATCCAGAATCAACGTCCCCAACCAACTGAATGCTAAAGCTACCATACAGGAATGCTAGATGATGAGTCAAGGAGGCTTAGGTACTTATTATATAGTTTTCCCAGGGCTGGCAACAGCAATATTTAGGGAAGGCTGCCAAAATATCCTTTGCAATGGTTTTGCAACCTAGCTGTGACAAAAGCAATTCTGCTTGGGAATAGTTTATTTCTGCTGGTTTTTAAGGCTATGAAGAAAATCAATTGCTCCTTCCACCACCAAGAACTCTAAGACTACTGCGCCAGCTCAAATTATGTTGTAAACATTAGTGAAGGCCATCAGCAGATTGTAGCTGTAACGACGGTATTTCAAACAATGGTATTTTTTACAGTATTTGTTAAGCACTTACTATGTGCCAAGCACTGTACTAAGCACTGGAGCAGATACAAGCTAACCAGGTTGGACACAATCCATGTCCCACATAGGGCTCACAGTTTTAATCCCCATTTCACAGATGAGGTAACTGAGGCCCAGAGAAGTTAAAAGATCCACCCAAGGCCATGCAGAAGACAAATGGCAGAACCAGAATTAGAACCCAGGTCCTTCTGACTCTCAGGCCCGTGCTCTATCCACTAGGCCACGCTGCTTCTCGGCTTACTGTGTGCTGAGCACTGTACTAAGCGTTGTGAGATCTTTCATACGGACTCAAAGAATTTTACATGAAATACAACTGTAAAGTAGGCAACACATTTTATCCTCATTTTTAAGGAAATAGTGAAGCATAAAGAGGGTCAAAATGATGGATGGAGTCTTCTGACAAAAATAATAGAACAACTCCCATAGACGACTTCAGAACCAAGAACCTGTGTGAAAGGAAGCAGAGAGCCTAGTGGGCTCTAATCTAAGCTCTGTCACTAGTCTGCTGTGTGACCTTGGACAAGTCATTTTATTTTTATGAGCCTCAGTTTTCAAATCTGTGAAATGGGGATTAAAATGCCTCCTGCTCGCCCTCCCTTACAGATTATGAGTCCTGTGTGGGACCACGGACTGTGTCCAACCTGATTACCTAGTATATACTATATACCCCAGTACTTAGTACAGGGCTTGGCACATAATTGGCACTTAATAAATACCAACTTAATTAAAGAATGGATTATAGTGAAGGGTTTTTTTTTCATGGCCACCTGCCAGCCATGTTTTGACCAGGGAACAGAATACAACAACAAACAAGTAGGAAGGCAGGGGTGCAGTACATGTTTTCTAAAAAATGATCCAGGTAGCAGGGTGAAGTATGGACTGGAGTGGGGAGAGGCAGGATGCAGGGAGGTCAGCGAGGAGGTTGATATAGTAGTTAAAGCAGGATATGATAAGTGCTTGTTTCAGTCTAGTAGTAGTTTGGATGGAGAGAAAACGGCAGAGTCTAGAGATGCTGTGAAAGAAAAACTGACAGGAATTTGGTGGCAAGTTGAATATGTGACTTGAATGAGAAACATGAGTCGAGGATAATGCCAGGGTTATTGGCTTGTGAGACAGGGACGATGGTGGTGTTTTCTATAATGATGGGAAAGATGGGGGAGGACAGGGTTTGGGTGGGAAGACGAGGAGTTCTGTTTTGGAAATGTTTAGTTTGGATGGCCAAGAAGAGGACCAGGCTGGAAAGGTAGATTGGGAATCATCTGTGTACAGACGGTAGTTGAAGTCGTGGGAGCGAATGAGTTCTCCAAGGGAAAGGTGTAGATGGTGAATAGAATAGAAGGGGACCCAAAACGGAGCGTTAAGGGTCCCACAGTTAGAGGGTGGGAGGCAGAGGAGAAGCCTGCAGAAGAGACTGAGAAGGAATGGCCAGAGAGAGAAGAAGAGAACCAGAGGAGGACAGTGTCAATGAAGCCAAGGTTAGATACTGTTTCAAGGAGTAGGGGTACGCTGAGATGTCGAGAAGGGTTACGATGGAGTAGAGGCTGTTGGATTTGGCAAGAAGGAGAGCTCTGGTGACCTTAAAGGGCAGCTTCCATGGAGTGAAGGGGACAGAAGCTAGACTGGAGGGGGGTCAAGGAGAGAAGTAGAGAGGAATAAGTGGAGGCGGTGGGTGTAGACAACTTGCTCAGGGAGTTTGGAGAGGAATGGTATGAGGGAGATGGGGCAATAACTGGAGGGAATCGTGGGATCATGGGAGGCATTTCTAAGATAGAGGATACATGACCATGTTTGAAAGAAGTGGGGAGAGAGAGAACTGGAAGTAAAGATTAGAAGGGGAACTTCCTCTACTTTCCTTATGCAACTTTTGTCTCAAATCCCTATTATATATCTTTCACTTTGTCACCTCTTATTTTTTTCAACAGAACATTAATCTACAGAGTCCACTTGAATCTACAGAGTTCCCAAATGGTCCACTTGAATCTACAGAGTTCCCAAATGGTCTTAGCTGAAACAGGAGTAAAGCTGGACATTTCCTAATCTTGCTCATCTCTGTAGTAAAATACATTGTGACCCCTCCAATGCTCCAATTAAAAACACAACACTTTTTTTGCGATTTAGATGATGAAACAGGTTGTCAAGTGGAAAGAGCACAGATCTGGGAGTCAGAGAACCAAGGTTTTAATCTTGGCTCTGCCCCTTGCTTGCTGTTGGGACCTTGGGCATGTCCCTTAACTTCTCTGTGCCTCAGTTTCCTCATCTGTAAAATAGGGATTCAATACCTGTTCTCCCCCCTAATTAGACTGTGAGCCAAATGAGTGTCAGGGACTGTGTCCAGCCTATTTATTTTGTATGTACCCAAGTGCTTAGCACAGCGTTTGGTATGGAGTAACCACTTAATAAGTACTATTATTATTATTATTAATGTTTCATTTATTTCAAAAAATAAGAAAGGCTGCCAGCATATCAATGATCTCACAAGATGCACAACCATTTCTAATGTGAAATGAATTTAAAAAATAATCAAATAGGACAAACCTCCAAAGGGGTAGGATAATTATTCAGCTTAGTTTTAAGCTTAATTCCCATTGGAAAAGGGGGAGCAGTTAGGAGCATTTAACTATGTGAAGACCTGGCAGTATGGTGCAGATGGGTATTTGAGAAATTTAAGAATGGAAAGAGATGCAATTTAGACTTCTGTAAAGTCTCTGGACAGACAAGAAGCTACCAGTATAAGCCTCACAGAAAATGCAGAAGCAAATCCTAGGAATCAAAGGCTCTTAGTTCATAGTTCCACCTTCTCAGTCTTTGATAGAAAAGGCCTCTTACGGAAAGCAGGAATTCTTTGATGGCCCGCTAAAATGTCTCATAAATGGGAGATAAAAGCTTGTTATTACTCTTATTGGAATTAAAGAAAAAACTTACATAAATCAATAACCATAATCCAAGGACTGGACATTCTGGGATGCCTTCAGCCCATCTAGAAATGGAAACATTTGCAAAATGCCTTCCAGACTTGGGAGGATGTATGTGCCCAACAAGCAATCCACCTAGTGTGTTACCACCACGCTCTCTTTTCTATTGCGGGGCCTGTAGTAAAGGGATTTTCCCTCCCCTCTGTTATCTGAGTGCAAGCAATATGAATGGCTCCTTTTCGAGCAGTCAGCAAAATTCCAGTCCATCACTTTCTTATCAATAATTACTAAGGAGTTACAGTTTACCGATGCAGTACAAACAACAGAAAAGTAAAGGTTCCTGCTCTCAAAGAGGATTTTTGAAATGCCACCTGGCAGAGAAAGCTCTACTTCTGGGAGACTAAAAACCCAGTTTCAACAGTGAACGGAAGAGGGGCTTCAAAAAAAACAGGCATTCTGTAAATATAAACAGCATGGGCCACTTACTTTCTCCAATATTTACTATTTTCCTGAACTGAATATAAATGCTCTAGACTCAATAGAAACACCACAAATATTGCTTCTAAGTGTCTTATGGCTATGTTCACATCTAAAAAAAAATTAAAAAGGGTGAAAAGGATGAGCATTGACAAAGTTGCTAAACTCTAGAAGAAACAACAAGGGAAGGGAGTGGCTGTATGTACGGTGTAGTAAGCCATATTACTCTAGCTGGGGGACTGGGTAGATCCAGAAAACATATACAGTTTTCACTACAAAATTTAACTGCCAGAGAAACAATACCTCTGCAATTTGTGCTTATTATATTATTGCTTTTTCCTACACTGGGCCATCATGTTGGTTGGTTAGCCTTGGTTAAACAATTAAAGAACCATCACATTTCTTTATAACACCTTCATTTGCTCAACAGCAGCAGGAAATGACAGGTACAGTATTAAAATGAATTTTTCTTCAGGTACAAAATTGTATAATGATGAGTGCAACATCTGTATTCTTTCAGTTTAGAAATCAGAATACAATAAATTAGAAATTTATTGATTCTGAGCTGACATCTCTCACCAGAATAATATAAGGCAATAAATTAAGCACTTAGTGCAGTGCTCTGTACACAGTAAGCACTAAATACCACAGATGATGTTAGAGGCTTCCACAATTGTATGGGAACTTTCTTGCTGCCCTAGATATAGAATTTTCTTCATCTATTTATGTTGCCATTTACTGTTTACAGAAGCATTCTTGATATACCAATTTCCTACAGACTCCCCTCTCAGCAGTTCTTGCAAACATACTTATAAATTGACGTCAGAAATTGAAAAAAGGATTAGGAGCATTAATAAAGGTGACATATTCCTGGAGATTTTTGGATGCCTGTGGCAGATACAACAATTTCGCTTTGTGGCTATACTCACCTGTTCCGGGCAGATCCCACGAATAACAGGCTGATTAGCAAGGGAGAGCAAAGTGTCCACGGTTTCCAGCTCTCGTGGGTAAAAGGTCAGCACTTTGTGCTCCATAAGGAACTCGTTCACTTTTTCACTCAGCAGAACAGTCAGGCTAGGAAGGTCCAAGGCACTTGGATTGCTGTGGAGGAAGAAAGTTTGAAGAAGATATCAAGGGAAAGCCCTGAAAATACATACGGGATATTTTTTAAAACAAAATTAATCTGTGTATCGGAAAGCAAACTTGCACATTATTAAGAAAATTCATATGAGCAAATGTGTCTAAAGTACATTCAGCCAGGGACTAAGAATCAGTACTTCAATCTAAAAACCAACCAAAAAGTGGCAAAACCTCATCAGTGCTGCCACCTTTCTAACTTATGTTTCTCTGACTCTTGAATAGAGGCAGTACTTGATCACTTAAGTGAGGGTTCAAAGAACTGCCCCAAAAACAAGAGTCCAAACCCCTGCTGCAAAAAAAAAACTGATTTTGAAAGGGATAAATATTTCCAAGAGTTTCAGGATCAAGGGAAAACCCTGAAAATACATACTGGATATTTTTTAAAACAAAATTAATCTGTGTATCGGAAAGCAAACTTGCACATTATTAAGAAAATTCATAGGAGCAAATGTGTCTAAAGTACATTCAGCCAGGGACTAAGAATCAGTACTTCAATCTAAAAACCAACCAAAAAGTGGCAAAACCTCAACAGTGCTGCCACCTTTCTAACAAGTTTCTCTGACTCTTGAATAGAGGCAGTACTTGATCACTTAAGTGAGGGTTCAAAGAACTGCCCCCAAAACAAGAGTCCAAACCTCTGCTGCAAAAAAAAAACTGATTTTGAAAGGGATAAATATTTCCAAGAGTTTCAGGATCAAGGGAAAACCCTGAAAATACATACTGGATATTTTTTAAAACAAAATTAATCTGTGTATCGGAAAGCAAACTTGCACATTATTAAGAAAATTCATAGGAGCAAATGTGTCTAAAGTACATTCAGCCAGGGACTAAGAATCAGTACTTCAATCTAAAAACCAATCAAAAAGTGGCAAAACCTCATCAGTGCTGCCACCTTTCTAACTTAAGTTTCTCTGACTCTTGAATAGAGGCAGTACTTGATCATTCAAGTGAGGGTTCAAAGAACTGCACCAAATACAAGAGCCCAAAACTCTGCTGCAAGAAAAAAACTGATTTTGAAAGGGATAAATATTTCCAAGAGTTTCAGGATCAAGGGAAAACCCTGAAAATACATACTGGATATTTTTTAAAACAAAATTAATCTGTGTATCGGAAAGCAAACTTGCACATTATTAAGAAAATTCATAGGAGCAAATGTGTCTAAAGTACATTCAGCCAGGGACTAAGAATCAGTACTTCAATCTAAAAACCAACCAAAAAGTGGCAAAACCTCAACAGTGCTGCCACCTTTCTAACAAGTTTCTCTGACTCTTGAATAGAGGCAGTACTTGATCACTTAAGTGAGGGTTCAAAGAACTGCACCAAACACAAGAGTCCAAACCTCTGCTGCAAGAAAAAAACTGATTTTGAAAGGGATAAATATTTCCAAGAGTTTCAGGATGCACCAGCTGTAATTCCCTGAAGCAGACCAGACCCAAATTCAATCCTGCTGCAGTCTAGGCCCCGGTCTGGGTTCGCTCTCCCAACCACCAGCCTAGATCAGCTCCGTCCCTTCAAGTAGCTTCTCGCCACAGGTTCCAACTCCGGCTTATCATCTCAATTTGACCCCAGCTTCCTCCACAAAAACAGTGGCAGCTCTGGTCTCTTTACTCAGGCCGTGAGCTAGTATTTGGGCCTCTTCATAGGCTCCCAGGCTGTGCTCACTCTAACGGCCATAGCTCTGGGCAAGAATCAACTGCCTTCTCTCTCTCTCTCTCACATCCGCCTCCTGATTCAGGTCCCCTTCAACAGCACTGGCTTCAGTCTGGTTCCACTCTCTCTCCTCCGGCCTGGACTCACTGCCCTAGAGACAGAAGTTCAGGAGGGAATTGGGTGAATGTGACAGAAACCCCACTAGTGTGGGGGCCTGCTGTCTAATGGCAGGGGGGAGAAAAACGTGGAGCTGGCAGCCAGTCTTCACGGGATGTGGCATGCTAGTTAGGGCTGGCTACCACCCCTGCCCTGCCCAAAAAGCTATGGTGGTCACCAATCCCAGGAAGGCAATGCCCTCTTTCTCCACGGAGCTGATGGCTCATCATACAAGATTTGCCGAGGACAGGAATGCTATGGCAGAAAAGAACAGCGTTATGCGGAGAAGCAAAAACCTAACAGGACCTTGTATATTTATTCTCAATGTAACAGCTCTGAATTTGATTCAGAATTGAAATGCTATGCTTCATATGGCGACTGGCATTAACTTACCTCAGTGCCTTCTCATTCATTAGCCCTGGAATCTGGAAAGGCTGGTCGTACATTTTTCTGTAGATGTTTGGAAGCTCTAGCATTCTTGCGATCTGAACATCCCACACTGGATCGTTCACTTTGTCTATGGTAAAAATATCATACTATCACCACTGTTTACTGAGGGCCTACTCTAAAAAGCACTGCAATACATAGTGCACCAGTTGCAAAGGGTTCTATCGTCCCCCATGCCCCTCCCAGTAAGCACACTCATTTTTTCAATCATTCAGTAGTATTTACTGAGCACTTTCTGTGTTTGGAGCACTGTCCTAAGTGCTTGGGAGAGTGCAATTCAACAGAGTTGAGAGACACGTTCCCTGCCAACAAAGAACTCACAGTCTAGGTGGGGTGGGGGTGGGGAGAAAAACATTAATAAAAATAAATAAATAAATTACAGATAAATACACAAGTGATGCGGGGTGAACATCAAGTACCTAAAACGAAGATCCACTTGCATAGGCGATGCAGAAGGGGGAAGTGGTGGTAAGAGAAGAGAGCTTAATTGATGAAGGCCTCTTGGAGGAGATGTAACTTTACTAAGCCTCTAAAGGAACCTTAAAGGACTGGAAGAATGATAATTCCAGGAAGGGATTTAGAGAGAACAGAGTAATTTGGACCATAAAAAAGCAAACTCAGAGTACCCAGTATTGTGTTGCAACAGTGGCAACAAAGGATGCTGGAAAAAATAAAGCCCTCCTTACTAAGATTAAGGATGGACTTTCCAACAATCCTAACTCTTCTCTTGACTAAACTATTTAGGACCTCTCACCCTCATATCCAGCTCCTTGTTGTCTCTTGCTCCCTTTCTTCCTTTTTCAACCTTTCTTTTTTTGCAGTGGAAAATGTCTTGCTCTAATTTACCCTGCTTGTTGCTCTCTGCCTAGATTATTCCTACTTGTTCATTGGTCAATTAGGGGAGCAACATTTACAATCCTTGAGATTTGAGATTAAACATATATACCAGAGCAGTGCAAAGGAAGCCGTGAGTATATTTGAGAATTGACCAGCCTTTTGATTTGGTATTTGCATGGTTTCTGTAAAGCGCTTACTAAGAACCAAGCACTGTACTAAGTATTGGGGTAGAGACAAGATAATCTGGCTAGACACAGCCCCTGTCTACTAAGGCTCACCGTCTAAGCATGAGGGATAGCAAGTATTTAAACCTCATTTTACAGATGAGGAAACTGATGTGCAGAAAAGTTATATGATTTCCTCAGAGTCGCACAGCAGGAAAAGCGGCAGAGCCAGGATTAAAACCCAGGCCCGTGCTCTTTCCACTAGGCCACTGCTTCTTTCTTTCAAATGTAACAGAAAGAAGGTATAGATTAGGATATGCCTATTCAACGGACTGTGCCAAATAAGAAAACTCTGTTTTTGCCTCGTGCAGTTTTGACAAAAATTTAAAAGTGTCTACTGAAAAAATTTATATATATGTCTACAGTGGTTCCCATACACAACCTGTTTTTAAAAAATAAAATAAAATGAAGAAATGTAAGCTCCTGTACAGAACTCTGGAAAATGTGGTAACACATTTTTATCTTCCTAGACACATTTCATTTTCTGTTAAAATAAAAAAAACTTAAGAATGAAAGTGTAGACCTGCGTAGGTATTGTATCTTGCACCTGTTCTTGACCCATACCTGCAGACTATCCATCCATACCAACCCAACCTGGCAGTCTGTTCTGAGTACCTGCTGAGGACACAGGTCAATTTCAGATGTGCAGGTTTCTAACAATGATCACGATCATCCTCTGCATTACTGTTTCTAAATATCAAAAAAGCTAAACCAAATCATTTAACCAAAAACACATCCTGGAATATACCCAAAGGTCCATAACTAGCCTTAATAAGTCCTTATCTCTAGCTAGGTTTTTGATTAAGTAGGATCGAAGCAAACCTAAATTTGGCAGGAATGTTCTTTGCTTACAATACGTGGAGGCCTGAATCTCTCGTTGATCTCGGTAGACGCGGATTTGCCCTCTAATTCGGATAACATCTCCAATTTCCAGTGTGGTTTTCTGACGCACGACTTCTTGCAGCTTCTTAAGTTGTGTAGTTACGTTCAGACCCCTAGCAGTACAAGGTTGGGTCCCAGCTGTTTGGAGAAGACCAGAGAATTGCACAACACATTATCTCCACAAAAATTTTTTTTACCACAAACAATTTGTTATTCAAACTTAACCTTGCAGTGCCATATTGTTTCACCTGTAAAAAGATGAACAGTTATCCCAAAACAAAGGGGGCATAAAAGCTTCTGGAATGGTCATTTAGTTTAAGAAAGTACCGGGCAGTAATATTTTATTGATCATCCAAAAATTTGCATGAGGAAGTTTCTAAAATGAAATAGATATGAATATAATAAAAATGGCAATATTAAGACATATGTGTTTTGAGATTGGCCATAGACTGTGAATCCCGGGTGGGACAGAGGCTGATTTACTCCCATTTTTAAAATGAGGTAACTGAAGTCCAGAAATTATGTGACTTGCCCAGGATCACATAACAACAGGCCAATACCAGGGTTGAGACTTAAACCCATGTCTCAACTCCCAATCTTGCGCTGTTTCCACTAGGTCACGCTGAGTCCTTCAAATCCCTAAAGACATAAGTGGGCCCTAATTATAAGTATAAAGAAAAATGCCTTCCAAATGTAACTGGTTCTAAATGTCCTTCTTAAAGGCCCCGAACTGGCTTATTTTTAAATCTAATCAATATCTTTTCTTTCCTAGTAACATCAATGCAACTAAAGATTTACTTATAACCTTGTGTTAGCTTTTGCATAACTCACGCTATTTCTCAGAGTCTAAGATGCACACAGAATCCTTGCAGTTTAAGAATTATTAGGAAGTACACAATACTAAAAATATTGAAACTGATACCCACAAGTTTCTCTGAGCTACGCAGGAAGTGTGAAGCTGCTATTTAAACGGAGTCGTCGCTTGTGATGCTGTTGACAAGTACTCTTGCACTTACACCGAGTTCTAAATTTTTAATTATACCTTAATTTCACGGCATTATTCAGAATTTACGGATGATGAGTGCTTCCTACAGCACCTTTGAAATTGTAAGGCTGACGCTGGCTTGAGCCAGAAGAGTTCAGCTTTCATGTAAAGGGCAAACTGAATTGCTAAAAGCAAAGAACTCAAGCTGGGCAATTTAATGAATATAACAAGACAAATGGAATATAGCTTCACTTTTAACCACATACTTTATCTTCACTTGAAATTTATATTAAGGGTCTTTTCCTTAATCTAGCTCCAAACATGTACCCTAAGATGTAGGAATATTCAAAATGCCACTTATACAGGAATTGCATTTTCAGGTTCTGTCTTGCACAAACAATTTTAGAGGTCAGGTAAAGATATTCTCTGAAAAACAGATCCATAGGACATGTGCAACACAGTCATTTTGGACTGATGACAATTACATTTTGAGAACAATGGGAAGCTACAGATAATTTTAGAAATAATCAATAGTATCATAAGAATACTTTATAAACTTCCATGTCGTACTCTACCTCTCTATACTATTAAAATTGTTTATAATAAAAAAGCCATTAGCTCCATGTTTTCACTGCTAAGTGAATCTTCATTTTACCTTTAATACACTTTCTGATTTTAAGTGATATTTCTAAGAGATCATTCTTAATTGTCTACAAGTAATATTTGACCGGAAAAGAAAGAAACCAAATAGCTAAGAGCTACTTTTTATAAAGCAATCCTGACAAAAAATATCCCAGCAGACACACACTCGGATTTTGAATTTGAGTTGTCACATTCTAAAATAAGTGGTTGAGATGAGGAAGTAAAAGTGTGAGAAACCCTTTGACCATATTTATATAAAGCTTCTGTTGTCTGAATTAAACTTGAATTATTCTAGTGTTCTTCAAACAAATTAGAGGACTGGAATGATGATCTGAATTTTGGATTGAAAACACATTCTGTAAAAGGAATAATGAAGATAGTAGGATGTCAACTGTTTAAATTAAAAGCAAAGATTTCAGAAAAAACAAATCTGAAAGTACCACTCATCTACAGGTCAACCCCGGAAACTGGAATAAGTCAAACTGAAAAGTAAATGATGAAACTACTCCAAATATTATGAAAACTTCTTTTAGTGCATTTGAGTAGAAGTGCTACCCCTTAAGCACATTAATATTCACCCCAGTCCTACTACATTTAAGTACATAGTCTTATACTCCATTATTTCCCCTATCCATAATTTATTTTAATGTCTGTCTTCCCCTGTAAACTGTAAGATCCTTGTGGGCAGGGATTGTCTACCAACTCTGTTGTACTGACTTTCCCAAGTACTTAGGATAGTGCTCTGCCCATGGTAAGTGCTGCATAAATACCACTGATTGATTGATTCTGTTAAATTGAGATTTTAGTAGAATTCACCATCAGCAACGAATTATTACCTAGCACACTCATCTACTTAGCATTTTCCTGAATGGAGAAAACACAGTTCCAGTCCGCATAATTTAATTCAAAGAACTACTACTCATATTTTCAAAACACTAATTTTAAGTTATTTTCCATCTAACACGCCTTTCAAGTATGGCTCTCAAAAGGCCAACATTCCACCTAAACACAAATCAAAGAATTTGATTGCGCTGAATATTTTTGAGCCTCTAGATATTAATGTCGGTTGGAAAATGTACTCACTGAAACCCTGGGCATTGCAACTGTTCAAATAAGATTTTAGAAGCTTATTCACCCAAATGAAAAGGTGCCGTTTTAAACCAAAGGAAGAAGCCTCATGGAAACCGCTACAGCACACTGCTGAAACACTGTCACTTAGATTAACGGGCAGAAATGGATTTTACTGCAGAAATCTCAAAGAATACTCTGAAGGCACTGCTGAATATACTGTGGGAAGTAAGCCAGGAAGAAAAAGATGAACAAGAACACTACTAGATCACTGGAGGGTCAGTCAATGCTTCAGGGTGCTTCAGAGAGAATCACTCCTGTAGAATCTACAAACACAACTCATACTTGTAAGGACCTGAAAATTCAGCCTAATGAGCTAGCCCCTTACTGAATAAAAAATATGCATAATCAAATCTGTAAAACGCAGTATTACAGTACCTGGAGAGGTTTTAGAATCTCTTTCGTTTTTCCAGCAGATACAGTTTATAACCCCTGTGCTGTCATCCACTGCAAAAATAAAAAAAATTAAAAAATCAAGAGGGAAATAGCTTGGCCTTAATGACAGGTCCCTTTTAAAGTGATCTTTTATGTACCGAAATACATTTGAAAATGCTCATATGTCTTGAAAATATTTCAATTTTCATTTTAAAATTATTTCTGCATTTAATAATCTCATTGATAAATATAATTCACTATCATCAAAATCCTCAATAATGATTACTGAGTCACTGCTGTAGGGTAAGCTCTATGCTAGACCCTTGGGAACAATACAGCAGAAGTGAAAGACCTGGCCTTTGCCCTTGAGAGGCATGCTTTAAAATATTTACCTTTTTTGTATACTTATATGGCCACTTGCATGTTTTTCATTTTTGTTTTCAAGTCCTAGGAACGGGATTAGGTCTATTTAAATTAGTCATCATTGTTAACAAATACTTCGTGGACACCTAGAAAATGTGTAGCCCTACAGCAAGCTTTATACTACACCCTCTTGCCATGCTGAGGATCTTAATAAATTCCTTTGGACTTTCACAATTATTTCATTTCAATTATTACTCTTGCCGCAGAAAGGATGTCCTAAGAAAGCAGAATAACTCCAGATTCTCAACTTGTCAAAAATATGAATTAAAATGAGAATCAATTATTACTAATATTTTTTGAGCACCTACTTTATTCAGAGCATTGTCCTAGGTGTTTTATCAGGAAGTAGAGTAGAAGTGAAAGCCCTAGTCTTCCCTCCCTCCCCCCATCAAGGACATCACAATCCAATGGAGAAGGCAGACATGTAGACATTGTATAGTCACCAAAGTAGCAGGAAGAAAAACAGATAAAATGACAGAGCAAAAATATGGAGAAAATTAATATGCAAAACAAGACAACATTAATGGAATAAATAAACTGAAACACTGTTAGTTCTCTTCTAACATGGGAGTTGAGTCCCTGAGAAACCTCGTGTTATGGAAAACTGGCACTGCAATAGTACTAGTAATTAATAGTACTAGATACCGTATTTATTTAGTGCGTAATACATAAACTTTGAAAGGACTACCAAGTGTGGGACAGATTCCCTAACCACCAAGACTTACATTCTAATGGGGAGGCAGACTTCAAAATATCCAGAAACAGTGAAATCAGAATAAGTTGAATTTTCAATTAAATTAAGCAAATACAAAAATGTATAACTAGACACAATCAAAGCATTCAAAGAATTATTGAACTTACTTTGTCCAAAGCTCTGCACTAAGTTACTGAAAGAGTACCATACATTTGGTAGACACGATCCCAAAATAGCAAGAGATGGTGGTTGGGTTGATACCACAGGGATATAAATAATTAGTTGAAGAAGGCTTCCTGGAAGAGGTGGGATTTTAGGATGGCTTTGAGAGTGGGGAGGGCTGAGGTGTGCAGATCTGTCTGGTCGAGAAGGGTGTTTTAGGCTGAATAATCAGCATAGGCAAAGGCTAAGAAGTGGGAGAGGTAAGTGCAGGGCACAACTAAAAAGTGGGCGTGAAGGCATCACTTGTGCTAATTCTGATACTGCGCACAGGCTCAAAACTACTTCTTCCAACCCTGCCTTACTCTGTTCACAGACAGATGTACACTATCCAAAGAATGTGCCCTAATTCCTCAAAACCGGTCTCTCCAAAACATGTAACAAAAACACATTCTACAGCAGAACTGACTGTGTTTATGCTACCGTGGTTGTTGAGAAAACAAGGCCTGTGAAAGTAGCAGTAAGTTGGAGAATGCCTACAGGAGGAGATGAGTTTTCAGAAGGGCTTTGAGGGTGGAGAGGGACATGGTCTGGAAGTTTTGAAGGGAAAAATATTTCCAAACCAGGGAAAAGGCACGAGCAACGGGTCAAAGATAGTGAGGTATATTAAGAAGGCCAGCTTGGGAGGAGTGAAGAATATGATCTGGGGTGCAATGAGTGAAGAGAAGTGTCATATAAGGAGACAGCTGGGGACACTGGTCAGGAGGTTCGGTTTGATCAGGAGAGAACTTGGTAACCATGATGGGGGGAAATGGGCGAAGAGGGTGCTTAACAGAGAAATTATGCTTTTTGAGTAACACTGTAGAAAGATGATTGGGGCAGCAAAATGGAGGACTGATTTCAGTGCAGAGAACATATAAACTAGGAGACCAGCATAGCAGCAAATGTAGAAGACAGGAGATGATGAGTGTTGGAATCAGGGCGGTGGCCAAAAAAAGGGTGGAGAGGAAAGGGTGGTTTCTGGAAATATTATGTAGGGGAAACCAGCAGGATTTTGACAATGACGAGGGCCTATTAAAAGAAATAATACTAGCACTGATATTCATCTCCTACCCTGAAATTAGGAAGCACTACTAAAAGAAAGAAACACCATCTTAAGATCTGAATACTTGACAGTCTGGAGACTTCAGTTCCATTTCTTGGAGCTCTGACAGTGCTTTACGATTTAAGAAATCCAGTGATTTATGGGAGACCTCTAACAGCCAAAAATCTTTCTGATTCAGAATCTTCTTTTGGTAAACTGGGATAATATATTTTCTTCCTTCCTACAGCAAAGAGATGCCTTGAGAATTATCAATGTAACGTTAGGAAACTACTTCCAATTCCTAGATGTAAACCACTACAAAAGCACAAAGTTTTATTTACATGAGAATGATAATAATAACAATAGTATTTGTTAAGCACTTGCTATGTGCCAAGCACTGTTCTAAGCACTGGGGTAGATACAAGGTAATCAGGTACAAGGTAATTATTCCACAGGTGGCTTACAGTCTTAATCCCCATTTTACAGATGAGGTAACTGAGGCACAGAGAAGTTAAATGACCTGCCCAAGGTCACACAGCAGACAAGGGGCAGAAACGGGAGTAGAATCCACATCCCTTGACTCCTAAGCCCTTGCTCTAGCCACTAGACCAGGCTGCCCTCATACATATTCTACTCCTGCCATGAAAATAAGCACTATCTTTAAAAAAAATCAGGATAAACCTATATGGAAATTTAATAATTTTCAGCCTCTCCTTTCTGTTCCCTTCCATTTGGTCTTCGTAGGAACATGGACCTTTGCAGAAACCTCAATATTGTTTCTTGAGGTTCTTGATATTCCCATATAAGAATAGTCCCATTCTTGATATGGGAATGGGGTAGCAATGGCAAGTAAGTATGGGGAGGCCCAGTGCAAATTCAAAGAACTTATTTATGTTTTAAACTCTGTGAGATTGCTGAAAATACCATAACAAATGAGATTTTTTTTCAAATTGTTCAAGCCAAGGGGAGACGATTGTCAATCCTAGAATTAGACAATCAGAAATACCTGCCCTTTGGCTATTAATACCCAGTCTCCAACAGCGATATTTGATGGGCTGTAAAAAAATAATTCAGTGCTATTAGGCATCTGGATAATTATATAATACACTACAGGAAGGAAAATTTCCTCTTCTCCTTAACTGGAAATCAGTTAGTGCCTGGAAGCAGGAAGAAACCTGACTTTCAGACAGAGAGACCCCATTTTTTTCCTTGATTTTTTAGCCTTATTTGAAAGCGGTTTCAGAGTTTCAGGGAGGGCATAGACATTGAATGGACTTAAGGGAGTCACTGCTGAAAGGGACTCATTGCTAAGTAACTGGATGCTCTCTCCAGGTGATGCAACATCAGTTCCTCCATGGGCAGCCGATCCAGTTTCTGTTTTTAGCTGTGAGGCAAGGCAAACAGTATGAGCAGGGAACTGCCCAAGCACAGCTCTACAGTGAACAAGGCACACCGAAGCTGAAGAAAGAGCAGGGAGAGGCCCCTTGGCAGGTAGCCTGGAAGCTAACTGGAAAACTGTGTACTGTATAAAGAGGGGAGCGTGATTCAAAAAAGCAGCAGGGGCTCTTAAATGAGAAAGTTATTTTCATCTCCAAACACTTTAGCATTTCACTCATTTTCCACAGTGCAGGGAGAAATTTTTCTTTCAGACTGCTGCTATGGCAATAGATCCATCCAAAATCTCAAATGTTGGCTTTTTGAAATATAGGAAAGAAAGTCTAATTTCAGCTGTGAACACAGTATTTCCCATATGCCACCTTTCAGTTGTGTGACAGGGCTGAAGTATCAAGTCTCACCCAGACGGTGGGTCTGGGGTCAAGCTGAATGTCACACAGATAAATTGGTCAGGGCAAGGAAAGGACATACTGACGTGAAAACCAGATAAACTAAGAAACAGATGCTAAGGACCTTTCCTGGGTAATTTACTATGAAAAATGAAATTAAGTCGGCTAGAAAGAGAGCACTTTAATCTGATCCCAGCTGCAAGAAAATGTCCATTGCTAAAGGATCAGGACCAATTATATCCCACTTTCTCACAATGAGTCAAGCAGAAACACAGTCAGGCTAGCATACTTGGTCCCACTGGATGGGGCCAAGCTCCCAAAACATGAATAGGCTCCTGAAGTATTATGAATCATGAGGCAGCCAGTATAAATGACCACCCGACAGTCTATTCCAAAGTAGAAATTAAAAATAAAAGAGGGGCCGTGGAAAAACCTCTGGGGTCCCAAAAAGAATGAGGACGTGAGAGAAAATTTCTTCTCTGGGTGAAGAAATCTGTTTCCTTCATACGTCACTCACACAAAAGTATTTGAGCACCCACAAGTGTCCACTCGCACAACTGTTTCTTCCAACATTGTATCACGTGTCATATCCAGACAGACAAATGTTGTTGGAGAAGCAGTCCCCTAACACCCAAGCTGCTTTCTAATTAAAACATGTAGTGAAAACACACGTTATGAGAGAACAGATTACTGAGAAAATTGAAAGCATCAAAAGACCCAAAGATGTTCTTACCTCCATAGATAAAAAAGGCTTCTCGTTCTTTCATTCCAATTACAGTTCCTAAAATGTCCACCTGTTTAATTGGATGTCCATTATATAAAAATACGCCTACAAAAGAAAAAAAATGAGGGTCGGCGTCAAAACTTTTATGTGCTTTCTGCACCATTACAGAGTTGATGCTGGACAAATGCGGTAGAAAATTATCTATTTACTCTGTGCTTAAATCAGAAATATGGAAACACCCATCCTACACTCAACAAGTATTTACTGAAGGCTTATGGGGTCCACAGTGGGGTACAAATTTAAAGTCACTTAATTTGCTTTAGATTATATACTTAATTTGGGAAATCAAGTGTTCGTCTTGAAATTGGATAGAGTACTAAGAATATAACAAGATGAAGTCTGACAAAACAGACATTTTAAAGGGTTGAGGAAAATCAAAAGAACCGTCAGTTTCACATCTCATCCAATATTTTTCTAAATACTTATTTCTTGTATGTTTCTACAGTAAAGAAGGATATATTAACCAGTCCATCCCTCCAGAGTCAAGCATAAGATAGCTCAGAAGACCCTTTAACATGTTTTGTCTATGTTTTGGTTCCCAATGTCTAGACTGGTATGGTTTCTACATCCCCTAAAACTTCAGAATAGTCTACTGAATAGCACGGTGTGAATTTTGTTGCTGATTCACAGTCTATGCCTACCACTTATTTTGTTTTTAAAGGAAAAAAATCCAAACCATAACTCTCAGTTAAACCATGTATACATTCAATTAATAGTATTACATTTAAATGCAGATGTGAAATGAATCAAGCGATCATTTGAACTTTGGCTAGCCCTCCAGGTTTGTAACATCACTCCTGACCCATCTTTAAGTATGTAGAATGACTCTTTCAGTTGTGATTACACTTTTTACTTCAATGTTCCCCACACGGCAGACACCCAACAAATACAGTTGCTGACTTGCTATGAAACAGAGATGAATGTTTACTCTAAAAATAGAATCTAAGGATGTTTACATTCCTAAAGGACACAAGTAAAAAAAGTTATGAAAGGAAATAAGCAAAATAAAACTTTCAAAAATAATTCCAAAACAATAATTAAAGAAACGTGCAGTGAAGAGTGGAGAAAACTATTCAACCCTATTGTTTTTATTTAAACGTCAAAAATAAAACTACAAAATGCTTCAATTCTCCTCATTAATGTTTGAAGCTTTTGCTACCATTTGTGCAAAATGAAATACGCCTAAAGAAAAAGAAATGAGCAAAAGGTAACAAAATAAGCATATTAATCTGATTACACTAGAAAATAGTAAATTGCCCCATTCTTTCTTAATCATCACCAAAACAATTCTTCATTCTAAAAATATATCTTTTAAAAAGAGAAAGCTTACTTGATTTCAAAATCAAACATAAAATATAACTTTATGTGTCTCAACAGTACCGCAGTTATTTCCGTAAGCAAGACCCCACATACAATTTTCAAAACATTTCCTATATCTGAAGTATCTGGGCACCAGAAACGTTTCTCCAGATTGAGAGACGAGTCCTAATACTTGAAGAGGGGTGATGACCCCATCGGGCCAACTCTGCTGATAAAAGATACATACCTGGCACTTGCTCGGACTCTTTTATCTTCAGGATGTCTCTTATGTACAATTTTGCAAATGCTAAGAATACAGGATCCAAACCCCAGAAGATGGAAGGTGTCTCTTCGTATTTTCGGGCCTCAAACTGCATTTGGACACTGAAATACTGATTCCAGTTAACCCTCGTTCACCCACCGTCACCAAGGGGGATTATCTGTGTGCATAAGACAAAATTCAGCAGAGATTGAGGAGGTCAACTTGGGTTAGCAACGGGTAGAATAATAATAGTAGAATAATAATCTTTTAGACTGTGAGCCCACTGTTGGGTAGGGACTGTCTCTATATGTTGCCAATTTGTACTTCCCAAGCGCTTAGTACAGTGCTCTGCACATAGTAAGCGCTCAATAAATACGATTGATGATGATGATGATAATAATAATAATAATGCTGGTGTTTGTTAAGCGCTTACTATGTGCAAAGCACTGTTCTAAGCGCTGGGGGGGAACACAAGGAGATGAGGTTGACCCATGTGGGGCTCACAGAATGTTAGCCCCAGCTTAAATTCCAGTGCTTAGAACAGTGTTCGGCACATAAAAAGCGCTTAATACCATCATTATTATTATTATTATTATTAAATTGCGGTGCAATTTAGAAAATACTTCTAGTAAAACAATCTCAAAAAGTGTTTTTCCCCAGTCCCGTAAAACTTGTCGCTGGTGGTACCCAAACTTCCCCTGGTTAGGGCTGCCCCTGTTTCCCACAATACCCCACGGGCTGAATGATGGCTCTCCTTTTGCCAACCCGTGGACTTGACTTTCTTTATCCCCTGAATCCCAGGCTTTGACGGATCTTTTCCCGATCGGGTGTAGTCGGTTTCCAAGTCTGGGCCCAAGTCGTGCCCGCCCTGGCCGCTGTTAGGGGGTCCAGGGCTGAATGTGGCGGCCCCGGGAGGGGGGGTGAGGGACGGGGCTGACCTTTGACCTTTGGCTTTTCCAGGCAAGCCAAAGGATGGGGGGGAAGGCGGAATCTCCTCACAGCGGGGTCTGGGGTGGGAGAGAAGAGGAGGATGAAGAAGAAGACGAAGAGGAGGAGGAGGAGGAGGAGGAGGAGGAGGAGGAGGAGGAGGAGGAGGAGGAGGGGCGGCCACTACAGAGGCCCTAGAAAGTTCCGGCCTGTGAAGCCTAAGGGGCCGTCGCCGTGGCAACCGCTCCATGATTGACAGGCCGCTCCCGCTGCCTCCGCGCATGCGCATTCCCGCCCACGCCAAGCGGCCCCCGACTAAGCCGCCTCAGGGAGCCTGTTCCCCGCCCCCCTCCCGTTTCCCAGAAATTCAACCCTTTATAGTCTTTAAATTCATCAAAATAGTCATATTGTACAGTATTTGTTAGGCTCTTACTACGTGCCAGTCAATGGTATTTGTCACTGCCACTTAGCTGTGTGACTTTGGGCAAGTTACTTGACTTCTCTGGGCCTGCTACCTCATCTGTAAAATGGGGGTTAAGACTGAGCTGCTCCACGCCTGTCTCCTGTTTCCCAGAAACTCAACCCTTTCTAGACTTTAAATTCATCAAAATAGCCATACTGTGTAGTATTTGTTAGGCTCTTACTACATGCCAGTCAATGGTATTTGTCACTGCCACTTAGCTGTGTGATTTTGGGCAAGTTGCTTGACTTCTCTGGGCCTCAGTTACCTCATCTGTAAAATGGGGGTTAAGACTGAGCGGCTCCACGCCTGTCTCCCGTTTCCCAGAAACTCAACCCTTTCTAGACTTTAAATTCATCAAAATAGTCATATTGTATAGTATTTGTTAGGCTCTTCCTACGTGCCAGTCAATGGTATTTGTCACTGCCACTTAGCTGTGTGACTTTGGGCAAGTCGCTTGACTTCTCTGGGCCTCAGTTACCTCATCTGTAAAATGGGGGTTAAGACTGAGCTGCTCCACGCCTGTCTCCCGTTTCCCAGAAACCCAACCCTTTCTAGACTTTAAATTCATCAAAATAGCCATACTGTATAGTATTTGTTAGGCTCTTCCTACGTGCCAGTCAATGGTATTTGTCACTGCCACTTAGCTGTGTGACTTTGGGCAATTCGCTTGACTTCTCTGGGCCTGTTACCTCATCTGTAAAATGGGGGTTAAGACTGAGCTGCTCCATGCCTGTCTCCCGTTTCCCAGAAACTCAACCCTTTCTAGACTTTAAATTCATCAAAACAGTCATATTGTAGAGTATTTGTTAGGCTCTTACTACGTGCCAGTCAATGGTATTTGTCACTGCCACTTAGCTGTGTGACTTTGGGCAAGTCGCTTGACTTCTCTGGGCCTCAGTTACCTCATCTGTAAAATAGGGGTTAAGACTGAGCAGCTCCACTCCTGTGTCCTGTTTCCCAGAAACTCAACCCTTTCTAGACTTTAAATTCATCAAAATAGTCATATTGTAGAGTATTTGTTAGGCTCTTCCTACGTGCCAGTCAATGGTATTTGTCACTGCCACTTAGCTGTGTGACTTTGGGCAAGTTGCTTGACTTCTCTGGGCCTCAGTTACCTCATCTGTAAAATGGGGGTTAAGACTGAGCTGCTCCACGCCTGTCTCCCGTTTCCCAGAAACCCAACCCTTTCTAGACTTTAAATTCATCAAAATAGCCATACTGTTTATTTGTTAGGCTCTTCCTACGTGCCAGTCAATGGTATTTGTCACTGCCACTTAGCTGTGTGACTTTGGGCAAGTTGCTTGACTTCTCTGGGCCTGCTACCTCATCTGTAAAATGGGGGTTAAGACTGAGCGGCTCCACGCCTGTCTCCCGTTTCCCAGAAACTCAACCCTTTCTAGACTTTAAATTCATCAAAATAGCCATACTGTATAGTATTTGTTAGGCTCTTCCTACGTGCCAGTCAATGGTATTTGTCACTGCCACTTAGCTGTGTGACTTTGGGCAATTCGCTTGACTTCTCTGGGCCTGTTACCTCATCTGTAAAATGGGGGTTAAGACTGAGCTGCTCCACGCCTGTCTCCCGTTTCCCAGAAACTCAACCCTTTCTAGACTTTAAATTCATCAAAATAGTCATATTGTAGAGTATTTGTTCGGCTCTTACTACGTGCCAGTCAATGGTATTTGTCACTGCCACTTTGCTGTGTGACTTTGGGCAAGTCGCTTGACTTCTCTGGGCCTCAGTTACCTCATCTATAAAATGGGGGTTAAGACTGAGCTGCTCCACCCCTGTCTCTGGTTTCCCAGAAACTCAACCCTTTCTAAACTCTGAATTCATCAAAATAGTCATATTGTAGAGTATTTGTTAGGCACTTCCTCTGTGCCAATCAATGGTATTTGTCACTGCTGTGTGACTTTGGGCAAGTCGCTTGACTTCTCTGGGCCTCACCTCATCTGTAAAATGGGGATTAAGAACAGTGCTTTCATTCAATTCAATCGTACTTATTGAGCGCTTACTTGGCACCTAGTAAGCACTTAAATACCATCATTATTATAGAGAAGCAGTGTGGCTTAGTAGAAAGAGCAAGGGGTTGGGAGTCAGAGGTTGTGGGTTCTAATCCTGGTTTCGCCCCCTGTGAGCCCCCTGTGGGACAACCTGATTACCTTGTAACCTCCCCAGCGCTTAGAACAGTGCTTTGCACATAGTAAGCGCTTAATAAATTCCATTATTATTATTATTATTTCGCCACTTCTCAGCTGTGTGAATTTGGGCAAGTCACTTCACTTCTCTGGGCCTCAGTTCCCTCATCTGTAAAATGGGGATTAAGACTGAGAGCCCCACGTGGGATAACGTGATAACCTTGTATCTTCCCCAGTGCTTAGAACCGTGCTTGGCACATAGTGAAGTGCTTAACAAATACCTCATCATTATTATTTATTGAATGCTTATGATGTGCAGAGCACTGTACTAAGTGCTCCTGCGAGTACAATACAGCAGAATTGGCAGAAAAGTTCCCTGTCTATAACAGATTTACAGTCTAGAGGAGGGAACAGACATTAATATTAGACAGATATTGATATGACAGTGCCGGGCACTGTACTAAGCACTGGGGTAGTCACAAGCTAATCAGGTTGGGTACAATCCATGACCCACATGGGGATCTTACACATTTCATTATTATTATTATTATCAAATGCCGTCTAGTTGTTTCCGATTCTATGGATATATTTTCTCCAGGATGTCTTATCTTCTACCATAATCTGTAACTTTTCTACCATTATCGTGGTTATGGTTTCTATTCATCTATCTCTTTGCAGGTCTGCCTCTTCCAGGTTTCCCCTGGACTTTTCCTAGCATTAGTGTCTTCTCCAGAGAACTAGTTACTTCCTGACGATGTGTCCAAAATACGCTAATCTAAATCGAGTGATTTGGCCTTCCAAAGACCACATTGGCTTAATATTCTCCAAAACCCATTTTACAGATGAACTAAATGAGGCATGGAGAAGTTAAGAGACTTGTGAAGTTTGTGAAGCACTTATGTGACAGGCACTATACTAAGCTCGGAGGTAGATACAATACAGTGATATTGGGCATGGTCCCTGTCCCATTTGGGACACGCAGTATAAGAGGGAGGAAGAACAGGTGATTTTTCCCATTGCACAGAAGAGGTAACTGAGGCACAGAAGAGTTGTGTCTTGCCCAAGGCCACCCAGCAGATAATAATAATAATGGTATTTGTGAAGCACTTACTATGTGCCAAGCACTGTTCTAGGCGCTGGGGTAGATACAAGGTCATCAAGTTGTCCCACGTGGGGCTCACAGTCTTAATCCCCATTTTACAGATGAGGGAACTGAGGCCCAGAGAAGTTAAGTGACTCACCTATAGTCACACAGCTGACAAGTTGCAGAGCCAAGATTTGTACCGACGACCTCTGCCTCCCAAGCCTGTGCTCTTTCCACTAAGACACGCTAGGCAGGGTGCTCAATAAATACGACTAACTAGCTGATTTGAATCCATGTCCTCTGACTCCTGCACCGTATGAAAAGGACCACCTTTCTTCCCCCCAGCAAATCCCCCTGAGGCCTGGGCCCCTGGCGGGAGGTGAAGGGGAAAATGAGCACCGGGCCCAGGAACCCCATCTTTCCTTTCCGGCACTCCGCCTAAATCCTTTGCCCAGTCAGTCCTGGACATCCATTTCCTCATACTCAGGAGACTCGTGGAGAGACTTTCGCTGCCAGCCTCTTGCACTAGTTATGATTCTCTTCTTATTCTTTTGTCTTCCCTTCCTTTTGTGAATTTGCCTATTTCCTCTGGTGGAAGAATCAGAGGGGATATTGACTTTCTGGATAGCTCCATTTGCTTGCTAAGTGTGATATCAGGCCCCTTTACTGGAGGCTTAGTATGCATCATTGTTTGCAAACACTGCTTCCTTAACTGACTCCTCTGTCTTGGCTTAGGAGCTCATTTCATTCGCACTTTTGGGGCTGAAACAATTTTTATCTTTGATTACAACATCCGGTGGTCTGAACTGGTGCTACTGATGCCTTTTATGAGTCATGAACACAGTTCTTTTCATATCTGTTGGAACATAATTGATCTAGTTCTGGGTGGGTCCCCTGGCTATTTTCCAAGTTCCCTGATGTTGTTCTTTTTTTTTGTTTGTTTTTGTTGGGGTTTTTTTTTGGCATGATATATAGATGACTAGCCTCAGATAACATGACTTCTCAACTCCACTAACCTTGCTGATCTTGGTACTACAAAATAAAGACAAAACATCAGTCACTTTGCTCTTCTTTTCCAAATTTGCCAGGGAAGCGTCCTTGGTCACTTGAGTTATTTTACAGTGCTACAGTACTCAATGTAGCCTTTGAGAGTAATAATGTTATTAGTGTATTACACTGCACAGCACAATGTACAATGTCTATGTTTAAAGTCCACTGGACAGGAAGAATGAGGAAGCAAAGATCCTCTAAAGAAGTGTGAACTGCACTTCAAATTAGGCAAACAGATACCAAGAAATAAGGAGACCTCAGAGCCTTTCCTCCAAAATGCTTTAATATATCTGAAAACATCCCTGGTCTGGTTGAGTGCAAAAGTAACTAGTAAATCCCAAATGGGAAAACAAATCATATAGAACCAACCTGGGATCTGCTTATTCGTACTGACTGGAGTCGAAGCAAAAACTCATATATGTAGATAGAATGGTCTTGAATTCACTCCTGGAAATGTTATTTCTTTGATTTATTGCATTTAATTCAGTGAATTTATTTTGAGGGTTGGGAGGAGGGAAGGTTCATTCATTCAATTGTATTTATTGTTGCCTATGTTGCCAATTTGTACTTCCCAAGCACTTAGTACAGTGCTCTGCACATAGTAAGCGCTCAATAAATACGATTGATGATTTATTGAGCACTTACCGTGTGCACAGCATTGTACTAAGCCCTTGGTTAAAGTAGATATTTGAAATGCAGGGAACCCTTGATATGAGAGCTTATAAAATCAAGAAGTACTTGTTGAAGCCAGTTGAGAAGCAGAGGCAAAGGGAAAAAAATTCAAGAAGTACTAGAGAGAACAGGATGAGGGTGAGTGATAGCAGGAAGAAGATTCACAACTATGGCCAGCCTTTTCAAGAAGGAAGCAGCAAATTTTAATAGAGTCAAATTCAAAGGATTAGGTTGAGTGGGGATCATGGCAATTAAACTGAAACACTTAGGTCCACAAATCTTTGAATGTGAAGGACAATTACCTCTATAATCAATCAATCAATCGTATTTATTGAGCGCTTACTATGTGCAGAGCACTGTACTAAGCGCTTGGGAAGTACAAATTGGCATCACATAGAGACAGTCCCTACCCGATAGTGGGCTCACAGTCTAAAAGGGGGAGACAGAGAACAGAACCAAACATACCAACAAAATAAAATAAGTAGGATAGAAATGTACAAGTAAAATAAATAAATAAATAAATAAACAGTAATAAATATGTACAACCATATATACATATATACAGGTGCTGTGGGGAGGGGAAGGCGGTAAGGCGGGGGGATGGAGAGGGGGACGAGGGGGAGAGGAAAGAAGGGGCTCAATCTGGGAAGGCCTCCTGGAGGAGGCCTCTATAAGTGACCTTCATATTCAAAGCTTATTCCAGGCTTATAGACCCTCCAAAAATGACATGCTGTCCTACTTGCTTGTCTATCAGTCATATTTACTGAATGCTTACTATGTGCAGAGCACTGTACTAAGCGCTTGGAAGAGTACAATATAACAATATTACAGACACATTCCCTGCCCACAGCAAGTTTACAGGCTAGAGCACAATGTTTCAGTGTTTCTTTGGACAGTGTAAAAAGTGTAAAAAACTTCTGTAAAAGCAATCAGTTGCAGATGGCTGGTACAGACTGATAAAGCAGCAGCATGGCCTAGTGGATAGAGCACGGGCTGGCGAGTCAGAGGACCTGAGATCTAATTCTGACCGCAACATTTCTGCAATGTAACCTTGGGCAAGTCACTTATCTTCTACTGCATCTGTAAAATGGGGATTAAGACTGCGAGTCCTTTGTGGGACTTGGACTGCGTGCAACCTGACTGGTTTGTATCTACCCCAGTGCTTAATACAGTCCCTGGCACATAGTAAGCACTTAACAAGTACCATTTTTAAAAAGATTTTCTATTGTTCATAGAGTTGCTTTTTCCAGTTTTCTTTATGTTTATTATCAGTCTGTAATGCTGGGTTGATTCTGAAAAGAGGCTCATAATCATCTACATGTAGACTTTGGGTGTGTCCTAGGGCGTAGTCACTCACATTTAGCAATCTCAGAGTGAGGATCTCTAATGACAGCATAGAATAATTTGAACTGGACTGGATTTACTACATGGCCCCTTTATACTTTCTTGGGGAGGAGGAGGGGAGCAGACACACCATCCTTAGTTCTGACACAATTATTTCGTAAAGGAATAACCCTCAAGATCTTTATGAACATTTTAGGGCAATCCAACTTATGCTATAGATGCTGGAGCCCAAGTGAAACGGATGGCCCTAATGCTTTGTCAGACTGATAAAAACAATTTGAGTGCCTTTTCCTATCTCATATTCTACAGAAACAGTGTGGCCCAGTAGAAAGAGCACGGGCTCGGGAGTCAGAAGATCTGTGTTCTGTGCCACTCGTCTGCTGTGTGATCTTGGGCAACTCATTTCACTTCTCTCTGCCTCAGTTCTCTCATCTGCAAAATGGGGATTCAGTACCTGTTCTCCCTCCTACTTAGACTGTGAGCCCCATGTGAGACCTGATTATCATGAATTTACTCCAGGGTTTAGGACAGTGCTTGACACATAGTAAGGGTTTAATGGAAACTCACTGTGGGCAGGGAATATGTCTGTTTATTGTTATATTGTACTCTCCCAAAGTGCTTAGTACAGTGCTCTGCACACAGTAGCTGCTCAATAAATATGATTGAATGAATGAATGAATACCATAATTATTATTACAGAAATCATATCTTTTACCATGCTGTGATCTAAGAGGCATATTCCCTGCTCCCTGGAACTCCATCCCATTTCATATCCACTAGAATACAGGTCTCCCCATCTTTAAAGCCCTCTTGAAATCCCACCTCCTCCAGGAGGCATTACCCAATCAGTATTCTTCTTTCCCAGGTCACATCTCCTAAATACTTATTCATTCACTTATCCATCTTTTCTTTCTCTTTTTCCGGCTGTAAATTGTGTATCTTCCTCCTGTTAGACTATAAACTGGAGGGCTGTATCTTTTACTTCTTTCGCACTCTGCCAGACGCAGAGGACCAGCACCTCTGTTCTTTGGCAATAACCATGACACTTCAACAACTGAAATTCTGTGTTTAGGGCTGTATGCTTTCTTAGTGATATGTAGAGACCCTTAGTTTGGCCGGTCTCGTAGTTTTGATGCTCTTCTGTCTTGACATCCCACCACTTGTTCCTCAGATTCCTTAGGGACTGGAAAGTATCACTCAGTCAATCCATCAGTGACATTTACTGAGCTCTTACCGTGTGCAGGGCACTGTACTAAATGCTTGAACAAGAGGATATAATACAAGAGAGTAGGTGTAGATGATCTCTGCCCACAAGGAGCTCACAGACTATATATGTAGCTAGGAAATGAAATATGTTCGATGTTATTCCGTAACTCACAAACAAGCTTTTCCTTTGTAGCGTTCAGCATCCCCAAGTTCAGTTGAGGCTGAAATAAAAATAAGAAGGTATTATTCATTATATGAGGGAAGCTCGTCTCATAAGCAAGCCCAAGACAATGGGCGTTTCAGTGCGACAACAATCGGATCAAGCTAGCCATAAGAGGCAGGTTAGGCAGCATTTCGCAAGCACACTGCAGCAGGGTGGAGTAAAAGAAGGAAATCACCAGTTAGGCCTGCTGAGTTTAATTACTGAATGACTCCCACAGCCATAGAACTGGGAATAAAAAAAAATGTCTCAGGAACTGCCCTAGCAACTTCCTCAGAGCCTCACTTATCACCCCTAGTTTCTATAAGGAGAAGCAGGTGCACCTAAATTGCTACTTTAAAATAAAGGTAGGGTGCTTGGAAGCCAATGGTGTTTGATTTTCGGTAGGGACTGTCTCTATATGTTGCCAACTTGTACTTCCCAAGCGCTTAGTACAGTGCTCTGCACACAGTAAGCGCTCAATAAATACGATTGATTGATTGGCTTGAGACTATGGCGTAGTGGATAGACCACGGGGCTGGGAGTCAGCAGGTCATGGGTTCTAATACTTGTTCCACTATTTGTCTGTTGTGTGACCTTGGGCAAGTCAGTTCACTTCTCTGGGCCTCAGTTCACTCATCCATATAATGGGGATTGAGACTGTGAGCCCCACCTGCGACAACCTGGTAAACTTGTATCTCCCCCAGCGTTTAGAACAGTGCTAGGCAGGTAGTAAGGGCTTAACAATCAATCAATCAATCAATCATATTTATTGAGCGCTTACTGTGTGCAGAGCACTGTACTAAGTGCTTGGGAAGTACAAGTTGGCAACATATAGAGACAGTCCCTACCCAACAGTGGGCTCACAGTCTAAAATACAAATAAAATAACAAATACCATCGTTATTATTATTATTATTAACTGAGATGGGCCCTTCATTTTTTTTGTGCATTTGACTATGTACCCCTTAAGTACTCTGAATACTCCCCCAATCCCACAGGACGTATGGACCTATCCTTATGTTCTAGTATTTTTCCTCTATCTCTAATTTATTTTAGTGTCTGTCTCCCCCTCTAGACCGTAAGCATCTCCTGGGCAGGGACTGTGCCTACCTATTCTATTACACTGTACTTTTCTAAGTGCTCAATAAATTCCAGTGATTGATTAATTGATTGATAGTGCTCAATACGTGCTCAATAAATCCCACTGATTGACTGAGATGGCTAGACTAAGAATGAATGAATTCATTCAATTGTATTTATTGAGTGTTTACTGTGTGCAGAGCACTGTACTAAGTGCTTTTAAGTTGAAGAATGTTAGTTTGTTATAAAAAGCATTCCCCAACAGTCAGGGTCATAAACTTCAGGGGAAAGGATACAAAGGGATATTGAGGAATTTCAATTAAAGAATTGGAGAGCGATCATCCATCGGCTACGAAGGGAGGGAGAGCTCCTGATGAGGGAGATGGGAAGCCATTTTAGCTTGAGGGAAAACTATAAGCACAGGCTTTAGACAAGACTCTTATGCAAGGGACAGCAAGGAGGTGAGCTGGAAGGTGTGGAAAGCATGAGAAAAAGAGTCAAACATTGATCCAGAGTTATGAGTGAGTGGGAGAGGAGGGTAGTGATGCTGAGCCACTGAAAAGAAAATTTCTTTATTTTTAGAATTTGGGCGAGAGGTGTCTTTTCATTTCATTTTCCTCTCTTTCTCCTTTGTGGGAATGTAACTAGAGGCCACGACATGTTAGTGGGAGAAACCCCCAGAGGAAGCTAAGCAGAGGACTAAAAGGTAGGAAAACCTGGCACTGGTGTCCTTTTCACAATTTTTAAATCCTGCTGCCCCTCTCATATATGGGATGGGGCAGGAGCCAAGGACTCCTGTGTCCCTCTAACCATCAACTTCTCTTCTGCAAATACTGGTGCCCTGAAGAAGTTTATTCATAAATCAGAGAAGAGAAAATGAGCATATTAGGGAAGATGTGGTTTGTTGCAGCACTTCCTGGAGTCGGGGGCTCACTAACGCCTGGCTGTAGCAGAAGAAGAGATAACTGTTATGATCTGAGGGCCCTGTGTCTCAAGAATGCCAGACACAGTTCTCCTGCACTCATTTGGCAGAGGAGGGCCACAGGTTTTGGATACTCTACCACAACAATAATCCATTCAGGAAAGAAACAGCTTTGGGATCATGCTGACAGGCGGAGAAGAACCTTGGATAGAGAAAATTTGTGCCAGGCACTGTACTAAGTGCTGGTGGTATTTATAAAGTAAGTTTAGGACAGAGTTTTGCATTGTCTGTTTCATTTATCCCTTTGGCTTATGTATTTCTGGGGATGTGGAATAGGTGATGTTTCCAGCAAATTTTTAGTACCCTGTACTTTGGCTAGAGTGTTTAACTCCAAATCTAGGTCTAATGTTGCACCTTCCTAAGTGCTGATGTTAGGCGCAGGAATGTATAAGTAAAATGAGTACATTTTTAAAAGAGCCCCTGCCTGGGACTGGGAGATAAAAGGGAACGTTATTTGTACTGCATCCCAAATCTGCTGTCACATGAAAACACACCCATACGTACACACTTTTGGACTGCCAAATCATGGTGATCGAAGGTGACTGCAGGAATCAATAACACAAACCCAACTACTGGACCAGTTGGATAAGAAAATAGAGAATAGATAGAGAAGCAGCGTGGCTCAGTGGAAAGAGCACTGGCTTTGGAGCCAGAGGTCATGGGTTCAAATCCCGCCAACTGTCACCTGTGTGACTTTGGGCATCATTCAACTTCTCTGTGCCTCAGTTACCTCATCTTAAAATGGGGATTAAGACTGTGAGCCCCCCGTGGGACACCCTGATCACCTTGTAACCTTCCCAGCACTTAGAACAGTGCTTTGCACATAGTAAGTGCCCAATAAATGCCATTATTATTATTATTATAAGAAGTTTCTAATTTTTTTATTCCATGATGCCTGTTTTCACCACATATATATGTAGATGTCCTTTATCCTTGAAGATGATGCTGGTTGTGATGGAGTGTGCTAAAAAGATGGATGTGTGACTGGCAGTCCCTTCCACACTGGGCATCCATAAAAATAATCAGTTAGCAATCACAGAAGCAGCATGGCCTATTAGAGCATGAGCCTGTGAGTAAGAAGGGCCTGGGTTCCAATCCTGGTATCTACCCAGCACTTGGGACAGTGCAGGGCATATAGTACGCATTTAGCAAATACCGTAAAAAATTAACATTTATTGAGCACCTCCTGAGTTCAGCGTGCTGAATTAGATGCATGAGAGCATGTACGGAAGTAGAATAATAATAATAATGGCATTTGTTAAGCGCCTACTATGTGCAAAGCACTGTTCTAAGCGCTGGAAACAGTCCCTGTCCTCAAGGAGCTTAGAATCTTTTGGGGGACCCAGGCAGACACAGATGATAGATGTTGTAGAATGTAAACTAGAGGAAATAAGACTACTACCAACAGGAGTAAGCCAAAAATTAATACATGAATAAACAAATAATTTACTAAGTCGCTACAATAAGTGCTAAGAGTGGCTGTTGGAATACCATACTAGGATGATGGGGACTGTCAGGGAATACTTCCTGGTGGAGGTACTCTTTCAGGAGGGCTTGAAGGTGAGGAGGGATGTGGTTTGGTGGATTTGAGGTGGAAGGATATGGACAATAGGGTGGAAACGAGAGAAGGGAGAGAAAGGTACAGTGAGGAGGTTAGCTGAGGAGTAGCAAAGAACGTGAATAGGGAGCAGTGGGTGAAAACTGTATATATCAATCAATCGTATTTATTGAGCTTACTGTGTGCAGAGCACTGTACTAAGCGCTTGGGAAGTACAAGTTGGTAACATATAGAGACAGTCCCTACCCAACAGTGGGCTCACAGTCTAGAATATATATATATATATATATATGTAAGGAGAGAACTAGTGATGGACTTTTAATTCGACGGCCATGAATTTTTGTTTGAGGTGGAGAAAAATGGATAGGCACTGTGGACTTCGGAAGGGAGTGATGTCTTCTAAATGGCATTCCGAATAGACCCCCGAGGGTAGGACAGATCGAAGAAGGAAGAGGCTGAAGGTAGAAAGACCAGTAAGGAGGCTGATGCAGTAGTCCAGCTAGAATGAAATAAGGGTTAGAGACAGGGTGGTGGCCATAAGGATGGAGAAAAAGGGCCAGAAAAACCCCAGAGGAATTGAGACAGAGCAAGTGTGGGAAATGAAAGGCAGAAATCCTTTGCTGTACTATTGCATTTGTTAATTGCTGCTCCTGAAGGTGTTTTCAATTCTGCCTTGTGATATTATGATCTTATAAAACCGAAGAATAATGGAGCTGGAAGGCATCTTGAGAGATCACCTGGCCCAGCTCCGTGCTTTCAGCAATGTGAACAGCTAAATCATTCAAGATAGGTGGCTGTCTATTCCTGTCTTTAATAGAGAGGCAGTATGGCCTAATGGATAGAGCATGGGCCTGAGTGTCAGAAGGACCTGGGTTCTAGTCCCGGCTCCACCATTTGTCTGCCGTGTGACCGTGGGCAAGTCACTTCACTTCCCTGTGCCTGTTACCTCATCTGTAAAAGCAGATTACAGAGAAGCAGATTACGGAGAAGCAGCGTGGCTCAGTGGAAACAGCACGGGCTTTGGAGTCAGAGGTCATGGGTTCAAATCCCGGCTCCGCCAACTGTCAGCTGTGTGACTTTGGGCAAGTCACTTAACTTCTCTGTGCCTCAGTTCCCTCATCTGTAAAATTCCCCCTTTTAGACTGTGAGCCCACTGTTGGGTAGGGACTGTCTCTATATGTTGCCAATTTGTACTTCCCAAGCGCTTAGTAAAGTGCTCTGCACACAGCAAGCACTCAATAAATACGATTGATTGATTGATTGATTAAAATGGGGATTAAGACTGTGAGTCCCCCGTGGGACAACCTGATCACCTTGTAACCTCCGCAGTGCTTAGAACAGTGCTTTGCAGATAGTAAGCACTTAACAACTACCATTACTATTATTATTACTATTACTATTAAAATGGGGATTAAGATTGTGAGCCCTATGTGGGACAGGGACTGTGTCCAACCTGATTAGCTTGTATCTACTCCAGCTCTTAGTATAGTGCTTGGCACATAGTAAGCGCTTAACAAATACCTTAAAAAATGATTCTGTGATTTGGTGCACACTATCCTTAATTGGTGCTTTAGGACTGCAACACCCAGGTACCACCCACCTGCATGACAAACCAGAAACGGGTCCAGGCAAGATGGGTAGTGGCCTCGTTACCTCACACACAGTTTTAGCCCATGTGCTGCCGTTCCGGCGAGCTCCTGGAACTTTAGTAATAATAACGATAACAACAACAATAATAATTATAGTAATAACATTTGTTAAATGTTTTCCGTTTGCCAAGCACTATGGCAGGTACGAGATCGTAAGGTCAGGCACAGTCCCTGTCCAACATGGGGCTCACAATCTAAGTTGTCTCCTAACCTTTACGTGAGTATGAGAAAGCAGCACAAGCGTTGGTGTGGATGCACTCAGGATGAAATGGGGAAGGGCCGCAAGCATTTCCATTCTCAGCCTGAGCCCAGCCAGATTTGGTTTTGTGACTCCACGCACGGCTCTATCATCCCGTCAGATTATAGAGGGGTGGCAAACGATTCTTTCCAGCTGAAATTTCCCCTTCTCCCTATTAAGATCAAACATTTCCCTATCTAGGAGTTGCTTCCGGAAAGATTATATTTTGAGGAGTCTGTATGAAACAAGTCTAAACGAGTCATGTGCTCAGGGTGGGGTGCTAGGAGAATTCCTCCCAACTCACGGAGAAATTTTACTTGAGGCAGTTCTTGAAATCACCCTTTTAGAATGAAAACAAGGCCTCTGCTCTAATTTTGAAGGATTAATTTCTCTCTACATGTTGCCAGGACATGTTCTCAGGCTCTGACTCCAGGCCATGAGGCAGATTCTAGTAGTGAACAAACCAGAGATGGATTATTTTGAATATTCGATTTATACTCGACAATCTGATGTTGCTCCTTTTTATGGAGGGAGACACAGTTCCAGGAAACCGTACACTCCCTCCGCCCCCATCCACTGGGATCAAATCCCCTACTGATTGAGAGTCTCGTTGAATAAAGTAGAATATCAGTCCATCAATCAGTCAACCAATAGTATCTATTGAGCACTTACTATGTGCAGAGCACTGTACTAAGCACATAGAAGAGTACAATGCAACAGAGTTGGCAGACACGTTCCCTGCCCACAACAAGTTCCCAATACAGACTGGAAGGCCTGCATAATAACTACTGCTCAATAAAGCAAACATACTTCAATTGATAGGCTTCTCTTTTGTATTCTTTAGAAGTTAGAAACATAATGACTTTTGTTAAAGTAACTCTGGGTCAGTGCAGATGGTTTTTTGCCTCTTCACTGATGGACAGGCTCTGTGCTAGGATTAACTCCCTTTATTTATTATGATTGTACTGCCTGGCTGGAATGGGGAACAGTGAGCACTGTTTTGATAAATGGATTGAAGTCGTTACTGAATTTCTAAAATGCCTGACTGTTGAAATTCTATCCAGAAATTTGTTATAACCATGGGTAACGGGGAATTTATAACAAATCAGACCCCCACAAAGTGACTGGTAAATTTTTAAATTTATTTCAGTGGCTATTTGAGTGATTTGGTATTTTATAGTTTTTCCATTTCAATTTATTGTTTTCATTTAATACCATTTGAAATCTGGAGAGAAATATACATTTTGAAGGTATGAAATGTCTCATATTCAAGGGCTGTAGTGTAATGACGTGAAGCACTGGGTAGACTATTTCATTTTGGCCCCCCAAATGCATGGCATAAACCAAACAATGGTGGAAATTGCGCTGGGCAGGTAGGATGAACATTTTTGAAGGCACACATCAATAATTCCTCCTCAGGCCTGCCCCAGAAACTCCCCCATCTACAGAGCTATTGGACTGACAAAGCATTTTGGATGTTTCCATCTCCAGCCATCCCTCCGCCTCTCCGCCACCCTGGGATGTCTCCAGCATCTAGGCAGTGTGGCAGAGGATAGTTGCCAAAGACCTGGATTCACAGACCAATTAAAAGGCATGTACAAGACTGCATTTTTGCAGCGGAAAACTAGCACATCGCTCTTCTCTGCAGTTTTTCCACGCTGAAAAATATCTGTAGTCAAATATTCAATTTTAATAGGCTAAGCAGTCACCTATGTATCGTAATGTCATTAAAACACTGGCGTGCTTCCTGCCATTTTTTGAACTAATCATTAGGGTTGCCCCCTGCAGAACCAGCCAAACAGATGCAATGTCGTCTTGTGCCTTAGCAATGGGGACCCTGCTGATGCCTTTGCTGTTATTCCCTTTTTAAAAGGAACGAGGTTCACATTAGAGGGTGTTTCCCCATTGTATTTTGGTGCTTTTATGCATATCTTTCTCCTCTGATTCTGTGGAGGGATGGATGTATTCCAATTTTGCACTCAGACTACTGTACCTTTGGAAAATATTTCCATTTCATTTCAAAATTTCTGATGCTCCTGCCTCTCCCCACAACCCCCAAGCGTTTTCGATAAAAATCCAACCTTGAAGGTTACTTTAAAATATTAAATGTCAAAAACCAATACTTCTGCAGCAAAGGGCAGAAAATCATTGATTTATTCTGCATGGCCTCAGCTCAGCAGGTCCAAGCAGCTAAATAAATGCGATCAAAAACGGTTGAAGCAGAGTATAATGTAGAGTCATTTTGGCTCTCGCACAAGCCTTTCTCAGTAAGTCTTCAGCTGGCTCTGAATCAACAGAGTAACAGATTGGAAAGATGGAGAAGTCAAAGGTAGATGAGTATTAAACCAGAGAGCAAAGCTGTCTCAGATGATTTCAAAGGTTCTGGCTGGGACTAACCCTTACCTTCATTCTCATTGTCCAGTGACAGAAAATTTAGGCTCTAGCAATATTTTCTCTTTTGGTCCTTGACTTTTTCCCTACCCTCCGTTTTGCATTCTCCTCACTTTCCCGGGGACCCTTTTTAGGCTAATTGCTGGACAACATCAGCCACGTGGTGGCAAACTTAAGTTCCATGCAGATAAGTCATACTTTGCAAATTTAAATAAGGAAATGATGAGAAAAATACTTTTTTTAGTAAGGATTTGAACAGTGACATAATTTTAGAGGGTTATGCTAATTAGTGGCATAGGCATGTATGCAAAGAATATGATCAATTCTATTTTACAAGTCTTGCAGAAATAAAAATATTAGGGGGGCAGAATGTTGGCAGAACAAGGCCGTGATGGTGCTCAGCTCCTATTGGAGATGGAACTGAGGTCTAGAGACTGAGAGAGAAGCATGAAATTTATTCCTCCTGCTCTTGTTCCCTGGGCACTCCACTGCCCAGAAATAAGGGGCCTTTATTTTCCGGAATGATAGCCAATTAAAAGCCGGGAAGAGCAATTTAAATTAGAAAGCGGAAAACCAGGAGAAAGATGCACAGAGTTACTGAAACTGAACTTCCTTTATTTCAACTTAGTTCCCACAGGATCTGATGGTCCAGGCAATATGGAAACCAGCTATCTAGCTAATAATTCCTTCATTTATTAACATAAGGGTTCAAAAGAATGAATTAAAGCAGAGTGCTGCCAGGAAAAGTGCTGGCTTGTAGACTCTTGGGAGTGTCGCTTTAATTATATTTAATAAACTTTTTGTGAACTGTCAAGGTGAAGGTAGAATTTTGGTTCTACACTTCTCATGGAAAATAAGCCTTTATTTTCAAAGTAGCTCACACCCATGAAGCATTTCTTAAAATTAGTTTAACTCCCTCAGTCACCCATTCTTTCTCAACTACCTTACCCAAGATCTTCCATTCTCCACGTTCCACCCACCTACTATCTTTTCTACAGAGCTGACCACACAAACTCAACTATTGTCTTTCTCTCTTGGGTTTGTATTTTTTCTGACTCTTTCTCTAGGTTTGTTTTTCTGACCCTATTTCAAAGTCTTTATTTGGTCTGTTTTTCTTTCACTCTCTCTCTCTGTCTATGTCTCTTGTCTCTACAAATGTCTCTTTCTGTGTACCTTATCTCTGTCTCCCACCGAATCCATTTCCTGTGAAGTATTTCTTCCTCAGGCTGAAACTCTCTTTTTCTCTCTATAGGTCCCACTATTTTATATCTGGTCCATATTTGTCTATTGCCTGGCTCTGTTTTGTGCCTTTCTGTCTGTCTGGCTTTGGATCATCCTCTGTGTTAGTACGGTTGTATGTTTCTGTTTTCTTAGTGTGGGCAGCTGCTGTGTGTTTATTATCCTACATGTGACTGTGTACTTGTGCTCTGTACCGTTTTCTTCTTTGCTATTGCTGCTCGGTATGCCCTGAACAGTGGATAGATATTTCTTTAACTATAAAGACGAAAATGAGATGGTAAACACTGATTTTCAATGTTCCATGAAATATATTCAAGATGTAATATCAAGTTTTACTGTATATTTTGGGTTTATTTTTGTTACAGCTCTACAGCTCTATAAGCTTGTTGAGGGCAGGGAACGTGTCTAGCAACTCCGCTCTATCGTATTCTCCCAAGCACTTAGTGCATCATCAATCGTATTTATTGAGCGCTTACTATGTGCAGAGCACTGTACTAAGCGCTTGGGAAGTACAAATTGGCAACATATAGAGACAGTCCCTACCCAACAGTGGGCTCACAGTCTAAAAGTAGCTCTGCACATGCTCTGCTCTGCACATGCTAAGCACTTAATAAATATGCCTGAGTGACCAATTAGAGGTAGCATTACAAGAGTTAAAGCACTGGAGTTACATTCAAGAGATGTGAGCTGTACTAAGTATCCATTTCTGACATGGAACTGCTTCTGCCAATTTTATATCATACTTTCTCAAGCGCTTAGTACAGTTCTCTGAACACAGTAAACTCTGAATAAATACCATTGATTGATTAAGGTAAAAACTTTTCTTCAAACATTTTGCATTTTAATTCCCACCATCTACCTACTTCACAAGGGTGGTGGGAAGATTTTTGAAAATGGCCACAGAAGGTATTCCATGCACACTGGACATTAAAGGGATGAGAAGATTTATTCACGTAGGATTACACAAGAAAACCATCCTCAAGCAGTTGCCTATTATCTCTCCTCAGGAAGAATGAATAAGGCCAATGTAACATTTTGCTTTTGGACATTATGATCTTAATTTGGTTAATGACTTCATCAGCAGTAGTTTCACAGGCAGCTGCTCTATCTAAAAATCATTACGGATACTGGGAATTTTAACTCTTATTTCGAAGTGCTTTTCTCGTTCAATTTTTGTAAAACTTCAATTACTCACAATACTTTCAAAACTTCTGTCTCTTGGAGATGTAACTTCCCAGTCAAACCGCACTGTAATGTAGTACTGTAAAAGATGTGATCATCATCATCATCATCAATCGTATTTATTGAGCGCTTACTATGTGCAGAGCACTGTACTAAGCGCTTGGGAAGTACAAATTGGCAACATATAGAGACAGTCCCAACAGTGGGCTCACAGTCTAAAAGGGGGAGACAGAGAACAAAACCAAACATACTAACAAAATAAAATAAATAGAATAGATAGAATAGATATGTACAAGTAAAATAAATAAATAAATAAATAGAGTAATAAATATGTAAATATGTAATATTTAATATGTAAATATGTGATCTCTTCCTGATTGTAAAAGTCACCGTCATTTTCTGTGATAGACCAGAACCATTTCCTCACCAATTCCACCATTAGTGGGAGATTATAAATATAACCTGTTCTCTTAATATAATGCCTTGCAATATGAATTAAGGGATTCTGAATTTTTTGTGCAACACAATTTCTATATTTTGGTTATCCAGAAACCACTACTCATCAATAAAGAGCAAGTTCAGGTTGAGGAAGCCCATCACCTTACACTTCTTTTTTTCCATTTTAACGATTGAACTAGCTTGCCTTGACAGCTCTAATTAGAGGGGTGAGTAATCTGAAAATAATTCAGATGACCTGGTTTATAAGGTCATCACAAATTAGTTTATCAGCAGAAACTGGATACCATCAAAACACAATCATACCTAGTATCTCTTTGGGATACAAAAATCACATGGCTTGTGGAGAGAAAGCTGAGATTTCTGCAAGAAAAGAAGTGCTTGTACGTTTATTTGAAATGTTAGTGTTAGCTTGATTGAAAGTAATATTTGGTTGCAAAGCAGTCTTTATCCTTTAATAAATTCCTAATCCTGCTGGCCATGTGAAACAGAGAACAATTTAAAGACACAGCTGACAAAGCAAATCAGAATGAGTTCCTGACAGAGGAAAAATGGTCCAATAATTGTATCTTGGGAGGGAAGGACTCTGAGTGCTCTATTTGCAACAAATGTTTCCATGTAACTTTAATGAGGAGTTTCAAGTACTTATCAGAAGACGCTCTACAGGAACAAGGAATCATGTTCACGGCTCATTATAAAACGCAGTTTTGAGAGCATCCTTCAAGAAAAATAGGCAACTGATTTTGACTTAAATAAAGGCCTAACTCATATACAATCGAGCCTCATTTCCTGCTAAGAAGTAATGGATGGGGGCGGCCTTACATTTCTGAAGTTCCAAATACTATGGGCCAATCGATCGATCAATGATATTTATTGAGTGCTTACTATGTGCAGAGCACTGTACTGAGCGCTTGGGAGAGTACAGTAGAGTCGGTAGGCACTCACTATCCCTGCCTGGAAACATTTTCACAGGCCAATGAAATTTTCAATGACTCTGCCTATTTTTGCCCCTCCCTCATAAATTTGCCCACTATCATTTACTGCACCCAAATCCCTGAGCTAAGAGCACTCAGGTATCTTCTCATTCGTTCAGTCGTATTTACTGGGCACTTACTGTGTCCAAAGCACTGTACTAAGTGCTTGGGAGAGTACAATATAACAACAAACCGACACATTCCCCGCCCACAACAATCATCACTCCAAATGTCCACGTAAAAGGGCAATATAACGAGCAGACAAAATATCCTGTAGGAGACTTGTCAGGTTTCTTTTATCCTTGAATACATGGATTCAAATTTATATGACTAGACTAGACTAGAGCTGTGGACAATATAACGAGCAGACAAAATATCATGTAGGAGACTTGTCAGGTTTCTTTTATCCTTGAATACATGGATTCAAATTTATACGACTAGAATAGCGATTTTATAGCTCAATTTAAGACGAAAAATAGAGTGTGGAGTTTTTCCAGGTGCTTTGCTCAAAATCTCAACGTAGTCTATGCTACTCTTGTCTCCCACAAGGAAATAAAAATCAGATGGATTGAACTTGATGATTTGTCCAGTTTTACCGGGGATCAGAGAGACAGGAGCAGTTTCTCTCTCTTTCTCTCAGACACACACATACACCAGCTACTAAGTCCAACAAATCTCAGCAACCCACACATAAGCACCTCAACTCAATCACTTATTCACATTCTAAATTCACCACCTCCCCGTCTTTGGTCAGTCAACCACAGATAACCCATTCATTCAGACATTTCCTCATACATTCAGTCATCCACCCCATGTATTTAGTCACTCATCACTCAGCCACTCCCTTTCCCTTTATTACAAGGTCCACTGAGGTAGAAGGGAGAGAGATAGCAGATCAGGTGGGAAGGAGGGGTTGGCTAGAGGTAGCAGCAGCAGGAGGGTAGAGAGTCAGGCTTAACCAACAGGTTCCCCTGCAATGATCACATTTTGATGCTTCTTCTGTCCCAGTTGCATGTGCATTGTAAACCAGGGTAACCCAAGCAGGCGGTGACCCTATTCCATTTTTAATATGTGCGGGTGTGTGTACAGATATCGATATTTATGGATATCTACACCCACACATATGTATATTTATATAAATATATACATATATTTGTTATGAAAATCTCAAACTCCGGATAATAATATTGCTATCTAATAAATAGGTTTCGACTCCGGGGGTCCCTCACAAAAAGAAATCCCGATTCCCAGTCTTGCATCTGAACAATTTGTTCTTTACCACCACAGATTCTTAAATACTGAGGATTTGCCCGTGAATGGATCGGGAGAAAAACTGTCAATCAAAAGCCTAATCCTCGGATTGAATCCTTTGTTTGAATAATTCAAGAACGCCACAAGTTAGGGAAAAAGGAATATGGAATATGGGAATTCTGCCCATCTCTTTCTCTGAGATAACTACTATATGATAACACAGGTAACATTCCCTGGCACTCTCCACCATTAATTTATATTGCAGCTCAGCCGTGCTAAGACCCTGTTCTATGAAAGCAAATGGTTTCCTGAGTTGCGCTGAGTTGGAGGGGAAGCCCTAGTCCACTGTTTTCAGGTGAATTGTTACCAGAAAGAAACAGGAGAGTAAGAAGAGGATGATAGGTGAAGAGTTGAGGAGAAGGAGAGGAGGTAGAGGTGGCAGTAATGGAGAGCTCAATCAATCAGTCGTATTTATTGAGCACTTACTGCACTTAAACATTCACTGGAACCTTTAAGGAAGCACTTGTGACGGTACAAAACAGAGTTGGAAGACACATTCCCTGCCCACAATGAGCTTATAGAGGGGAGAGCCACACATTAATATAAATAAATAAATTATGGATATGTTTGTAAGTGTTGTGGGGCTGAGAGATGAATAAAGGGCGCAAATCCAAGTGCAGTGGAGAAACAGAAGAGAATGGGAGAAGAGGAATTGAGGGCTTAGTATGGAAAGGCCCCTAACCAAGGGGAGGTAACTACCCAATCATAACAGGAAAGAGAAGTGTATGTGGCATATAGAAGCTTCAGATTCCAATCGGAACTTTTATTAACATACATTTTCAGGAATACCGTCTTGTGGACATGAGAATGGGAACAATAAGGAGTTTGGTGGAGAGGGGACCTTTTCCCCTTCTTTCCCATTGAAACAACAGCTTTAAAATGTGGATTTCACTACTAGTGGACTCGGTTAGGAAACCAAGAGGCAGAAATGGATTATTAAAGCTTTCACCATAAGGAAGCCTGGTTCACGAATTAAGTTGAAGTAGTTTTACCACGTAGGTCCCTGAGATAAAACCAGTTGATTATCAGAATGAACAAAACGTATAAGAACACCGGCAGCAGCAGCAACTCACTGTCGCAGGGCTGTGGCCTCCACTCCACCAACCACAATCAATCAATCAATTGTATTTATTGAGCGCTTACTGTGTGCAGAGCACTGTACTAAGCGCTTGGGAAGTACAAGTTGGCAACATATAGAGACAGTCCCTACCCAACAGTGGGCTCACAGTCTAAAATGGTGGGCTCACCAGTCAACCACAATCCCCTATTACCCATGGTTATAACAAATTTCTGGATAATGCTGCAACGGGTTTTGCAGTCGAGCGTTTTAGAAATGCTGTACGCTGTGTGGGCAGCACTGTACTAAGCGCTCGGGAAAGTACATCGTAACGGAGTTGGTAGCCACATTCTCTATCCCCACCCACCCCTCACGCTATCAGGATTCTCATAGGTCCCTGCTCCAACCCTGCTCAAACAGCGACAACATGATGCCTTCCCGCTTTTCGAATAATAATAATAATAATAATAATGGTATTTGTTAAGCGCTTACTATGTGCAAAGCACTGTTCGAAGCGCTGGGGAGATACAAGACGATCAGGTTGTCCCACGTGGGGCTCACAATCTTAATCCCCATTTTACAAATGAGGTAACTGAAGCCCAGAGAAGTTAAGTGACTTGCCCAAGGTCACACAGCCAGAGCTGGGATTAGAACCCACGACCTCTGACTCCCAAGCCCGTACTCTTTCCACTGAGCCACGCTGCTTCTCTTATATATGAATATCGGAAAGATCGTGGCTTTGGCGATGACTGTTGGTATGAACTGCAAGGCGCCTGAAACTCTGTTCCTCTAGCCAAAGTACCTTATTGCTTTTGTCACATTTATCAACCTCCTTTTCTCTCATATTTTTAGGTTTTCATCTTTCCTTACAAGTCTGTTGCCAACCGTCTCTCTGGGTTGCCGACTTGTCCTTCCCAAGCGCTTAGTACAGTGCTCTGCACACAGTAAGCGCTCAACAAATACGAATGAATGAATGAATGAACGATCCCCACTGTCATCCTTGGATTTTAGAGATGAGAAAACTGAGACACAGAGAAGTTAAAAGGTCACACAGGCAAATAGTGGAGTTGATTCAGGTCTTCTAGACTGTGAGCCCGCTGTTGGGTAGGGACCGTCTCTCTATGTTGCCGACTTGTAATAATAATAATAATAATAATGGCATTTATTAAGCGCTTCCTATGTGCAAAGCACTGTTCCAAGTGCTGGAGAGATTACAAGGTGATCAGGTTGTCGCACAGGGGGTTCACAGTCTTCATCCCCATTTTACAGATGAGGGAACTGAGGCCCAGAGAAGTGAAGTGACTTGCCCAAAGTCACACAGCTGACAACTGGTAGAGCCGGGATTTGAACCCATGACCTCTGACTCCAAAGCCCGGGCTCTTTCCACTGAGCCACGCTGCTTCTTGGGAACTTGTACTTCCCAAGCGCTTAGTCCAGTGCTCTGCACACAGTAAGCGCTCAATAAATACGATTGATTGACTCCCAGATCGATCAATCAATCAATCAATCGTATTTATTGAGCGCTTACTGTGTGCAGAGCACTGTACTAAGTGCTTGGGAAGTACAAGCTGGCAACATAGAGAGACGGTCCCTACCCAACAGCGGGCTCACAGTCTAGAAGGGGGAGACAGAGAACAAAACCAAACATACTAACAAAATAAAATAAATAGAATAGATATGTACAAGTAAAATAAATAAATAGACTAATAAATATGTAAAAACATATATACATATATACAGGACGCACTTTCCACTAAGCCACAGGGCTACTTGGAGGAATTACCGGCTACTGATCTGAACCCTCTTCAGTATCATCATGTTAAGTCTATTTCAGTCACAAATAACATACTTGAATATTTGCAGCAATGGAAACATTTTAAAGAGCAGCAGCCAGTCTAGTTTAGAAAAACAAAACAGAAACTATTTTAAGCAAAGCTGTGGTGAATATGAGAAAAGCAGCATATTAAAGTTGAAATGAGAATGCAAACTGATATACAGAGAAGCAGCGTGGCTCGGTGGAAAGAGCACGGGCTTTGGAGTCCGGGGTCAGGGGTTCAAATCCCAGCTCTGCTAATTGCCAGCTGTGTGACTCTGGGCAAGTCACTTCACTTCTCTGGGCCTCAGTTCCCTCATCTGTAAAATGGGGATGAAGACTGTGAGCCCCCCGTGGGACAACCTGATCACCTTGGAACCTCCCCGGCGCTTAGAACAGCGCTTTGCACGCAGTAAGCACTTAATAAATGTTATCATTATTATTATTATATATTATATATATTTATTTATTTATTTTACTTGTACATATCTATTCTATTTATTTATTTTGTTAGTATGTTCGGTTTTGTTCTCTGTCTCCCCCTTTTAGACTGTGAGCCCACTTTTGGGTAGGGACTGTCTCTATATGTTGCCAACTTGGACTTCCCAAGCGCTTAGTACAGTGCTCTGCACACAGTAAGCGCTCAATAAATGCTATTGATGATGATGATGATGATGATTATATACGGTAATAAGGTACAGTACTAAATATAAGAATATATTTAATGGTGAATGTCTTGATGTATTTGTGTTACGGCAGGAAATCTTCTGAACCTCTAAAATGTGATTTGTTTGGCCCTAGGAGGTGCCACATGGCTGTTAATGTGAACGGTGAAGAAATACTCTGGGCATGTTACTCCCTTCCTCAAAAATCTCCAGTGGCTATAATCAACCTACACATCCAGTTTTATGATTCATATGGATGATTCATTCATTCAATCATATTTATTGAGCGCTTACTGTGTGCGGAACATCGTGGAGGTGGAATGAGTGGGAACACAGAAAGATTTCATTGAAAACCTGGAAGTGATGTTAGGTACTGCATTATTAGCTGAAGTGAGGAACAGGGCAATGTGGTGCTTTATGTCAACTTACAGTGCGGGTTTATGAAACTCGTGACTAGAGTTTTACCTTCTTGTCACACATATGAGATACAGATTAGCAGAGGTGGATTTAAGGGGTGGAACGATCTAGAATGACGCACGAAGAGAAAGGAATTGGAAATGACGATATTTTTAGGAACTTTTGGGATAAAGAGCTGTCAGGTGATTTAATGGGGTTTTTTAATTATTATTTTTAACGGGAAAAATATTTATCAGAGATCTAGCCAGGAGTTTAGACTACCAGCTAAGCAGACTCACGTTCTCAGGAGAAAGTGCAGTTATTCTCATTGACTCTCTTACTTTGTTACCATAATGAAAACAAAGGAGAAAGTGCAGTCATTCTCATCGACTCCCTTACTTTGTTACCATAATGAAAACAAAAAATCTTCTGTTCAAGTGAGACCTTTCCCTGTTATCCCTTGCTTATTTGGCTTGATGAGAAATTACGTAGTTCAGTTTTACGAAGAGTGAAGGATTTTTCTAGATGTACCACTTCCAGGAAGAAACTAAAGAAAAATTCATTTGTTTAAATATTATTTCATCATTTTTTTTTTAACCTCTTCTGTTGACCCAAGTGAACAGGGAATCAGGAGCAATGCTGTTGGGATTAGGCCATCAACTGGGAAGGTTTCTGACCAAAATGCCACTGGCGGTTTTGCACTAGTGGAAATCTGGAAAAATAGCTGGTTCGCATGGGGCAGTGACAACCGGGTTGTGGCTTTTCAGCACAGCGTCAGGACAGTGCTGCAGTCGCTTTGGCCAGAAATGTGCCCTACGTATGAAAAATCTTTCCTTGCACCTTTAGACTGTAAGCCCCTGTCAACTCTGTTGTATATGTATATATGTTTGTACATATTTATTACTCTATTTATTTATTTATTTTACTTGTACATATCTATTCTATTTATTTTGTTAGTATGTTTGGTTTTGTTCTCTGTCTCCCCCTTTTAGACTGTGAGCCCACTGTTGGGCAGGGACTGTCTCTATATGTTGCCAATTTGTACTTCCCAAGCGCTTAGTACAGTGCTCTGCACACAGTAAGCGCTCAATAAATACGATTGATGTTGATGATACTTTCCCCAGTGGTTAGTACAGTGCTCTGGACACCTTAAGTGCTCAGTAAATGCCAGTGATTGACGGACTGCATTTTAGAATATACTGCCTTCCTGCCTGCTGTACTCTGTGTCCCAGAGGGAACATGATGGGCATGGCATGGGCAACAGAGTGAGAGTGGAGCTAAATATACCATCAACACTACAGCCATAGAGCTCTCGCACAGATTCTCAGTCCGGGAGTCTCAAGACCGAGGCCTGTCCGCTGAATTCAACGCGAAAGTCCATCATTTACATTCTTCTCGACTCCCAGCTAAATTTACTTTAAAAGGTTTTAGCAATCGAGGTGGCCGAGTCCTGGTGTTACAGGATGTGATACTGAGGTACTAGTCTCCATGTTGAAAAACTGTAGTTTACCCAGTTTTATGAATCCTCATCATCCAAAGGATGTTAACTAGCATATTTTGTGCTTGATTTCCCCTTTTTCCTATGGGAAATGCACATTCCCCTGTCACTGTAAGCATCGCAGAGGTTAGAACAGTGCTTGGCACATAGCAAGTGCTTAACAAATACCAAAATTATTATTATTATCTTAGATTGTGAACCCCATGAGGGGCAGGGACGATGTCTAATTCCCAATTGTGCATTCTGTCCTAGAACAATACCCTGTGTGCAGTTAGCACTTAATAAATACTCTTCCCTCTACTCCCTAGAAGTCGATAACATACACACCCTCAGAAACGGTGTAACAAAGCTCTGGCTTTGAAGATCGGCAGTAGCCTTTAGATGAGCATTGTTCCTTGTATGTGGTCACTGATGACAACCATGAAACAACCTGGTTATACCCCCTTGTTAGGCAATGCCTGGGGAAAACAGAACAATGCACATTACTATGTGGGAATGTGTATGGAGCTGGGAGATGGGGGAACTAGTTTATCATTTTATCCATTCTCCTCTCCTAAGCTGTGCCAAGGATGGGCTTTTCAGTTTCACAAGAACCCATTCTTAGCAGTCCATATGCATGGCTGTACCATTATGGGGGTTTCATGTAGTACGGAGAAAATTCATTCTTCCCCTTTAACAAATTTACAGTCTGTGCATGGGCCTTGGAAAAGTTGCTGAAGCAATTTCATAGTTAGGGAAGGGGTGGATATCCTTGATGAGTTTGAGAGGAGAGGATGCAATTACAATAGGTCAGTTTAACTTTCCATTATCATTTCACACTTTGAGAAAGATGGGTTATAAAGGGCATATTCAAAATCCCAACTAGATGCACCCACAATGGATGCACTGCAGTGGCCTCTTTGGTTTCATTGCTTTTCCTCTAATTAGCCGGACCATTAGGTTTTGCAAAACAAATCACATTCAGTGGCTGCCTCTTTGACCCTCATCACTCTCTTCCCCAAAGTTTACCATGGGCCTCCCCCTTGTCCACCATTTCTAATTTAAAACGTTCATCCCGGGCTTCACAGTCCTACATCAATTTAGCTGGAAGCTAGCATCTGTCTTGTCCATTTTCCTCACTCCCATGCCAGTCTATTGCTCTCTATTCACTGCCTCCTATCCTCTCTGTCCCAGTTTTCTCTCCTCTTGTCACCTCTTTCACACACCCTCTTCCAGGTTACTTTCTGATCCACACTCAAAGACAAATTTAGGACCAATCCTCCCCGAGAAGCCTTCCTGGTTCATGCACGAGAAGTATACAGCTTTTCCCAACTACTTCCCGTGTCCTGTGTATCTATGGAAAACTCAGTCTTATTCACGCACAGTCATTTGAACTTTTTATCGTCTTGACTAGTGGACTGTAAATCGTGGAGAGCGAGGGCTGTATCTTACCTAAGTTATGTATGTATCGACGGCTCGCTCCTTGTTCAGTGCCGGAAATTCTGTGGGAATTCAATAAATTTTACTTAACATACATTTATGGAGAAACACGAATACACTTGGCTCCCATCTTCTGTTTTCATGTGGACAAGATACAGCTCGGATGCATTCCCTTGAAGAGCTGTGCTTTATATTTTACAGTTTGGCACTGAATTCTTAAGTACTTGGGTGAGCCAGGCACCACGGAATTAGAACGGGAATGTGGCCAAAGAGGTTGTGAAAAAAATCCAAATTATTTCCCGAATGCGGAGCCTGAGAAGGTATTAGCACCCTCATTCATTAAATCTGCTGAGTGCTTCAAGGTCAATCTGGTGTCCCCAGGAGAAGGGTTTGCTACCATGCCCATGCTGCAGTGGGGTCAAAGAAATAACAACATCCAAGCATGCTATCATAACCACATGCCCCCCACCACCATCACCATCATCATCATCAATCGTATTTATTGAGCGCTTACTATGTGCAGAGCACTGTACTAAGCGCTTGGGAAGTACAAATTTGCAACATACAGAGACAGTCCCTACCCAACAGTGGGCTCACAGTCTAAAAGGGGGAGAATAAATGAAAGGCCCCGCCGGGATTTGAACACAAGGTCTCCTGTTTATTAGGCAGCCACTTCAACCAACTAAACCACATAATAACCCACCATAATCTACATGCACTAGATCTGGTCTGGTTAAAAAAAAAAGCAGATCCTGAATTTTAATAAAGAATAAGAAGATAACTGCCTGTCTAGAAGGGTAGCTTTCCACCCCTTCATGCTCACTGCCACCAAGGGAGTAAGAGATTCCCGTAATTCAGGTTGCCACTTGCCTGCTGTGTGACCTTGGCAAAGTTGCTTAATTGGCCCCTGCCTTCGTTTCCTCATCCGTGCAATGGGGATTCAATACCTGTTCTCCTTCCCATTTAGACTGTGAGCCCTGAATGGGACAGGGACAGTGTCCGATCTGACTGTCCTGTATCTACTCCAGATTTAGCACAGTGCTTGGCACACATTAAACGCTTGATAAATTTCACAATTATTATTGAGAAGCAGTGTGCCCTAGTGTAAACAGCACAGGCCCGGGAGCCAGAGAACCTGGGTTCCAATCCAGATTCCACCACTTGTCTCCTGTGTGACCTTGGACAAGTCACTTAACTTCTCTTTGTCTCGGTTCCCTCATCTACAAAATGGGTATTAATACCTGCTCTCCTTCCTACTTAGTGGGCCGTATTGTAGGATCTGACTATCTTTTATCTACTCCAGTGCTTACAGAAGCAGCGTGGTTTACTGGAAAGGACATGAGCTTGGGAGTCGGAGATCGTGGGTCCGAATCCTGCTCCCCCACCTTCAGCTGAGTGACTTTGGGCAGGTCACTTAACTTCTCTGTGCCTCAGTTACCTAATCTGTAAAATGGAGATTAAGACTGTGAGCCCCAACCTGATTATCTTGCATCCACCCCAGCGCTCAGAATAGTGCTTCCCACATAGTAAGCGCTTAACAAACAATAATAATAAATAATGATGGTATTTTTTATGGGCTTTTCGGGGAGAGACAAGGTTATCAGGTTGTCCTAAGTGGGGCTCACAGTCTTAATCCTCATTTTACAGATGAGGTAACTGAGGCACAGAGAACCGAAGTGACTTGCCCAAAGTCACACAGCCGACAAGTGGCGGAGCCGGGATTAGATATCGATTATTAGTGTGGCTCAGTGGAACGAGCACGGGCTTGGGAGTCAGAGGTCATGGGTTCTAATCCTAGCTCCGCCACTTGTCAGCTGTGTGACTTTGGGTTAGTCACTTCACTTCTCTGAGTCTCAGTTACCTCGTCTGTAAAATGGGGATGAAGATTGTGAGCCCCACGTGGGACAATCTGATCACCTTGTATCCCCCCCAGTGCTTGGAACAGTGCTTGGCACATAGTAAGCGCTTAACAAATGCCATCATCATTATTATTATCAGGTTGTCCCACGTGGCGCTCACAGTCTTCATCCCCATTTTACAGATGAGGTAACCGAGGCCCAGAGAACCGAAGTGACTTGCCCGAAGTCACACAGCTGACAAGTAGTGGAGCGGGGATTAGATACTGATTATTAATACGATGCTTGGAACATTAAGTACGTTTTGTTTTGTTGTCTGTCTCCCCCATCTAGACTGTGAGCCCATAGTTGGGTAGGGACCGTCTCTATAAGTTGCCAACTTGTAATAATAATAATAATGATAGCATTTGTTAAGCGCTTACTATGTGCAAAGCACTGTTCTAATTGCTGGGGGGAATACAAGGTGATCAGGTTGTCCCACGTGGGGCTCACAATCTTCATCCCCATTTTACAGATGAGGTAGCTGAGGCCCAGAGAAGTTAAGTGACTTGCCCAAGGTCACACAGCAGAGTCGGGATTCGAACCCATGGCCTCTGACTCCCAAGCCCGGGCTCTTTCCACTGAGCCACGCTGCTTCTCGTACTTCCCAAGCGCTTAGTACAGTGTTCTACACACAGGAAGCGCTCAATAAATACGATTGAATGAATAAGTAAGCACTTAAAAAAATACCACAGGACTCTGCACATAGTAAACGCTCAATAAATACCTCTGATTGATTGCCACCATTATTGCTATTATTCTTGTCCCAGAGGAATACTCTCCCCTCCTGGGGCAAATTGAGGGGCGTCGACTATGGGGGCCCCTTGTCGCGCATGCGTATTGGCTGTCGGCGGGAGCCAATAGCAGCGGTCGAAGGACTGCGGGAGGCGGGGCGACGGAGCCCGCAGCCAATAGTAGCGCTCCAAGGACTGCGGGAGGCGGGGCGACTGAGCTCGCAGCCAATAGCAGCGCTCAAAGGCTGAAGAAGGTGAGGCGACGGAGCTCGCAGCCAATAGCAGCGATCGAAGGACTGCGGGAGACGGGGCGGCGGAGCCCGCAGCCAATAGTAGCGCTCCAAGGACTGCGGGAGGCGGGGCGATTGAGCTCGCAGCCAATAGCAGCGCTCAAAGGCTGAAGAAGGTGAGGCGATGGAGCTCGCAGCCAATAGCAGCGGTCGAAGGACTGCGGGAGGCGGGGCGACGGAGCCCGCAGCCAATAGTAGCGCTCAAAGGACTGCGGGAGGCGTGGTGACTGAGCTCGCAGCCAATAGCAGCGCTCAAAGCCTGAAGGTGAGGCGACGGAGCTCGCAGCCAATAGCAGCGCTCGAAGGCTGCGGAAGGCGGGGCGACGTAGCCCGCAGCCAATAGCAGCGCCCGAGGAGGGGAGGGGGCGGGGGGGCAATAATAATAATAATAACAATAATAGTACTTGTTAAGCGCTTACTACGTGCCAAGCACTGTTCTAAGAGCTGAAGGGGATATAGGCAAACCGGGTTGGCCACAGTGTCCCTGCCCCATGTGGGGCTCACAGTGTCAACCCTCAAGATGAGGGAACTGAGACCCAAAGAAGTGATGTGACTTGCCCAAGGTCACGCAGCAGGCAAGGAGCCGAGTCGGGATTAGGACCCACGACCTCCTGACTTCCAGGCCCGGGCTCTAGCCACTAGGACACGCTGCTTCTCGATAGCAGGGCCCGGGAGGCCGGAGAAGAAGGGGAGAGGGGCGGGGTCCGGGAGGGGAGCCGATAGCAGCACCCAAGGGGGCGGGGGGGGGGTCCGGGAGGGGAGCCGATAGGAGGGCCCAAGGGGGAGGGGGGGGGGTCCGGGAGGGGAGCCAATAGCAGCGCTCGAGAGGCCACGGTAGGCGGGGAGTCCGGGAGGGGAGCCAATCGCAGCGCCCGAGAGGCCACAGTAGGCGGGGAGAGGTGCGGAGTCCGGGAGGGGAGCCGATAGGAGGGCCCAAGGGGGGGGGAGTCCGGGAGGCGAGCCAATCGCAGTGCCCGAGAGGACACGGTAGGCGAGGAGGGGGCGGGGTCCTGGAGGGGAGCCAATCGCAGCGCCCGAGAGGCCACAGTAGGCGGGGAGAGGGGCGGAGTCCGGGAGGGGAGCCGTTAGCAGCACCCAAGGGGGGGGTCCAGAAAGGGAGCCGATAGGAGGGCCCGGGGGGGGTCCTGGAGGAGAGCCAATCGCAGTCGCCCAAGAGACCACGGTAGGCGGGGAGGCTGGGAGGGGAGCCAATCACAGCGCCCGAGAGGCCGCAGTAGGCGGGGAGTCCGGGAGGGGAGCCAATCACAGCGCCCGAGAGGACACAGTAGGCGGAGCGAGGGGCGGAGTCCGGGAGGGGAGCCGAGAGCGGCGACCAAGGTGGGGGTCCGGGAGGGGAGCCAATCGCAGCGCCCGAGAGGTCACAGTAGGCGGGGATAGGTAGCGGAGCCAATCGCAGCGCCCGACAGGCCACGGTAGGCGGGGAGTCCGGGTGGGGAGCCAATCGCAGCGCCCGAGAGGACACAGTAGGCGGAGCGAGGGGCGGAGTCCGGGAGGGGAGCCGAGAGCGGCGACCAAGGTGGGGGTCGGGGAGGGGAGCCAATCGCAGAGCCCGAGAGGCCACAGTAGGCGGGGCTAGGGAGCGGGGTCCGGGAGCGGAGCCAATAGCAGCGCCCGACAGGCCACGGTAGGCGGGGAGTCCGGGAGGGGAGCCAATCGCAGCGCCCGACAGGCCCAGGCTGAGCCCCCTCTCCCCCTCCCCACAGCACCTGTATATATGTCTATATGTTTGTACGTATTTATTACTCCATTTATTTATTTTACTTGTATATGTTTATTCTATTTCTTTTATTTTGTTAACATGTTTTGTTTTGTTCTGTCTCCCCCTTCTATTAATCAATCAATCGTATTTATTGAGCGCTTACTGTGTGCAGAGCACCGCACTAAGCGCTTGGGAAGTCCAAGTTGGCAACATCGAGAGACAGTCCCTACCCAACAGCGGGCTCACAGTCTAGAAGGGGGAGACAGAGAACAAAACCAAACATATTAACAAAATAAAATAGATATAATAATAATAATAATAATAATAATAATAGGCATTTGTTAAGCGCTTACTATGTGCAAAGCACTGTTCTAAGCGCTGGGGGGGATACAGGGTGATCAGGTTGTCCCACGTGGAGCTCACAGTCTTAATCCCCATTTTACAGATGAGGTAACTGAGGCTCAGAGAAGTTAAAAGTGACCTGCCCAAGATCACACAGCAGACATTTATTAAGCGCTTACTAAGCGCAAAGCACTGTTCTAAGCACTTGGGAGGTTTCAAGGTGATCAGGTTGTCCCTCAGGGGGCTCACAGCCTTAATCCCCATTTATCATCATCATCATCATCATCATCATAAATCGTATTTATTGAGCGCTTACTGTGTGCAGAGCACTGTCCTAAGCGCTTGGGAAGTCCAAGTTGGCAACATAGAGAGACGGCCCCTACCCAACAGTGGGCTCACAGTCTTGAGCGCTTAGTGCCTGCAGGATATGCTTACTGCCTGCAAGATATCATCATCATCAATCGTGTTTATTGAGCACTTACTGTGTGCAGAGCACTGTAGTAAGCGCTTGGGAAGTACAAATTGGCAACATATAGAGACAGTCCCTACCCAACAGCGGGCTCACAGTCTAAAAGGGGGAGACAGAGAACAAAACCAAACATACTAACAAAATAGAATAGATATGTACAAGTAAAACAAATAAATAAATAAATAGAGTAATAAATATGTACAAACATATATACATATATACAGGTGCTGTGGGGAAGGGAAGGAGGTAAGATGGGGGGATGGAATACATAAATAGAGTAATAAATATGTACAAACATATATGCATATATACAGACTGTATATAGACTGTGAGCCCACTGTTGGGTAGGGGCCGTCTCTGCGTGTTGCCAACTTGGACTTCCCGAGCGCTTAGTGCGGTGCTCTGCAGGCAGTAAGCGCTCAAGACTGTGAGCCCACTGTTGGGTAGGGACTGTCTCTCTATGTTGCCAACTTGGACTTCCCAAGCGCTCAGTACAGTGCTCTGCGAACAGTAAGCACTCAATAAGTATGATTGATTGGTTTTGTTCTCTGTCTCCCCCTTTTAGACTGTGAGCCCACTGTTGGGTAGGGACTGTCTCTAGACGTTGCCAACTTGGACTTCCCGAGCGCTCAGTCCAGTGCTCTGCGCACAGTGAGCGCTCAATAAATATGATTGATTGGTTTTGTTCTCCGTCTCCCCCTTCTAGCCTGTGAGCCCACTGTTGGGTAGGGACCGTCCCTCTATGTTGCCAACTTGGACTTCCCAAGCGCTCAGTCCAGTGCTCTGCGCACAGTAAGCACTCAATAAATACTATTGATTAATTATGTATATAGGTTTGTACATACTTATTACTCTATTTATTTATTTATTTTACTTGTACCTATCTATTCTATTTATTTTATTTTGTCAGTCTGTTTGGTTTCGTTGTCCGCCTCCCCCTTCTAGACTGTGAGCCCACTGTTGGGTAGGGACTGTCTCTAGATGTTGCCAACTTGGACTTCCCAAGCGCTCAGTCCAGCGCTCTGCGCACAGTAAGCGCTCAATAAATACGATTGATAGATTAATTATGTATATATGTTTGTACATACTTATTGCGCTATTTATTTATTTTACTTGTACCTACCTATTCTATTTATTTTATTTTGTCAGTCTGTTTGGTTTTGTTGTCCGCCTCCCCCTTCTAGACTGTGAGCCCACTGTTGGGTAGGGACCGTCTCTCTATGTCCCGAGCGCTCAGTCCAGCGCTCTGCGCACAGTAAGCGCTCAATAAATACGATCGATCGATTAATCACGTATACATGTTTGTACATACTTATTACTCTATTTATTTTACTTGTCCCTATCTCTTCTATTTATTTTATTTTGTCAGTCTGTTTGGTTTTGTTCTCCGCCTCCCCCTTCTAGACTGTGAGCCCGCCGTTGGGTAGGGACTGTCTCTAGATGTTGCCAACTTGGACTTCCCAAGCGCTTAATACAGCGCTCTGCGCACAGTAAGCGCTCAATAAATACGATCGATCGATTAATCACGTATACATGTTTGTACATACTTATTACTCTATTTATTTTACTTGTCCCTATCTCTTCTATTTATTTTATTTTGTCAGTCTGTTTGGTTTCGTTCTCCGCCTCCCCCTTCTAGACTGTGAGCCCGCCGTTGGGTAGGGACTGTCTCTAGATGTTGCCAACTTGGACTTCCCAAGCGCTTAATACAGCGCTCTGCGCACAGTAAGCGCTCAATAAATACGATCGATCGATTAATCACGTATACATGTTTGTACATACTTATTACTCTATTTATTTTACTTGTCCCTATCTCTTCTATTTATTTTGTTTTGTCAGTCTGTTCGGTTTCGTTGTCCGCCTCCCCCTTCTAGACTGTGAGCCCACCGTTGGGTAGGGCCCGTCTCTCGATGTCCCGAGCGCTCAGTCCAGTGCTCTGCGCATAGTAAGCGCTCGATAAATACGATCGATGATGATGATGATGATAATAAATACGATTGACTGGGTGACCAGGAGGAGGGGAGGGAGAGGAGGAGGAGGAGGAGGGTTGAGGCGGTTCTTCTTCCTCCCTTCCCCGGCGGCCCCGCCCTCCCCCTTCCGCCTCCCGCCGCCCCTCGCCTTTGCCGCAGCGCCTGGGCTCGGTCGGCGGGGCGGGGACGGACGGGCGGACGGGAGGACGGTGTCCCGGTTGTCGTGGTCGTCGTGGCCCCCGGTGTCCCCCCCGGGAGGAGCCATGTCTTTCTTCAATTTCCGCAAGATCTTCAAACTGGGGGGCGAGAAGAAGAAGAAGCAGTACGAGCACGTGAAGAGGGACCTCAACCCGGAGGACTTTTGGGAGATCATCGGGGAGCTGGGGGACGGCGCCTTCGGCAAGGTCTTCAAGGTAGGCGGGAGGCGGAGAGAGAGAGAGGAAGGGCGCTCCCGAACCCAGCCGACCGACCGACCGACGACCGACCGACCGACCGGCGGGGGGACGGGGGGACGGAGAGAGGGGGGGGGGGGAGGGAGGGCGCGCGCCGCACCCGCCGCCTCCGCCCACAAGTTTCGCCCCGTCGACACCCCTCACTTTGACCCCCCCCCCGTCGGGGCCTCAGTTTCCCCCCTCTTGGTGCCTCACTTGGCCCCCCTCTTGGTGCCTCGGTTTCCCCCGTCGGTGCCTCACTTTGCCCCCCGCCGGTGCCTCAGTCTCAGTTCCCCCCTGTCGGTGCCTCAGTTCCCCCCCGTCGGTGCCTCAGTTCCCTCCCCTTTTTTGCCTCAGTTTCCTCCCCCGTTGGTGCCTCAGTTTCCCCCCCGTCGTCACTTAGTTTCCCCCCCCGTCGGCACTTAGTTTCCCCCCCGTCGTTACCTCAGTTTCCCCCCCGTCGGTACCTCAGTTTCCCCCCCGTCGGTACCTCAGTTTCCCCCCGTCGCTGCCTCAGTTTCCCCCCGTCGCTGCCTGTTCCCCCCCATCGCTGCCTGTTTCCCCCCCATCGCTGCCTGTTTCCCCCGTCGCTGCCTCAGTTTCCCCCCGTCGTTGCCTCAGTTCCCCCCGTCGCTACCTCAGTTTCCCCCCCGTCGTTACCTCAGTTTCCCCCCCGTCGTTACCTCAGTTTCCCCCCCGTCGTTACCTCAGTTCCCCCCCGTCGGTACCTCAGTTTCCCTCCCCTCGGTGCCTCAGTTTCCCCCTGTTGGTGCCTCAGTTCCCCCCGTTGGTGCCTCAGTTTCCCTCCCGTCGGTACCTCAGTTTCTCTTCCGTCGGTACCTCAGTTTTCCTCCCGTCGGTACCTCAGTTTCCCTCCCGTCAGTGCCTCAGTTTCCCTCCCTGTCGGTACCTCAGTTCCCCCCCTTCGATAACTCAGTTCCCCCCCCCGTCGACACCTGTTCCCCCCCGTCGTTACCTCAGTTTTCCCCCCCGTCGTTACCTCAGTTTCCCCCCCGTCGTTACCTCAGTTTTCCCCCCCGTCGTTACCTCAGTTTCCCCCCCGTCGTTACCTCAGTTTCCCCCTTCCAACACCTCAGTTTCCCTCCCCATCGGTATCTGTTTCCCTCCCCGTCGGTACCTCAGTTTCCCTCCCCTCGGTACACCAGTTTTCCCCCCTTCGATGCCTCAGATTCCCCCCGCTGACATGTCAGTTTCCCCGTCAGTGCCTCAGTTTCTCCCCCCGTTGACACCCAGTTTCCCCCCGTCGGTACCTCAGTTTCCCCCTTTCGACACCTCAGTTTGCCCCCCCCCCCCCCCCACGTCGACCAGACCACAGGCTTGGGAGTCAAAGATCGTGGGTTCTAATCCCTCCTCCACCACTCGTCTGCTGTGTGACCATGGGGAAGTCACTCAACCTCTCTGGGCCTCAGTTATGCCATCTGTCAAATGGGGATTGAGACTGTGAGCCCCACATGGGACAACCTGATCACCCTGTACCGACCCCAGCGCTTAGAACAGTGCTTGGCACATAGTAAGCGCTTAACAAACACCAACACTATTATTATCATTATTATCGTTACCTGAGAAGCAGCGTGGCTCAGTGGAAAGAGCCCGGGCTCTGGAGTCAGAGGTCATGGGTTCGAATCCCGGCCCCGCCACTTGTCAGCTGTGTGACTTTGGGCAAGTCACTTCACTTCTCTGGGCCTCAGTTCCCTCATCTGGAAAATGGGGATTAAGTCTGTGAGCCCCACGTGGGACAACTTGATTACCTTGTATCTACCCCAGCGCTTAGAACAGTTCTTTGCACAGAGTAAGCGCTTAATAAATGGCATCATTATTATTTATTATTATTACCTCAGTTTGTCCCCTGTCGACACCTGTTTGCCCTCCGTCGACACCTCAGTTTCCCCCCCGTCGATGCCTCAGTTTCCCCCCGCCTCAGTTTCCCCACACCCAAAGTGTCCTCCACGGAAACTCATGTCGGAGAGTCGCCCAAGGAGGCAGCAGAAACAGCCATTTGGCCCCCCAGACCCCCAATTATCCACAACCTTCAAAAGAGTTGCCGAAGACCAGGGGAGGGGGAACCCCGGGCTCCAGGGAAGTGTCACACTTCCAAGTTCAAGAGGGCTGAGATGTTCGTTCATTACTCATTATCATCATCAATTGTATTTATTGAGCGCTTACTATGTGCAGAGCACTGTACTAAGCGCTTAGGAAGTACAAATTGGCAACAACATATAGAGACGGTCCCTACCCAACAGTGGGCTCACAGTCTAAAAGGGGGAGACAGAGAACAAAACCAAACATACTAACAAAATGAAATAAATAGAATAGATATGGACAAGTAAAATAAATAAACAGAGTAATAAATATGTACAAACATATATACAGGTGCAGAAAGCGCAGTGGCCCACTGTCATGGAGTTTTAACGAACTGTCCCTCAAGTCTTTTTAATCTGAAACTAATTACGTATTTTGGTTGCAGCTAAAGCCTCTGCCTATTAACTCTTTTGCTCGCCTGTTATAAAACAGCTCGCCGTTCTCGAAGCCTGAAGAGTATTTTCGATCCGGATCTGTACGACCTTTCTCCTTCCTCCTTCCTCGCTTTGGGTGTGTGTGTGGCGGGGTGGGGGGGGAGTTGGGAGGAGGGAAGGAATAGACCCGTAGTCGGGATTGTATTTGATAGCTGGTTGACCCAAGACATAAAGTAGAAGTAAACGGGCTTTCCGGGTGAATGTTTCCAGGAAAAAAAAAAACAAAAAACCCGCATTGTGACGCCAGAGACTCTAAAACGAAGGTGAACCCGGCGACGAACAGGCAAGAAGTGATTCCTGGTGTTCTGATGAATAACTCTTTTGGAATAGCGTTCCCGAGATCTTTGAGGTTTGGGTTGCCGTGCGAGGGCATGAAGAGTTTGTTATCGCTTAGGGAGCGTGTGAATGATGTCGTTGGGATATTTTCATCCTGAAGTTTGAGATCATCACGGGACCCAGTTTGAGGGGGGAAGGACCGGGTGGGTGGCCCAGACATGGAGTCACGGGCCGGAGATGATGGTGTTTCATATTTTGACAAGAACTTTATGCGGTAGTTCGTTCAGACGAGTTACCTGTGAAGCAGGTGTGCTGTCAACCCCTTCATCTTGATGGGGATGGGCAAGGCGAGTAGCAGTCTTGCCTGGGGCCTGTAGCAGCCAGCGACGGAGCCAGGGTTAGAAATCAGTCCCTGATTTTCCGTTCTGTTTTCCAATTATTTAAGTACTTTGTGGATAAAGGAAAGAGGCTGGCCCGGATAGGTAATGATAACTATAAAATTAAGTGCTTATTCTATGCCTCGTGCTAAACGGCGGAGAAGATACAAGGTAATCAAATGGACTCAGTCCCTGTCCCAACACAGCAGTTACAGTCTCGAAAGGAAGGGAGAATCGGTATCAACCCCATTACGGATGAGGAAATCGAGCTCCGGTGTGTTTAAGGGACGCGACCAAGGTGGCAAGGCATGTCAGTGGCAGAGCTGGGACTAGAATTTAGGTCTCCTGATTCCCCCATCCTCTGTTTTTTCCACTAGGACAATTTGCCTTTAATAATTATGGCATTTGTGAAGTGCTTACAATGTGCCAGGCACTGTACTAGGCACTGATACAGGATAATCGGATGGATATAGTCCCCGTCCCACAAGGGGCTTATGGTCTCAGGGGAAAGGAGAAAAGACACTGAATTCCCATTTGATGATGGGAATTTTATTCCCATTTTTATCAGGTGAGGAAAGGGGCACAGAAAAGTTAAATGATTTCCCCAAGGCCTTCGATTTCCAAGGAATGGAAATATAGCGGGGCAGGAGATGACGTGGGGGCTGAAGAGGGAAGGAAATAATTAGCCCAGGTTCTTATCATCGTCATCATCAATTGTATTTATTGAGCGCTTACTGTGTGCAGAGCACTGTACTAAGCGCTTCTTATGGCAACCAGTGTATCAGTGAGAGGACAGATTTGGGTTTTTTTGTTTGTTTTGTATCGTATTTAAGTGGTTACTCTGGCCAAGTACTATACTAAGCACTTGGGTTGATACAAGGTAATCCGGTTGGGCGCAGTCCCTGTCCCACCTAGGGCTCACAGACTTGATCCCCATTTTACAGATGAGGTGAGGGAGGCACAGAGAAGTCAAGTGACTTGTCCAAGGTCACACAGCAGATGATTAGTGCAGACTTGGGATATTTGAACCCAGATCCTGTGACTCCCAGTCCTGTGATCTTGCCACTAGGAATATAGACAAATGCGTGGTGAGTAACAGTAGGAAGCGCTTAGTACAGTGCTCTGCACACAGTAAGCGCTCAATAAATAAATAAATACGATTGATGAAATACTGTAGGAAAATTATATTTCCACGGTGACATGAAAAATGGCCTGATGTTATATTGTTGAAGCCAAGGAAATTATATAAAGTGGTGAGCAGGTAATATTTTGGGTTAAAAGTAAAAATTCCGGGACTAGCATTATTTTATAAAATTACACTTTTCCCCCCTACCTTTTGACCGTTCATTCTTAAGATTGTTTTTTGAAGGCTTGAAGCTGATCTAAATTCATTACACCTGTTTCGCCGAAGCCAAGCTTAAATTTTCTGTGATCTCCCCAACTATTAAAAAAAATTAACAGAGCATCAAGCTCTAAAATTAGTTGTGTTCTGTAATTCTAAATTATATGTTAAAATTTAAGAATTTTTTTTTTTCTGGTTAGTTTTTGGACTCCAGGTTAAGTTGGGAGGGTTTCACAACTGAAATTCTACCAAAGGCAGTCGCATCTCTATCCTATTCAAATGATTCACAGGAGCCTCACATTCTTCTTTGAACTTCAGTTTACATTTTATCTTTAGTAGGATATGAAACTATATATTTAAACTGAGTATGTGGAAGTACTTTCAACTATCGAAGCGGGCTGTAGTCGTCTCAGCATTACTGAAAGCATTATGAACTGTTCTAGGAAAATAACCGATTGCAGCAAACAGCCTTCAAAAGATAATTAACTTTGGTAGAAGTATGCTAATGGAAAGTCTTGCTTTTATTTTAGGTAAGAATTTCCCTTTTCTTTGTTAAAACTTCTTCCCCACTCCTCCAGACATTTTTGAGCCATTTTGTTTTATGAAATTCAGGAAATTTAGAATACAGGCTATTAACGCTTTGGTCTCGGTGAAATTAAAACATAGTGTGTTTCAGCGTCATCGATAGTGTTCAGTTTAGCTAGATAGTTTACAGTTTTGAAGAAGTCAATACTTCATGTGCGAGAATTTTAAATAAATTTGCCCAGTAGTGAATGGAATTTAACTTAATCTGTTAATCGGGGGGGGGGGGGGGGGTTTATCCTGAAATAAGTGGAAGAGCGTTTGCTAATACAGAGTTTAGAACTCAGTCTTCTGTAATAGTAATAATGATAATAATGATGTTTATTAAACGCGTAGCGTAGTGGATAGAGCAAGGTCCTGGGAGTCAGAGGGTCATGGGTTCTAATCCTGCCTCCACCACTTGTGTACTGTCTGACCTTGGGCAAGTCACTTCAGTTCTCTGTGCCTCAGTTACCTCATTTATAAAATGGGGTTTAAGACTGTGCGGGACAGGGACTAAGGCTAACCCGTTTTGCTTGTATCCACCCCAGTGCTTAGTACGGTATAGTGCACATAACAAGTGCTTAACGAATGCCTTAATTATCAAATGCCACTATTATTATTATTACAAAGTGTCAAGCGCTGTTCTAAATGCTGGGGTAGATACAAGCTGATCAGGTTGGACACAGCCGCTCTTCCACATGGGGCCTGCAGTCTTAATCCCCATTTTACAGATGAGGTAATTGAAGCCCAGAGAAGTTAAGCTACTTGCCCAAGGTCACAGAGCAGACAGGTGGCAGAAGTGGAATTCAAACCCAGGTCCTTCTGACTCCCCAGCTTATGCTCTATCTACTAAGCCACGTTGCTTCTAATGAAATTTGTGTTTGCTTCATTTCAGCCATGTCAGGAAACAGAGTTGAGTATGTAGAATTCCAAAGCGAGTCAATTTTTCCAACCCTAAATAAACTGGTAGGCATAAATGAAGAAATTCATGTTTAAAGGAAGTATTGAATCGGCATCTTTCTTAACAGTCTTCACTTACACTAGTGGCTAGAAAGATTGTCAGGCTTGTGGTTCACAGTTTTCTCACATTATAAACATTTAGTGTACAATATTATATTTTTGCACTGACTAGTCAGATTTTCCGAGCAGTATCCAAGCCTATAGAAATGCACTTGTAATGCCACATGGAAAGAAAAAAAAGATTTAGAAAATCAGTTTTGCAAAATCACAATTTGAAAATATTTTCTTTTAATTTTTTTTAAGTCAAATGGGAGATTTTTGTGTTTATACTACAGTACATTTAACAATTGCACCAACGGAATCAAGATAAAATCCTGTATTTCTCTAGCTGTTTTTCTCTGATAGCTAAATTTTTTTGCAGATGAAAGCAGGATTTTTGAATGCCGTTTGCATGATTTGGGTCATTATTTTAATTGAACAATGTTGCATAGCTCATCTTGTAGTTTGAGACATGATTTCTTTCTTCACAGCTGTCATGTGTTTTGCCTAGAGAAGGTTGGGAAAGAGATGATTCCCTCCCAGGTTATTTTTAAATCACTAGACATTTGAGGTATCTCTAATTTACTGTGGAGCATTACAGTAGGTTAGGAAATAATAAAGATTTCAGTAGAGGCCACCGTAGCAATTTCAGAAGCCTCAGTGAAGCTTGGTGAACTGTTATTTTCCATCTCCTTGCAGCTTTTTAAAATAGCAACTGAAAAAGGGACAAATCAAGTCAAGATAAGATAAAGCTCCACTTCCTTCTTATGTCCACTTCTATTTAAGTTGATGGAGTGCTAGGTGTTTTTATATTGATGGGGTATATTCTGCCTTATGAAGCTTCCATAATATAAGCCTGAAAGCTAATTATTTATGGTGGATTATAGGTTGGATTTGTAGCATTCAGTCAACCAGTGTGTTCAGATCACTGTACTAAGGACTTGGGAAAGTACAATATAATTAGCATTTATAGTGTCATTAAAAACAATGTATTTGGAATTATTGAGGCATTTTAACTTCCAAAAATTATTCCTTTGTACTTTATGTTCCTGGTGCAGGTTTTAGTTATAATAAAGGACTAGGTCATCTCTTGAAAAAAATCACAAGTTGTTTCTTAAACTCTAGGGAAGAAAGGAAATTTTTTTACCGACTGAAGCGCTTCATGAAACATTACTGTGTGAAAGTTTCCTGAAATAATAATGGTTACTTATTTTTAGTTGCATGGTGGAACTAAAACATCCTCATCATTTAAACCCTAAAGCTGTCCTTAAAAATCTGTGCTTCCTGAGAGTGTCTGTCTTTGGAGAAAATCATTCATCATAAACAGTCTTAATGTGTAAGACTTTTATGACCTATTTGAAGAAAAGCTGAACTCTTACAGCCTAATTATAATTTTTTTTAAATTTGGGTAAAACTATTTCCGATTCAGTATTCCATGTCTAGAGTTTCCCTTTTAATTACGTGAATCAAAAACAGAACAAAACACAATGTACTACATTTGTGGCGTCAACCTAAGTATAGAATCTAAAAACCAGAAATTCTAAAATACTGGTAAAATACAGGCTTCCATTCTGACTTGGCAGAGTAAACATAATTTTTTTTTTATAGAAATAACTTTGTCTCCAACTTCAAAAATCTGAGACATGCAAAATTATAGGAATGTGAATGAATTCATTCATTCAGTCGTATTGAGCGCTTATTGTGTGCAGAGCACTGTAAATATAAGTGGGAAAAGGTTTTCCCTTATTTTTTGAGTAATTTACGTTCAACTCTTCAAATTCTAGGGGACAAAGGTGACAAAAACTAGGATCAACCACTAAGTTCTGGTGTACCTTATCTTATCTTTGCTCTTCACAACTCTGTGTATTTGAATTAACATGCCTTTCAAACTGTGGTAGAAATAAAAGTAAGCTTTTATGAATGGAGGAATTTAACCAGGTGTTTATTCAGTGATTCAAGGTCCATTAGCGGTAATTAGTTAACTTTCAGGGGGCTCAGCAAACAGGGTTTATTTAATGGTTGGAGTATTCTTGTAAGGTAGTTAGGTGACAAGCATTAACATTTTTTACAGGTATAAAAATGTGACAGAGGTGTAAAATACTTTTTCCTAGGTTCACCCAATGAGTGTGCGGAAGGGCTGGGAATAACACTTGTTAATAATCAGTCAATCAGTAGCATTTATTGAGTGTTTACTGCGTCCAAGTGGTTGGAGAGTTGGTAGCCACAAAGCTTGTCTTACACTTAAATGCAATTATTTACCAGTTCTAAGAATGGTTTAATAATAAGCCCTTCCACGTGGAATATACTAAGTACAGTATTAAGGTAAATAGTCGTTTAATCTACTGTTTCTTACCCTTTGGGAGTGGACACAAGTGGTGGCTTCTACCAAGTGTACCCCAATGGTATAAACCGTTTTGAGTTGGAAGGTTAGCGCATTAGCCTTTTTCTCTGGTTTGGCATTCCTTTTTTTAACACTTAAGTCGAAAAAGTCAGTGATCCAAATCACCTTCCAGTTATTAATAAGACCAACTAGCATTTGTAGGGTTGAAAGAAAAATGAATGAAACTGACTGATGATAGTGGTTTACAAAAACCTTGGGGAAAAACGTAAAAAAGTAATTAAGAGGAGAATCGGGAAAAGCGAGAATATTTTCATAAAATCATTTCTATAGAAGTTTGAATTGGAAAAAGAAAAAAATGGCCAGGCTGATAAAACACCATCATCATGTATAAAAATAAGTATGATTTCCCTTAATTACTGGGCCATGTAAAAAATTATTGTTTAAAACTCGTCATCATTTCAAAACAATTATTTTGTATGTGTTCTTTCTGGGATGAAAGAACTTCTAAGTTCTTAAAATTCAAAGCAAAATATTAATAGAAAGGTATGGTTCTCTCTGAATTATGAAGAATGGGACCTAAAGTCAGTGAGTCATTTTTCCTAAATATTTACCCACCCTCTCAGCCAGAACGAAAAGTAAATGAACTAGACACAGTATAAGTTATTTCATGTTCCTATTTTTTTAAAAACACTTTACAGTCCTGGTTTTTGTGTAGCAATCACTATTAGAATTCTGTGAGTAACCTGTATATGTAAGGGGAATATATATCATATGTATATATATTACTCAGCATGGTGGCTCATAGTTTGGGAAATTAGTGCTAAAATATTGAAACCCTCAAGAGTAGCTCTCTGGAATTAGGAAGTATTCAAATTTCATAAGGATTTACAGTTCCTTTCATTGCTCTTGTTTTGAACATCATAAGTTATGTGAAACTTTTTTGTAAATGCCTTTTTTAAGCATTCTTTCAGAACGTTGCATTAGAAATATTTACTGTTAAGATTTATTTAATTGTGCCACAGATTTATTTTTACATGATGGATTGGAACAACCCAGAGGTCACAGGGCATTTATAAATCATATTTTTGAAAATTATGCATTAATGACGATTATTGAATAGTTCTATTGAGAGGTACTTTTAGCCTAAATGTCAGTATACATAGACCAAGAAGCTTTTCTTTCATTATTTTACAAATGGAGTTATTTGAACTATTGGATGGAACTGAGGCTAATTCAGTTGAGAATGCAGATAACATAAATTGCACTTCCGTAGGTGGTTGCGTACACAGTTCTGTTTATCCGATGTTTTTATTTTTTATTTTATTTTTATTTTGGGGGTAGGTCATTTTTGTAGCCTCAGTTTGACTACTTGGTTCAGAATACCATTAAGTAATATAGTAATCAATCAGTGGTGTTCATTGAGCACTTACCATGTGCAGAACACTCCACTAAGCATTTGGGAGAGTACAGTACAACAGAATAAGCAGCTACATTCCCTGCCCATAACATACATATGCTTAACTGCTTCTGGATTGTATTAACTAGGCCTTCTAGATTTTTGGTTTTCAGTTAGACATTTGTAAATCGGGTGATTAATGCATCATAAGCTTATCAATTTGATTTGTTTGAAAAAATAGTTTAACTTTGCAAGCTGCCCTAATATGGTTTTGCATTACGGTTTCTCTCCAGTTCTGACATTCACTATCTGTGGATTAGAACCATACAGCTACCATTTGGATGTAATATTGCTTTACAATTTGATCCAGGTAAATTAAATAAAGCAGGACATGTGACTTTACTGGGTTGTGGTATCCTATACTAACAGTGACAAGCAGCGTGGCTCAGTGGAAAGAGCCTGGGCTTTGGAGTCAGAGGTCAGGGGTTCAGATCCCGGCTCCGCCAACTGTCAGCTGTGTGACTGTGGGCAAGTCACTCAACTTCTCTGTGCCTCAGTTGCCTCATCTGAAAAATGGGGGTTAAGACTGTGAGCCCCCCGTGGGACAACCTGATCACCTTGTAACCACCCCAGCGCTTAGAACAGTGCTTTGCACATAGTAAGCGCTTAATAAATACCATCATTATTAGTATTATTATTATTACTAAGCGCTGTCTATAATGTTAAAAGTGTTCTGGTAAGTCTTGCTAGAGCAGTATAAAGGTGGAAAATATGGTGGTTCTATCTCTCGGGCTGCTCCCTCTGGCCCCCCACCTCCCAAACCCGCTGCCACACACATAAACTCAGTGGAGGCTCCAGGCTCAGCCCTGCCCTGGGTCTCCTCCTATTCTCCATCTGCTCCCACAGCTTCACCTACTATCCACCTCTCCAATGACCTCTTTCCTTAGTCACAGTCTCGTATCTCCTCCTTTCTTCAGGATCTCTGTATCAAGACTATCTTGCCGACACCTCATTTTCCCATTCAAACTCTCTCCCCCCCCCCCCGACATTCCTGTCACTGAATCAACCAATCAATTAATCAGTCATATTTATCAAGCACATACTGTGTGCAGTATACTGGGAGAGTAGAGTGTATATCAGAGTTGGTAGGCACGTTCCCTGCCCACAACTATCTTTCAGTCTAGAGCTTACTGAAGATGCCACCATCCTCCCTCTCTCACAAGCCTTGGCATTACTCGTGACTCATCTCTCTCATTCAACCTATATTTTCGGTCTGTCATCAAATTCTGTCAGGTCTGCCTTAACAGTAGCTCTAGAATCCGTCTCTGCCTCGCCAACCAAACTGGTACATCACTGGTCCAATCACTCGTCATAACCTTCCTGATTACTGCATCAGCCTCTTCATGACCTCCCTGCCTCAAGTCTCTCCCCCTCCCATCCAGGTTGCAGTCTGCTGCCCGGGTCATTTTTCCTAAAAAAGCCTGTTTAGTCCATGCCACCCCACTTCTCACAAACCTCCAGTGGTTGCCCATCTACTTCCACACTAAACAGAAATTCCTTACCATCAGCTTTAAGGTATTCAGTCAGTTCTCCCCCTCCTACTTAGCCTTGCTTATCATCCACTACTTCCCAACCTGCATATTTCACTGTAATGCCAACCTTCTTATTGTACCCCAATTGACCCTTAACTCATGTCCTCCATCTGGGCTTGAACTCGCTTTTCCTTCATATCTGGTAGACTACTCTCCCCATATTATTATCTATCCAAAAATCCCATCTCCTCCAAGAAGCCTACCTTTACTAAGCTACCCTGAATAACTGCTCTTTTACCCTATTTACCCTCCTTTCTGTGTCACTTGTACACTTGGATCTGTACTCCTTAAGCACTTGTTATTCACCCAACTCCCAGGCCCTCAGCACTTGTGTACATACCCCTTCTGTAATTTATTTTAACGTCAGTCTCCCTCTCCAGACTATAAGCTTCTTGTGGGCAGCGATCGTGTCTACTAACTTGATTGTATTGTACTCTGCACACAGTAAGCTTGTCAAGGAAGAATACTTTCCACTGATTGCATACAGTAAGCACTTAATACCGTTGATTGATTTGCTGAATCTCTGTAGGACCTAATAGGGAATGGGCTGAGGTGACTTGCTACAGTAGGAGAGAAGTGCTTATTGTAACCATAAATCCGTACCAAAATCTGCAAGCCCATTCCAGCTGGGGAGATGGATCAAGAACTATTTAGGGGAAAAAGAGAATCATCGATTGTATTTACTGACCTCTTATTGTGTTCAGGACACTGAACTAAGCACTTGGGAGAGTACAACAACAATATAACAGATGCATTCCTTGCCCACAGCAAGCGTACAGTCTAGAGGAGGAGACAGACATTAATATAAATAAATTATGGGTATGTACGTAAGTGCTGTGAGGCTGGGCAATGCAGAAGGGAGTAGGAAAAGAAGAAATGAGGACTTAATCAGGGAAGGCCTCAAGGAGAAGATATGCCTTCAATAAGGCTTTGAGGGTGGGGAGAGTAGTGGTAGAGAGTAGAGGAGGTGAGGTCCACAAATAGTTGGGTGAAGAGCCTGGTTGGAATGATGCTTTGTAATAGTGGCATAATTTTCTCACGCTCGTCAGTATGTTGACCGAGCTAAGAGCCTGCGTCCGATCTGATGTCCTCCTATCTGTCCCAGCCCTTAGACCGTTTCCCCCTCGTTAGCAGGAAAGAGTGAGCTGTCAGAAGTCCTCCTCCCAAGGGTGCAGCTTTAGGCAATAGCTGACTGATTGGGTTGGCAGTTGAGGAACCTAAAAGAGTAGGAAAAGGGAGGGTATTCTTTCCTTCCCACCAAACAGTACACATTGCTCACATCTTCCTGCCCGAATGCTTTGTTTCATTATTAGCTTTTCAAACGTTGGGCTACATTGTGAAGGATTGCTTGGTTTGATTTCCAAGGGAGGTATTATCAGTTGACTCTGAATACTTATTTTAAGTGACACCGAAAGGCTGGGCCCCCCTCTTCCTTTCTCCACCCCTACACAAGCTGTTTTTTAAAAAAACCCAAAACAAAAGAAAGAGTCTTGATCACTCAGCTCTTCCCACAGTCCTTGAGCAAAGATAATGGAGGGCTGAATGAAGTAATATGCTCTACAATGAACATATTTCCCAAGACTTCCTGTCGAGAGTGATGCAGCAATATCAACACTTTGAAGTTATTGCTCTAGATTGTAAAGCCAACACCTTTGTGACCTTGGATATGCTCAATTCATTGATGTTCTCAGCACTTCCCTTGGTACTAGAGTCATCAGTCTTTAAATGTTTTCTGTTTCACACTTCTTACCCAATTCTGCACTCCCTCTCTCAGACTGTCGCTCTCCTCCTTCCGCTCTCAAACTCGTAATTCTTTCAATATCTCTTTCAAGTTTCTCTGAGGATATTTCGTGGTCAACTCAGTCTAAGGCAACATCTTATGCCCTTTTTAATCTTTCGTACTCCATCCTATTCAGTTGAGTATTCCTTCTTTCTTTATCATGTTTTCTAATGATACTTTTTCACTCCTCTGCTTCCTCCTCACTGGTTTTACTTTCAGGGTTTTTTTTTAGTTTGTCCTCTACTGTGCCTTCAAGAGCATTTATTAAGAGTGCCCTGTGTGTTAGATGCAAGAATCAGTATGAGGAATGATGCTGTTTATTTGCTCCGGATGCACCCTGCAGGGACTGTAAACTCCATTCTCAACCTGGTCCCTCCTTGGATCTGGTGAAGTCCTGGACCATAGTACCGGAGACTGCTTGGGTCCAAGTGAGAACAAAGGAAACCAACAAATAAGAACTGTGGTGGTCCCAGACCCCACTTTAGGAAGGCCTGACTCCAGTGCCGTAGTTTTAAAGTGTGCTGTTGAGCCTGTGGACAGTTTCTGACTTTGTCTTTAAAGCCAGCTGGGTTTGATTTTGACCCTTCTTGTCACAGTCCTTAAGTTTTGGACCCGCGGTCCTGGCTTATGCAGGATTTTCCTTAAGAGTTTAACCTGAGACCATCCTTGTGGGCCGGGATATGTCTACGAATTCTGTTGTTTTATATTCTCCCACGTGCCTAGTTCAGTTCTGTGTACACAGTAAGCATTCAAAATCATCGATCTATTGTTCTTGCTGCAAAACTTATCCCAGATCATAATTAAGCCATACCTCGGCCAGCCACTCAATCAGTGGCATTCCTCCAGTGCTTATTGCACGCTAGAGCTCTGTCCTAAGTGTTTAGGAGAATTGTAGGCACACAGCTCCTGCCTTCAGCGAGCTTGCTTATGTTACTGAAATGTCCTTAAATCAATCAATCAATCAATCGTATTTATTGAGTGCTTACTATGTGCAGAGCACTGTACTAAGCGCTTGGGAAGTACAAATTGGCATCACATAAAAAACATAAAAAAGCCTGAAGACTTTATGCAGTGTACACTAAGCTGAGTAGACAGGGCTTTCTACAGATAATACTGTACCGTCAGTTTACTATAATGTCTGTTTGCATTGTGTGTCTCGGAAAAAAGGTTGCTAAGAACTTGAACGTTCTTCTGATAACTTCTGTTTCTGGGTCGGTTGACGTGATATCGAAAGAAACGTTTGGGTGCCTGTGGCCGCGGTCAAAGAGCATCTACTATAATGGGACGTTTTTTCAGTGTGGGTGTTGTCAAGAATGTAGCCTGCGCTTCAGAAAGCCTAACGTGTCTGAATGTTTCGACTACAAAACCCATGTGTGCCGCTGTATTTCCAAGTAGATAATTATTTTGGAAAATCATATGTGTAAGTTTATTTTTTCCTTCCCAATTTATTCTTACAGACTTTTCTCTTTTGGGTATTTCAAAGACTCTTCAGGAAATTCAAAATGTTGTATGGGAAATAACTTTCTTGTCCTGTTGCGTGGGAAATCATTTTCTTGTCCTGGGGCTTGGACCACATGCCATGGGTATCCAAATTTAGCTTGCTGTCCTAGGTATTAAAGTAGTCTTTAATCTATCTCAGCTTTTTGTCTCCTTATTAACTTGCTCTTACTTTTTTTTGTATCTTACTCATGGATTTTTTTTTTCAGCTATGACCCCGAGCCCGCAACGTTCCTTTTAAAAAGAAAATTTGACACACTTGAAATAAGTTGCTAAATTTTCTAATCTTTGCCTTATTCATGTTCAGGGCATATTTATGTAGTTGTTTTTTGTACGTACATGAAGAAGACCCCACCGAAAATGAAATTCACTTAGGCACGTGTGGCTGAAGGGGCCACTGGGAAACCCACAGGCCTAGATTGAATAAGCACACAAAAAGATTGTCCCATTTAGCCTCCCTAGACTGTAAGTTTGTTGCGGGCAGGGAACATGTCTGCTAACTCTTGTCCTGTACTCTCCCAAGTGGTTAGTTAAGCTAGCTCTGCATGTAGTAAGTGCTCAATAAAAACCACTCATCGAGCTGCCGTGTTTGATGTTTGCTGTTCTTTGACTCTTTTTGCCTTTGCCTTCCTGTTTTTTGATCTTCATGAAGCTTCTGCCCAAAATGAGCTGCTTCTTTATTATAGAATGCCATACCGGTATATCCGTGACAGTTGACTCCCCCTTTTCAGCTGGGATGCAGCATTATCCGAGCCTTTTTAAAATTTTTTTTTTACCGTATCCAGTAAAGATATATTCAAGTTTACACTCTGACTGGTTTAAAAATGTTTTTATTTTAGTAAACTTCCTGGAGTAAAATCTAATTTTGAAAATAAAATTTTAAATCTATTTTAAATGTAACATGACTAGTCTTGTTTTTACTATGCAATTAAATGCCCATTTAATCTTTCATGTTTAATTTATAAGCACCACAGTGTTGTTATTGTTTACAATAGAGCAATAGAAACCGGAAGGCTTGGCTTTCATATATCCTGCAAAATATGAAACCAGTCCAAACAACTGAGATAAAAGCCTCTGTGTATCCGTGGGCTGCTATTATTTATTTAAAATTGTTTAGCTTTGTTCTTTTTCCTTACTGTAAAACATTCTGTGATGAAAAACGATCATATTCAAACCTTGAAGTCTATAGGTAACTGAAAATGCACTACGCCATTTTCCCAAATTACAGTTCACACGTATTATACCTTCTGGTACTTATCCATTTATCATACTCTCAAATTAAGGGATGAATCTATTTCTGCTAAATGCTATATTAAGCCATCAATCATTCACTTATTCAATCATATTTGAGCGCTTACTGTGTGCAAAGCACTATACTCAGAGCTAGGGAGAGTTCAGTATAGCGACAAACAGGCACATTCCTGCCCAAAATGAGTTTTCGGGTCTAGAGGGGGAGACAGACAGTAATCTAAATAGATTAAATAAGTGAATCACAGATATATACATTTGTTCTGTGGGGATGGAAGGGAGGATGAACGAAGGAGCAAGTAAGAGCGGCACAGAAGGGAGGAGGAGAAGAGGAGAGGAGGGCTTAGGGAAGGATTCTCAGAGGAGATGTGCCTTCATGGACACAATAAAAAACGCTCAATAAATACGATTGAATGAATGGGAGAAAGCACTTATCTGTCTGATGTGAGGAGGAAGGGCATTCCAGGCCAGAGGTGGGATGTGGCTGAGAGATGGGCGGCGAGATAGAGGTACAGTGAGAAGGTTAGCATTAGAAGAATGAAGCGTACAGGCTGAGTTGGAATAGGAGAGTAGCCAGGTGAGGTAGGAGGGGGCAAGATGATGGGGTGCTTTAAAGCCAATGATGAGGAGTTTTTTGATGCAGAAGTGGGTGGGCAACCACTGGGGAAAGTAAATAAATAATCATCAGAAATAATAAATAAATCATATTTATTTGGCACTTTGTGCAAAGCACTGTACTAAGCATTTGGGAGAGTACAGTATAAAAAGGTTGATCGAGTTGTAAATCAAAACAGCAGTCTGTTCTGGCCAGTATTCTGCCTCTAGTGGGTATGGGATATTTTGGGGAACAGTGTGATGCTTGCCCTCATGACCTGGTGGAAAGAACACAGGTTTGGGAGTCAGAGGACCTGTGTTCGAATCCCAGCTCAGCCACTTGTCTGCCGTGTGACCTCGGGCAAGTCACTTCGCTCTCTGTGCCTCAGTTACCTCATCTGTAAAATGGGGATTAAGACTGTGAGCCCCGTGTGGGACATGGGCTGTGTCCAACCTGGTTATCCTGTATCTGCCTCAGCACTTAGTACAGGGCCTGGCACATGAGTGGTTAACAAGGACCAAAAAAAAAAAAAAAGAAAGAAAAAATCCAACCTAACGGTGAGGGATGTATTAGCCAACAACCTTAGCTTATGTCTCTAGCAACGCATTATGGACTGATCTGTGAATTCAAATCCCTCATGAAATAGCTAATTTGTAGGTGATTTTCGTATTTCTCTTAAGTCGGTAACCATCAGATCATGTCTCTGGACTGAGTATTTTTCAGAAGGAAGTGATCTGATCTTGGGGTAGGCCGTGGGGCGGAAGGAGGGCGGCTACTCGATTTTGGAGAACTAAGTTTCTCACTTTTATTTAGTATATGTTCACTTTAAAAATAATACACTCTGCAAATACTACTGATAAAATTTGATGGACCCACCTTTTGTTATTCTGCACTTATTTTCAGGCCCAGAATAAAGAGACAAACGTTCTAGCTGCTGCAAAGGTGATTGACACTAAATCTGAAGAAGAACTTGAAGATTACATGGTAGAGATAGATATTTTGGCATCTTGTGATCATCCAAATATAGTCAAACTTTTAGATGCTTTCTATTATGAAAACAATCTTTGGGTAAGTTTTCCATTGTTTATAATGTATTATTTAATGAGTTATTGAATGTTGCATGGTACAAGAACTTGGTCTATTTTAGCTCTTTTGCAAGTCAAAAGTTGATGTAAAGAAATCATATCTAGACTGTATACTTTCAGGGTTGTTTTTTGTTTTCTGAACTAATTTCTTATTTGATGAAAACGTGCCTTAATTTGGACTTGATTCGCTGACATTTTCCTTCCTAAAATGTGGCCCTGCCCAGTTCAGTTTCCATATTGTTATTTCCTCTCTTGTGAAACTGGTTTGAGTGATAGAGGAAAAAATGGTCATATTTGGGAGTATGAGTTTGTAATTGGTAAGTTTAAAAGCCTCTTAAGGTTCACTGCCAATTTGTTGGGTAGCGATTGTCTCTATCTGTTGCCAAATTGTACTTTCCAAGCACTTAGTACAGTGCTCTGCACACAGTAAGCCCTCAATAAATGTGATTTAATGAATGAATGAATAAAATGAGTCAGTCAGGAGCTAAAATTTCTGTGGCCATTCGCAAATCCCAAAATATATGCAGCGTGTTAATTGTGTGTGATTCAACTTTCATTGGAATAGTTATTTTTAACTTTCCTTAATTTCCTTAACAATGTACAAAGGATTGTTCTCCATTTCCTGCCTTAAATCTTTTAAAACTTGAAGGCAGTGTTGAATAGCTGCTTTGCTTTACCATAGATGTGACCGAACTAAAGTAATAACTGGAATGGGTCAGAGAATCCCGTTCCATAGTGAAATAGTGTGAAATATGTATTAGGAATATCAAGTATAATTTTGACTGCCTAATTTATTTCAGAAATAAAGAGTAATGATTTGTTTCCTGTCTAAATTTGGAGGAGTGGACTCATATCTCTTTTTTGGCAAGATTGACTGAATAAAAACACAGACAAGTATATAATATGTTGTGTTTAAAGTCATGGGATTTTGATTGACTTTGGAAAGTTCCCATTCAGTTCAGTATTTTAGGCTAAATGTTTTTTAATTGTTACTAATAAGGACTCAGCATCTCTTGGGCATTTATTCAATCAGTTGCATTTATTGATTGCTTACTATGTGTAGAGCACTTTACTAAGCATTTGGGAGAGTACAATATAACAGTGTTGGTAAACATGTTCCCTGCCCACAGTGAGCTTGCAGTTTAGAATAGGAGACAGACATTAAAGTTAATTAATTACAGATATGTACATAAACGCTGTAAGATTGAGGAGGGGATGAATAAAAGGTATAAACGCAACTGCAAGGGTGACAATGGAGTGGGGGGAAGAGGAATTGAGGGCTTAGTTGGGGAAGAGCTCTTGGAGGAGATGTTCTTTTAATAAGGCTGGTTTAATAGAAACTCTTTATATGGAATCATGACTAAAATTATTTGGCAAACATTTAGGTGTGCTTCATGATTTTTAGTAGTTTCTTTTCAGTTTTGCTGCTTTTGGTAAGTACTGTGCGCTTTCCTGTTACTGTTCCTAAGTCCTTCAATATAACCTCAGACTCTGCTGTTTTATTTCCTACAGATTCTGATTGAGTTCTGTGCCGGTGGAGCAGTAGATGCTGTAATGTTAGGTAAATGTCTGATTCTGCTGGTTTGTCAAAATTGCTGCACTTACTGATCTAAATGAATTTAAAAGATAACAGGATTTTAGTATCACTTAATGGTCAGGACTTCACAGAACTCACATAATGGCAGGTTGAAAGTATTTACAAGGAATGCACATTAGGTCTGCAAATTACTTAGGACTTGCTGGTCATACTTTTTGTTGAAATGTGTTTTATTATTATTACTTATGGCATTTAAGCACTTCCTACGTGCCAAGCACGGAACTCAGCACTGGGATAGATACAAACTAATCAGGTTAGACACAGTCTGTTGTCCTACATGGGACTCATAGTCTTAAATCCCCATTTTTCAGATGAGGACACTGAAGTACAAAGTGCATTCTAGGGTCACACAACAAACAAATGGTGGAACTGGGATTGGAACCCAGGTTCTCTGACTTCCAGGCTTGTGCTCTTTCTATCCAGCGCTTAGAACAGTGTCCAGCACTTAGAACAGTGCTTTGCACATAGTAAGCGCTTAACAAATGCCATCGTAATAATAATTAGGCCACGTTGCGTCCTGTGACAAACGTTTTGTGGGGGTCCTGCATAGGGTGTATTTTAGCAGTGAGATTGTGTCCTCCTTATTTCCCATTTGACCTTTGAGTTTTAAAAGGCTGTTTTAAAATCATTTCTGCATGTTTGTAAGGCATCGGCGCGGCAGATAATAAAATAGGTGTTGCAGTCTGGAAATTTAATTCATAAAAATATTCAAACGTTTTTCTTATTTTTCCTCTTCTAGAACTTGAGAGGCCATTGACAGAATCACAAATCCAAGTAGTCTGCAAACAGACTTTAGAAGCATTAAGCTACTTGCATGAAAGCAAAATCATTCATAGAGATTTAAAAGCAGGCAACATTCTTTTTACATTGGAAGGAGACATTAAATTGGGTAAGGATTCAACCTGTTTGAAATTATTTTATGAACTGTTTTTTCCCCTAATGAGGTATATTTAGTAGTTAGCTCTTTTCTATATAATGATTTTTTTTCCAATTTTATAAATATACAATTTTAGCTCTCTTAAACTTGAGAATAATATGAATTTCAGTTTTTGAGTAACAGTAGCTCCCATTTTGTAGGCATTTATCTACAAGTAGACATGCATGGTTTCAGTGAACACTGTCGGTGATATTTCACCTGTGCCCCATTGTCAATCTAGGATTCATTCAGAAAATCAGATGTAAAATAAGGAATCAAAATTCTCTTTTCATTTTAAATTATTTGAAAATAAGTAACTGATGGTTAATGTTTTTTCTGCAAGAATTTTTTTGGCGGCAGAAGTTCTGCCCTTCCCATGGCCACTGTCTGGACTGATTTGCCCCAACCTTCTTAGGTGAATTTTTTTTTTTTTTTTTGAGTTGAGGTATGGAAAGCCTGACACTCTCTATTTCTATTCTACAGTTACCAGGCAAAGAACAACAAGATTTCTTTTGACAACCTAAGGCAATTGTTGTTTCTAGGTGAAGGAAATATAACAAAGGGTAGCTTGATTGAGTAGAGGCAGATGAGGAAGAACTAGACACAACAATAAGGAATATGAAGGGATTTTTTAAAAAATCTTTTTTGTATGGTCAAGAGCATTAAAAGGTTATCAAGAGCCCCCTAATGGTATAAATAACCTGAATATATAAATGAAGTATTTCAAAAAAGTCAGGAAATGATGTCATACACTAAGGACTTCTAGTAACAAAGTTCAGAGGTCATACAATTTCAACAATAAAGATAAATTACAGAAGTCAACAGAACAGTTCTCCCCCCAGTTGTTAGAAGCTTGGAGAGGTCACTTACTGGGGTAAGTTTCTCCAAATATTATCAAAGTTAGGATGATATTTCTGCTATTGCCTACCTCTCAGAGATGTCATACCTCTATGGGTCTTGAATATCTCCGGTCTGTGTAGATGAAGGTAGTCATTTAAATTTCCTGAATCAGTATCAGAAAATTTAGGTATCAGTCATATTTATTAAGTGCTTACCATGTGCAGAGCACTGTACTAAGCACTTGGGAGAGTACAGTATAACAGAGTTGATAGACAGCCCCACCCACTGTGGTTCACAATGGAAACAGTCATAAATATTGAATTCACAATGTCACTTACTGTAGTGTAATGCGAAAGACGTATGACTTTCTTTCCCTCCCCTTTCTGGTCCAACTATTAGGGCTTCACAAAACTGTTAGGAAAATGTATGATAGATCATAGTAAATGCTGCTTTGATATATATATATATAAAAAATATAAAATGCAGGCAAAAATGCTCATCTTTGCTGATTTAAATGCATGAGTTGCATTGTGTTCAGCTTTGAACTTTGTGCATGAGAAATAATGCTGGAATTACTTTTTCCTTAGAATTTTGAATAGAATCTGCTGGGCAGATTCCTAGAGTAGCAAAATGATAGAGGTGCTAAGATTTGGTTTAAGATGTGATTTAGATGATGTGGGGAGAAAATGTTCCATTTTTGTTCAGTACCTTCTGGATAACCCCATTTTAGGAGACTCTCTTGATATGGTAGAACTTAATTTACTTAATAAATGCCAGTCCAGGCTTCTGGTTGATTCAGATCATTTTGTAATGCCAGGGCCTCTGGACCTCAGCTTTGGACACTAGTACTGACCTTGATTCTAGTTCAGTTTTCCTCTGTGCCTCTGTAAGACTTTCACTGGTCCTGACTGCTCCTCTCGGTTTCTCATCCCATTCCTGATTTTAGAAAGAGAGTGGATACTTTCAATAATTATAATTGTGTATTCGTGAAGCACTTATTATGTGCCAGGCACTGTACTAAGCACTGGGGTGGATACAAGCAAATTGGAGATTGAACACAGTCCCTGTCCCACGTGGGGCTCACATTCTCAGTCCCCATTTTGCAGATGAGTTAACTGAGGCACAGAGAAGTGAAGTGACTTGCCCAGGGTCACACAACCGGTAAGTGGTGGAGTCGGGATTAGAACACCCGACCTGTTGACTCCGAGACCCGTGCTTTATCCACTCCGTCATGCTGCTTCTACTTTTAAAGCTGGTCACAGATTTCTCTAGCAGCTGAACCAGAGCCATTCTAGTTTAGCCACTGAGGAAATTCCATTTTGTTTTTTGAAAGCATCCAGTATTTTGTTTGCTTGGGAAAACAGAAGCATAAAGTGGAGGAAGGGAAACTAAGCACCTTTGTTTAGCAAGGCTATTGGGGAGTTAGGGAAGCCAGAGCTGGGTCCAGGGACCGATCCCTCCCTCTCCCCCAAATGGATTAAAACCATTTCAACCATTCAGTTCGTGCCAGGTCCTGAGCCATCAGAATGGTAAGGTTCTGATTTTTAAGCTGTGGAAAACACTTACGCTTGAATGTCATAAAAAGAGTAACACTTTCTGTATGGCTATTTGTTTCAAGCGGATTTTGGAGTATCGGCCAAAAACACAAGAACCATTCAAAGAAGAGATTCTTTTATCGGTACACCGTATTGGTATGTACTCAGTTTTGTGACTTTACACTTTTAGCCAGTAATGAAATGATCAGCTTTTGCTCATTAGCTTGGTCACATAGAGATCATCTCCGTGTTTTTTGTAATTTTTGTCAGAGTAGTTTTTCCTGTATTTCAAAGTTTGTTCTATTCATCTTCTTCCTAGGATGGCTCCAGAAGTGGTAATGTGTGAGACTTCTAAAGACAGGCCCTATGATTACAAAGCTGATGTATGGTCCCTGGGCATTACTTTAATAGAAATGGCTCAGATAGAGCCACCTCATCATGAGTTAAATCCCATGCGAGTACTGCTGAAAATAGCCAAATCTGATCCCCCTACGTTGGCACAACCATCAAAATGGTAAGTCTTGCATAAATGGAGTTTTTCAAAAATCACAACTTCCTCAGAATGTTTTAATGTTTGGAGGATTTGCTGACTGAGCGGAAAACTATTTTGGGGTGAAGTATTTTTTTTTCCTAAATTTAAATTCCTCCAAGAAGGGTAGATCTCTGTCAGTGATGACCATTTTGCATCGTAATAATAATTATTTCCAAATATGTTGCTGGGTTTGGAAAGTCAGAAAGCAGTTTAGCTTGGTTCAGGGATTGGTGTGTCATAATGGATGAAAGGAATAGCAAGCCTCTCAGTTTATCTCCTTTTAAAGGTCTCCAGACTTTAAGGACTTTCTGAAGAGATGTTTGGAAAAGAATGTGGATGCCAGGTGGAATACTTCTCAGTTGCTACAGGTAAGATGAAATGATGGAACAGTAAATCTATTGGCCATTCGTTTGTTTTTTTTTTCATAAGGAGAATGTTGGCTAGACCCTGAAGCTAACAAAGAAACTGGCCCGTGTTGTAGTTTCTGAGCGTTTTCTTCTGCTACAGATGTCTGTACATTTGTTTAGGGTTTTAGATTTGCAGTGCTCTCTGTGGAGCTGTGATTCAGCTTAAGGCCTATAGCCTGTTTGCTCAGCCACCTTCCCACTTTACATTTGTGAATTCTCATAATAACAGTGTGTTGTAGAAGCACTCAATTTCAGCACCACTTGGGAGCATAAGTACGTCAATTAGAACTGAGATACAGATCGGAGTCCAGAGAAGCCAGGCTTAAAAGAAATCATACGTTTGCAGGCGTGGAAGGCACTGGAGAAATTGTACAGGTTTGCCTCCTGAGCCATTTAGCACAGGTGGTTATCTTTCCTTAAGGATCTCTGGGGCTAAAGACTCTTCTCTCTCCGTAGGGGACCCATTTCAGTGTTATAGGTGTTAGAGAAGCAGCGTGGCTCAGTGGAAAGAGCACGGGCTTAAGAGTCAGAGGTCACGGGTTCTAATTCTGGCTCTGCCACTTGTCTGCTGTGTGACTTCGGGCAAGTCACTTAGCTTCTCTGTGCCTCAGTAACCTCATCTGTAAAATGGAGATTAAGACTGTTAGCCCCATGTGGGACAACCTGATTACCTTGTAACTGTCCCCCACCCCCCACCCCCCGTGCTTAGAACAGTGCTAAGCGCTTAACAAATGCCATTATTATACCATCCAGGACAAGAAGTTCGTGCTTACATGTAGCCAAATACAGGGTTACAAATTCCCGAAGCAATTATCCAACACACTTCTCATTGTCGGAGAAGTTTAGGCAGGACCCTGTTTTCCTGAAGTTTGAACAAGTCAGGAGATGACAGGGAGTCAGTGGAAAGTTGGAAAAAGCTGGTGGGGTAGTAGCATTATGGGCATTGTCTGGCCTTGTGAACTTGAGTGTTTAGATGCTGAAGTGCTAAGGAAAGACCTACACTTGTTGAAATGTATGATAATTTTATCATTTAGAATTGAACAATATTGTCGTTGCAGTCCTGTTAAGGTTTACAACTGTATGTGGTGCTCATTTAGCTGCATTAAAATGAACTTGTAATTTCAGGTGCAATTGATGCAACTTTTTATTTTGTTACAAATAGCATCCCTTTGCTACCGTTTCTTCCAACAAACCAATCCGAGAATTGATTGCAGAGGCAAAGGCTGAAGTAACAGAAGAAGTTGAAGATGGGAAAGAGGACGATGAGGAGGAGGAAACAGAAAATTCCTTGGTCAGTTTAGTAAAGAAAATTATGTCTAATTTGGTGGGGGGTTGGGGGGGTGCTTTAAAAAATATTGATCACATTATTTATCAACCCGATCCTCTTACATTTCAAGACATACTCTTTACTTTTGGAAATTAATTTTGTCTACCTGCTGTGAGGGAAAGTGGCTTTGAATGAATTACCGAATTAGGGTTGATCTTTTTGAAATCTTAGGAATTGTTTTCCTGAAGAGCCTCATGTTTAACAAAACTCATATTGTAGTACTCATGCTGCATCCTTTGTGCCAGGGCCAAAACAATTTCTTCTGACACCTCACTGCACCGTATCCAGCCAGGCACCTGTTGTCAGGAGAATGTTGTCTAATTCTGCAATACCGTTCTATGGAAACATGTTTTGGCAGAATTGACTGTGTTTTGTTTTATTTTATAAAGATGAGTGTTTGGCACTATACTGGATCTTGCTACAGGTAGCTATTTTTATTGTTATGTACAGAAATCAAATGACTGCCCAGAAAGTTTATTGATTTCTAAGCATTGTCATCTTGCTGCCTGGGGTTGACTGCTGAGGAGCCCATAACAATAATCATGATTGTGGCATTTATTAAGTGCTTACTGTGTGCCAAGTATTGTACTAAAAACACTGGGGTAAATAAAGATACTCAGGTCAGAGGGACTTTTCTAGCCGAGTTCTGATGCTGCCTTCCCCAAGTCTCTTAGCTACTAGATAGCAGCAGCAACCTTTGTTTTTCAAGATATGTTGTTGCTTTGTGCCCAGAGCCCAGTTGAGACTCTCAAGCAGGAATCATCGGACCATCTGGTTGGCTAGAAAATCACTTCTAATTCCTCTTCTGTGGGCTTGTTGCCTGTTCAACTCAATGTTGATTCAGTAACTGTTTATAAAGTGGACAGAAGCACTGACCCATCATATCTGTAGATGATACTCAATTGGGTGGGATTGGTGACCCTTTGTAAGTCAGGAATGCAATTCACCGTGACTTTGCTAGAGAAATAAGGACTGGGATTGACTGAAAAGGGTCTTAAAGATGGAGATTAACTAAAGTTCTTTATGAAAATAGGCAGCCACCTGGGCTGGAAGGATTAGACATTCATCTGTTAAAATTAAGGGTTGAAGCAGATGATCTTCGGGGGACCCTCCCATCTGTATGATTCCGTGGAAATGCAAGCCAATTTAATAGATTTATAAGTGTTATGATGGGATCAGTTTTAGAATGAAAGGATTTTTTTTTTTTCGATAGCACATTTTATGTCTTGTCCCGTTCACCTGTTCCGTATATAGTTTTGGGGATTGAAGGCCATGTTTTTTCGACCATCATTTTTTATCTCATATATTCTGCCCTTCAGAAAAGTCCATGGACTAATTTTCACTTTTATTCACTTTATAGCCTACACCGGCAAGCAAGCGGGCATCCTCTGACCTGAGTATTGCCAGCTCGGAAGAAGACAAACTGTCCCAGAACGCTTGTGTTCTGGAATCTGTCTCGGAAAAAACAGAACAAAGCGCCACTGAAGAAAAAGCCAGCCACAAAGCGCTGGAAGAGAAAACACCTTCTAGTGAGCCTGAGAAAATTGAGGAGCACACTAATGATGCACTTCCTCTTAATGTTGCTGAACTACAGGATGGGTTGCCATCAGTCATAGATAATAAGAGCGAAGAGAAGGGACTTGAAATTAAAGGAGTTGCAAAAACCGTAGAGGAAGTCGCCAAACCAGAGTTGGATAGAAAAGAGGTTGTAGGGACCACTGTAGAAACAAACGTTAAACGTGATGTAAAACCTGAGAAAGAAAGTGATCTGGAAAATTACGAAGTGTCTGAAAATAATCTAACACAATTAGAAGAAATTGAAGACGCTACTGTCCAAGGTGTAGAATTAGTCTCTGAAGAGACTGGAGAAAAGGAGGAGAAAACCAACGAAGTAAAAGTCCCGGGAGTTGAAGATGAAATCCAATTAACTCTAGAAGGGGTGAAAGAGAAAGAAGGGGAGGATAACACAGTAAAGAAAGATGAGACTGTCAGCTTGGAGGAAGTCGGTCAAGTGACTGATGTAGACCAGAAGCCAGATGCAGAGAGATCTGAGGAAATTCAGACTAATGATGGGAATGAAGCAGCTGAGTTGGATGAGAAACCAATACCAGAGATGGCTCAGGATACTCCGGAGGCAGTTGGCATCGAGATAACCCAGGTTGAAAGTTCAGATGAAACAGTTGGTGGAGATCAGAAATTTCCACAAGGTAAAATTGAGGGCACAGCTGAAGCAAGCAGAAATGAGGAACATTTAATCGACAATTCAGGGCACATGATTGACATAAGTGAGAACTCCGTTGAAGTGGAGGTAATTAGGGAGCCAAGTGTCACTGGGGGGACCCAGGTCGTAAATGCGGGGGAGATGATTGGGACTGACCAAAATTCAAGGGGTAGTGGAATCGAAGATGATCATAAAACCAAGATTCTGCCAGGCCCGGAGACCACAGACGTTCCAAGTGAATTGTCAGTTAGCACTGAACCTCAAGTTTCTGCAGCTTCACAGCCTAGCGAACCACAGCCCACTACAATACCCAGTATCAGCATTAACTCTGAAAAAGCTGAAGATAAAGGGGAAACAAGAACTTCATCTGGAGCTGTTACCGTCCTGCAGCCAGAACCTGAGAATCAGAAGGAAAACGATACCGATTCAGGTACTGGATCCGCCGCTGATAATAGCAGCATTGATTTGAATTTGTCAATCTCCAGCTTCCTAAGCAAAAACAAAGACACCGGATCAATATCTTTACAAGTAAGTGGCCACAATTATTTATTTAGAAGGCCTTTCACCGTCACACGAGCCTTTCGGAGTTTGTCCTTTATGTGGAGCTGATGTCTAGATTAGCAGAAAATCAGGATAACGTCCAGTCGCATTGCATTCAAAGCCCGGGCTCTTTCCACTGAGCCACGCTGCTTCTCTAATGCCTGTTTTGCTGTCTGTCTCCCCCCTTCTAGACTGTGAGCACGCTGTGGGCAGGGATGGTCTCTCTTTGTTGCTGAATTGTCCTTCCCAAGCGCTTAGTACAGTGTTCTGCACACAGTAAGCGCTCAATGAATACAATTGAATGAATGAATTCACGAGCCTTAAAATGACATTCCATTTGAAAGAAGTGAGAGAACTATTAGAGTGAATCAGTGATGAAAGAACGACTTTTGAGATTTCACTGTTGTTAAGGTAAAGCGCTGTAGCATTTTGAAAAGGCACAATATTGTTTAGAGCAGATGATCATGTGTTAGCTTTGGCCGGGATGTAACATCCAGGTTCATGAAACTCAAAAGGCTTCTTTGTTGAAATGTATTTTGCTTAGAAAATTGTTTTTAAGTGACATTCCGTAAATGCTCAATTTTTCATGTGCAGAGTGAGAGAAAAAGCTGGGAACTGCCGAGGGGAAGCAAGCGAAGTGGGACCTCAGAGGAACAGGCAGGTTTTGAAGCACGAGCGGGTCAGGAAGAGCCCATTTTGGATATTTTCAGGCCAACTTGAGAGCTCTCGGGCCTCGTCAGACCATCAGTGAGGGAGGCTAGAAATCAGTTCCTAAAGGCAGCTGGGATAGTGGCCCCATCTCTCCCTGGGGTCTCTCCACACCCAATAACATAATGAAGTCTGTCCTTTAGGAAACACGAAGACACAAGAAAACATTGAAGAAAACACGCAAATTTGTCGTTGATGGTGTAGAAGTGAGCGTTACGACTTCAAAGATAGTTACGGATAGTGATTCCAAAACCGAAGAATTAAGATTTCTCCGGTAAGTCGAAAAGGAGTGTATATACTCCCGCCTTTTGAATGTATGAAAGAAACCCTTTAACTGCCTAGAGAGAAATGAGCTAGTTTTTAGCTGATTTGGGGCTGTTGAATTTTTATTTTTTAATTTAATTTAATTTTTTTCCTTTTGGACAAGGATGAGATTTCATCTATAAGTGCAGTTTAACAATTGCTAACTTTCTGAACCAACTTTTAAAAAGTGGCTTTTCCCAATTTTCCCTATTTGCCCTCTCTTATATGACCACTGTTGTATTTTGATCTATTACCAGACGTCAGGAACTGCGAGAGTTAAGATTTCTTCAGAAAGAAGAACAGAGAGCTCAGCAGCAGCTCAACAACAAATTGCAGCAACAGCGCGAACAAATTTTCCGGCGATTTGAACAGGAAATGATGGTGAGGTCTTGAATTTTGCATCCACGCATCCCTAAACTTTAAGTGAATTTTGTGCTTCAGGAAAGTTTCAAATTGACAAGTTCAAAATTAGGTGAAAATTGATTATTGACCCATTGGCCTGGAGCATAGAAGTTAGTGAACTCCTCAGTGGAGAAAGAGTTAGGATGCTGCTCAATAGCTTTAGTGCGCTCTTATATCTTATATCTCTTCTTCTAACAAGTTAAAAATTAAATGTGATGTTTGGTTGGGAATTGAAATAATGTGTGGACCTAACTGCTATACAGAGTAAAAAGCGACAATATGATCAAGAGATTGAAAATCTTGAAAAGCAGCAGAAGCAAACAATAGAACGCCTGGAACAGGAGCACACAAATCGCCTGCGAGATGAAGCAAAACGCATCAAAGGAGAGCAGGAGAAGGAATTGTCCAAATTCCAGAACATGTTGAAAAACCGAAAGAAAGAGGTAAAAATGGGATGATTATTTTACATTGCTAAGGGAATGAAAATGTGTTGATTTGAATCCAATTTGAATTAATCAGTGACAGAAAAAGTTCAGAATTTAATATTTTATTCCAGTTCTATCTATTTGGAGTTTCTTGAAACTGGGCCAAAGATAAATGCTTCAACTTCTAAGCAAAACAGGGTTACAGATGGGCAGCCCATACTATTCTGTTCAGAAGAAATTGTGGATATGCGAAATGACAAATTGTATATACCTAATATGTTTTGTGTATATGTAATTCATTCAATCGTATTTATTGAGCGCTTACTCTGTGCAGAGCACTGTACTAAGCGCTTGGGAAGTACAAGTTGGCAACATATAGAGACGGTCCCTACCCAACAGTGGACTCACAGTCTAGAAGGGGGAGACAGAGAACAAAACAAAACATATTAACAGAATAAAATAAATATGTACAAGTAAAATAGAGTAATAACGTAATGTAATGCCTGTGTACGTGTGTGTATCATTTGACATTTAAGTAATTGTTTCATTAGATTCTTTCAAAAACCCACTTGAAATTTGATTTGAGGTTTTTCTAATCTAAGTAAATATCAATTATAAGGCTAGACTTTAAAATTGTATTTTTTTATAGAATGAAAAAGCAATAGTCTAAAAAAAACTTGAAAAGAATATTATATGGAGATTAATAATTTTGTTGTTTTTTTCCCGTTGCTAAATTCCTTGCACTTGGGGAGTCCTACTGGTGATTGGGTCTCAAATGGGGCAGCTGGTGGAAGATTTAAATACACTGCATTGATTCCAAAGCAGTTCTTTCACAGAAGCAGGAAGAGCATGTGGTGATTTGGATTCTGTTCTCTGTGGGTTCTTCTACTTTTAAACAATCCTGTACTCTTGGAAATGAACAGACAAGGCCTGAAGGGGTATTCATCTCAACCTCTAAATGATTCAGTTGAGGGAGCTTAAAATATGCCATCTGTTGTTGATTGTTATTAATCTCACGGTATAGTAAATCGCAATACCTAACCAACTATCCGTTTCTGGAGAAGATAATTATTTTTAGTGGTTTATCACTTGCCCAGTTTAAGGTGTTTTCAGATAAATGTAGCATTCAGATCATCTGCAAGGTGGAATGCTACATGTCGTATACATAAAATGGCCAAGTGTGCTTTCTGAAAGCACTCTAAATTTAAAATGACAATCTTTTTGTATGTGGAAATTGTTCCTTTTGAAATTGTCCAGCCACTTGTGACTTGGCAGTTAATACTTGTGACTTGAAATACTTTAAATTTGGGTTAATTTGTGAATCTCCAGTGCCAATAAAGACCTTTACCATTTTATGATATTTCCGAGAATCAATCGAAGCTATCACTTGTGGTAGAATCCCTGCTGCCAGTGATAATTTTCTCATTGATTTGTTTCTAACCATTCCCTGTAATACGTTCAGGAAAGACAATGGCATTTAGAAATGACGGAGTACTTTACTAACATTTTTGTATGTATGGTGTAAGGATTCTTTTTTTTTTTGCTCAGATAAAGCATGTTCTATCCTTTTCCCCTCTTCCCCACCAAACTAATATCTAATGCATGTTGATGAGCGCTTCCAGACAGCTTTAATACTTGTCGCTTGTGTGCTAATGATAAATGCTTGCTGTGGAGAAAGTATTTCCCCACCTCCTGCATGCTTATATACTGTAGGTTATAAATGAAGTGGAGAAAGCACCAAAAGAGCTGAGAAAAGAGCTCATGAAACGCAGGAAAGAGGAGCTTGCACAATCCCAGCATGCTCAGGTAACAGCAGCAGCAGCAGCTTGATGCTACTAAAACCAGAAAGCAGCATTATTTACCCAGCTTAATGCACTACTCAGAGGTGGAGTTTACATCCGCCAACTAATATTCTTCATTGGATTGTCCCCAAGGGAGAGTCCAGTATGCTTTTTATGTGGTGCAAAGTTCATACTAATATATTAGGTGTAAGTTGGTGATGTGACGTGTAACGCAAATCTTTGGTCACCTGTTCAATTAAGGAAAATATCTGTGATGGTAAATTTTAATGCTTTTAGGTGGTAAGTATTTATGTCGTTACTGATCACTGTTAATGTCTGAACCCGATGCTTTCTGGCGGGAAGATTATTTTATAAAAGTGAGGCCCATATATGAAAAGAGAATCTTATGGAGGCAGAATACCCAAGTAAACTTTGGTTACTTGAAATCTGTGGTGGTCAAAAAAGTTGCTGTTTCTGTATTCTCAACATTCAAGTAATATTGAGACAGAGGGCAGTGATATATTTGGGAACTTTATAAAACCAGACTCCTTTATCAGATATTCAGTCCTGGGTAACAGGTGCTAAATAAATCCTTCCCCTTAGAGTGATTGTGATCCCGCAGCTAAAATCAAAACAAGGGAATACACTGGCTACCATGGACCTAGAGGTACTTTAACCACATGCTTTGGAGCTGGGCTGAATTAATTTTGAAAAGTGATATAAGTTATGCGGATTCAGAAGTTGGGAGGAAGTAGAACATATTTTTCCAGATGTGGCTGAGAGAAAAACTTTGGTCTGTTCAAAGCACAGGTTCATGGATGTGTGTCAGATTTAGAACAATGGAAAGTCCTAGCACTGAGTTCTTTCGGGTGTTAAGATAAACCCATAGAGCTTCATTTTAGTTAGATTTTATGCCCCCTGCTTTCCCATTAAAGGTGAAAATGTCTGAGAACTTCATGCAGACAAGTCATTTAGCCATCATTAGACTATAGATTTATTCCTTTTAGCTATTATTTTTGTTGTAAATAAACGTTAACTTTCTAGGTAAACTACTGACAGCAGTTGGCCAGTGACACAATTCCTTCTGTTTGCTAAAGCTGTAACTCTAGTAATCCTTCAGATTCTTCCAATTTATGATTTAATATCCTTTCATTTTTGAAAAATGCAAGTCTTTTCCTTTACCACTGTGACCTGGGAGGCTCACTGTATTCTGATCCACAGGGCGTTGCTCAGGTTATGATTCAGTCTTTTCAGTTGTCGTCTTGTACGCTCTTCAACGCACAAATGCAGGATGTAAGTCCCAAATGCTTGTAGGGTGACTTCTCCTATTTTTTTTTTTTCTTTTCTCCTTGACTCACATGTGCCTGCTGACTAATTTCCCTGCTGGTTGCCTAGGTGAAAATCCATGAAGCTAACAATAACAATGAAAATGTCTCAGAGAATGAACCTGTGCATTGGTGATTTTTATCTCAAATGAAAGGGAAAAATCGCTTATGCATTAACATCATTATGAATTTTGCACATGTGAGATATTGGGTGCTGTGTCTAGGTTTTATCTCGGTGTGCAGTGACATTTCGTGTTGCTATTTTTTTTTTTCTTAAATGAAAGTATGGCTATGGTCAGAAAAATCACTGTGTAAATGGCCACCCGTAGCTCTGATCCATTATTATCCCAAGCCTTAGCTGTTTACCGAACAGTCCAAGTAAGTCACTACTGTCCAAACTGCGGATCCACGTTAACTGTGGCCCACCAAGCTGTTTTGGCAAGCCGGTCGTGTTGTTTCTTGAGGCTGCCTTAGAAACAACTAGCTAACCTGACCCCTGAATTTGTATGGTTTATACTATTTGGTTTTGACATCTGAGACAGAAATAATTGATTTTTCAGCTTCCAGCTAATTCTTCATTTCTGGCTATTGTAGGGCTCCTATGTAGAAGATTAAGTAAAGGCATTTTTCCGAACGGGGGAAATTACAAACACAAAGCATTTTTCTGATCATGACCATGTTTTGTAGGCTTTTCTGCCATGATTTAAAGCACTACGTTTCTATAGGGGAGAAAGCAGTCAAAATGTCATTTTGCACAGTGTTGGTTGCACAGTGTATGCACTGCCCCTCCTTGCAGTTTTAGGGTATCTGAATTAATTTTATTAATTAATTAATAAAAGAATTCCTCTTGTCCTCTTAGTTTGAGGAAAAAGTAATACTGCGTTGCTCCAAAACCAAGATGGCCCCAGATTTTGAGTCCCCTAAAATCAGATGCTTCAGAATAGAAAATTAATGCATTCATTACTCAGTGCACACTTCTTTCCCCTTCTGCACCCTCCTCACCTCCACCCTCACCTACCCACGTCTGTGAGCTTGTCACTTGTCCCTGTCTTTGTAAGTCACTTGATGGGATGAGGGAGAGAGACATTTACTTGCCTGCTCTCCAGAATCTTTGCCCAAGATTACTCATTTCCTTCCTGTGGCTGACATTTTCCTCATGTTCTCATTAGTCTGTGTTTTTGTTTGGCATTTTTTACTGCAGTAATAGAGGCAACGGTATTTTTCTGGAGTTTGACACTGTCTTTTTGTATGGCAGGAGAAGCGAAATTCAGTATGTTTCCGCAGTTAGGTCCAGGGTAGGGTGATGAAAGAAGAGATTGGGAGACTCTAAAGCTGTCCGAGTCTACTCAGCATGGCCACTGAAAAGTGGGAGAGGGAAAGGGAAAAACTAAGGAGAAGAAATCAGACAGTAGAAGCATTTGACGGAAGAGGAGAATCCGTGGGAGGGAATTGTAGCAAAAAGCAGCTCAACCAAAAATGTCACCTTCCTCACTCAAGACACCTTGATGTGAGGAGTGGAGAACGTTTTGATTTTTCAGAGGGCTTTAGAGAGACTTATAACTGCCTTAGTTTCTGCCCGGCCACAGATTAATCCAGTGTTGGCTTGTGTGCTGTTTTGATCATGGGGGGAAAACAAGTCTGCCACTGTCTGACTGTATTCTCTTCTTCAGCTTGACTACTTGCGCCAACATGTACCCACACGGGTCAGATTTTTTTTTCCAGTCCAAACTGTCTCTTCTGGAAGGGGTTAGAAGGAAGCCTGGATTTCACTTCTGAGGTCCCTGCAGGATGTGTGCAGGATGATCTCTGTGACAGTCCACAAAAAACACTGCATTTGAATCCGTGCTCTGCACATCAGTGTCAGTGCCTCAGTTCTGTACCTGGGCCCCTCCAGCCCTAAAGGGGCCAGGCTTGGGGACCAAGTGGGCTGGGGGAACAGAGGGTGTCTGAGCCCACTGCAGACCTCCCGAGATTTTTGAGGGGCCCAGCCCACTGGCTAGGCTTGTTAAGGTTTCGATCCTTTCTCTCTCATCTCTCCTTCCTGATTTCCATCTTTTCCCTTGCCATCCTTCTTCAGACTCCCAGGACTCTGCTTGCTTGTTGCAGAAATGAAGGGGGTATTGTTGTTCCTTATCGGAGCTCTGGACTTCTTCCTTAGTGGCCAGGGACTGGAATCTGGACCATCCCATGATAGAGATGACCTCCGATGCCATTCCTGGTTAAAATCATCATTCTAAGAAGGGTTTTTACTTGTGGATGGGAACAGTAGTCTCCCCTTCCCTACTCCACAGAACCCCTTGGTTTCTGGACACTTCAATATGTGAAAGACCATTTTAACCCAAGCTTCCTCTACTTCAACGTCTATATTTAAACAAAAGTTCATTTATGTCGCTATTAATGCATTCAAATTCATGTATCTCATTGCCAAATGGAACTTTTTGCTCACCAAATTGGATTCTAGCAGTCTTTTACCTCTTTACTACCATTCATATTTTATGTAATCGGTCAATCAATTGTACGTACACTCCATTCTTCCATAGCCTGTGTTTTGGATTCATTGCCATTGGAGAAGTAGGGAGCGTTCTTCCAATTACAGATTTATGTCTGGATAGAACGTGATACATTAACATTCTCGATGCCCATTTAAGGCATGTATACTGTGATATAATTTTCCTATTCATTCATTCAATCGTATTTATTGAGCGCTTACTGTGTGCAGAGCACTGTATTAAGCGCTAGTGCAGGAATCATCAGGAATGTAAACCCCGTTTTATGGGAGAATTGAGTTGATATTATCAAGAGGGAAGTCCATCTGGCACTTTCAACATCTCTAAACTCCAGGCTCGTCGTGGGCAGGGAACATATCTGCCAACTCTGTTGATTCAGGCTCTCCCAAGCACTTAGTGTAGTGCTCAGCACATAGTGAGCATTCAGTAAAGACCATCGATGGTGATGATCGCCCAAATTGACCACTGTTATTTACCTGGGTTCTAATCCGGGCTCTGCCACTTGCATGCTGAGTGGTTTGGGGCAAATTCCTCTGTGCCTCAGTTTCCATATCTGTAAAATGGGGCTTAAATACCGGCCTCTTAGTCCATGAGCCCCATGTGAACAGGGAATGTGTCCAAATTATTATATATTTATCCCACTGTGTCTCCTGTGGGCACAGCACTACTCTAAGTTCTTGAGAACCTACACTAAGAATAAAAGATGCAGTGTCAGGCATCAGGGAGCTTACAATCTAGTAGCATTTTGTTATGTACTTGCCGCGATTAAGGTCAAATAAGCGATCCTATTCTGCTTTTAGATATTTTGTCAAAAATGTATCCTTTTTTTTAAGAAGTATCCTTCAGTTTAACAGAATGATGACTCAGATTGACTTGAAATAAAACACGAAGCATGAATCCTCACCGTTTGAAGGTGAGGTCAGTGTCATAGGACAAATGCCCAAGCAGTGCGCACTCTCTTGTTTACCTCGGAGGGCCTATCCAGTTTTGGCCCAGGTTCATCGGGACAGATCTGGCCTCGATTGAGGGAGTTTTTCCGCCTTATTCCAGGTCACCTCTCCCCAAGAGACTAGAGATTCCCACTTCAGGAGAGCCAGGGGCTCCTGCAAAAGCCACTCCCCGCAGCCATCGGCCCTGAAGTCACCTTGGCCTCTTATAGATGGTCTGGCGCAGGTTTCCCCAAATCAGATTTACATCCTCCTAGCTGTAATTTATTTCAGTCTTGGTCTCCCATGCTAGATTGTAAGATCCTTGCGGGCAGAGGTCCCATCTACTCTTTCTGTTGTAGTTCCCAAGCACTCGATACTGGGCTCTGCCCTCAGTACATGCTCAATAAATAACTATTGATTGACCGACTCATCCTCTTGGATGGGTGCGAAATGGCCCGGTCCCAGGGAAGGAGGGAGTCACTGTTGGCTGAGGCTTTCAATCTTTGGCATTCAGCTCTCCTTACCCCATCGGGCACAGTCACGGAGCTGCATGGTTCTCATTAGCTTCTCTGTAAGGATCATTTCTGACTAGGAGACTACCTCCCCTAGATCTAAAGCCTTTGGTAATATGGGGGGGCTTACAGTTTCCTAACAATTAATCCTCCTCCCAACACCACACCTGCTCCAGACTGTTTCCATGGATCAGGGATCATCTCTAGGCTTAAAGCATCTTTCTCAGCAAATAGTAGGAACCGCACCTGCTTTTTATTAAGCCACAGTTTGTATGTAGCAGTCAGAAAGATGCATGACATAATGTACTTCTTCCTGGCTTTGAAGTTGGCATGAAGGTTCTTGCAAACAGTTTCTTCCTTGGGGCAGAAGAGGGTTTTGTAGTTTACCCATTTATTTGATTTTTGTTAAGTTGTACTCTCCCAAATGCCCAATACAGTGTTCTTGACACAGTAAGCTCTCAATATGTATGGTTGATCAATTTGCATAGTGCCTTCCTTCCTTTCGTCGTTTTATAAGGTGACTTGGGAACAGTCTCTACTTCGGTGTCCCACCGACCCCTCAAACTTAACATATCCAAAACAGAACTCCTCATCTTCCCGACCAGTCCCTGTCCTCCCTGTCTTTCCCGTCACTGTAGACGACACCACTATCCTTCCTGTCTCACAAGCCCATATCCTCGGCATTATCATCATCTAATCTCTCTCATTCAACCCACATATTCAGTCATTCACCAAATCCTGTCAAGTTCTACCTTCCCAATATTGCGGAAATCTGACATTTCCTCTCTATCCAAGCTGCTGCCACGTTGATCCAATTACTTATCAGAACCTGCTTCGACTACTGCATCAGCTTCCTCGTTGACTTCCCTACCTCCTGTCTCTTCCCACTCCAGTCTTTACTTCCCAGATGATTTTTCTAAAAAGTTTAGTCCACGTCCTTCCCACTCCTCAAGAACCTCCAGTCATTGCCCATCCATCTCCACACCAAACAAGAGGTCCTTACCATCGATTTTAAAGCACTCACTCAGCTCTCCCCCTCCTACCTCACCTTGCTGATTTCCCACTACAGCTCACTCCTCTAAAACCAACCTACAAGTGCTTAGTACAGTGCTCTGCACACAGTAAGCGCTCAATAAATACGACAGAATGAATGAATCTTGCCATTGACCCCTTGCGCACATCCTGCCTCTGGCCTGGAATTCCCTCTCCCTTTATATATGAAAGACCACAACTCTCCACACCTTTAAACATTATATCTCGCAGAGATCTTCCCTGACTAATCCCTCATTTCCCCTAATCCTCCTCCTTTCTGTGTTGCTTTTGCATATGGACCTGTTCCCTTTAAGAACTTGATATTCACCGCAGCCCCTCAGCACTTGTGTATATACCTGTAATTTATTTATATTAATGTCTGTCTCCCCCTCTCTACTGTAAGCTCCATTTGGGCAGGGAACACGTCTGCCAACTCTCTTGTACCGTACTCTCTCAAACGCTTAGTACAGGGCTCTGCACACAGTAAGTGCTCAGTGATAACGCTGATTCTCAAAGTTGCAAATTTACCAGATATCCTAATGCCTCGGTTTGTTGTGCAGTTGAAGAAGAGACTAAACATTTGATGTACGTTTGATATGGTTGCCACTTTAGCCTCTCTCCAGTCGTTCCAAAAGCCAAATGATTGGCGTTTCAATAAAATGTCCAGTTGATTGCTTTTGGCTAACTTAGGTTGTACATCTAGTCGAGAGGTCAAAGTAAACAAGTTACCGAATTTTTATTTTAACAGTGGATGTTTGTGACTCTCCAGAAACATAACTGGTTTACAATTCTCTAACAGGAACAAGAGTTTGTTCAGAAGCAACAGCAGGAATTAGATGGGTCACTGAAAAAAATCATCCAACAGCAGAAGGCAGAGTTAGCCAATATCGAGCGAGAGTGCCTAAATAACAAACAGCAGCTCATGCGAGGTACGTGTCTGGATTGTGTTGAAAGTAATCTCCGAGCACCATTTTAAAATCACCTATGGAGTTAATTTCATCTCCAACCTATGGGGAAGGGAGGCAGATAAGAGAAGGAGCCTAGTAGTAGAGGAGAGAGTAACCGTTTTAATAGGAAATAGTGTTCAATGTACAACTCTTTGGTGGCAGAAGGGAAATTGTCATGCAGAATTAACTCCTGCAGACAGCTCCTGTTTTCCAAATGCAGCCAGAGCTGTGTTTGAAATGTGTGGGTTATACTTTTGAACGAGGCTCAGGATTATATAATAGATGGGAATTTAGGCTCCTGTTTCCCCTGAACATTTAGTTTGGATTTTTCTTCCTCAGACGAGAGTTCAAATGGAGTTTGGGGGCATAATTTGTTTCTTTCGAAAGTCGACTAGAAGTGAAAAATGGGTAATAGAACCCGCAAATGTGGAGGGCGTCATTTGAGTGAACATTAAAACAGGGAAGAAGATAACACTGAAGTGACTCTTGTGAAAATTGCTTTCCTCTTCCAGCTCGGGAAGCTGCAATTTGGGAACTCGAAGAACGTCACTTACAGGAAAAACATCAGCTGCTCAAACAGCAACTGAAAGATCAGTACTTCATGCAAAGGCATCAGCTGCTTAAGCGGCATGAAAAGGTTAATAAAAAGATGTGTCCCTTTCCTTTGTGTGTATTAACCCAGAACGTTCAAAAGGTGGACATCCTATCAGTTTTCGCTTTTGGAGGAAACGTGTTTAAAGTTTGTTTCTACATCCTTATCTTTTCTGACCCATTTCTTTGAAGATGTTTGGAATAGGTAATTTAAATAACGTGTTTGCTTGTTTTAGGATTATTGAACGGCCATTTCTCCCCCGGCCTTAATAAAGGTCGCTAGTGTAAACATGTAAGGCCTCTTTCCAAATCTGGCCTTCACTCTTTTCCTCTCTGAAGTGATGGCTATAGTGTGTGTTGTTTTTAAGGCCTTTGTTTATGTAGTGAGGAAAAGACACATTTCTGAAATTTGGCTCGTTTCGGGAAGCACAGAGTGACTTTGTTTTACTTTCAAATGATTTTGACCTGATGTTTCTGATGTTACTATTTATTCATTGGCAGAGAGGGCTATAGTTCATCCAGATGTCCCTATGAATAAAACCTAGATTCTCCTCTTAAAGACGTGCATGTTGGAAAACAAACAAGATGTGGTGGACACACAGAGACTTAGGCTCCAAAAAAGGAGGAAAACTTTGTTTTCTTGGGGGGGAATATTTAACTTTGTGGCCTATGATCAAATGACCTGTTTTTAAACTTTCAGTTGACTTCCTACTATGGAGTTTAATCGTGTGTTTCCAAAGTGAGGTTGAGGGCTTGAAAAGTGCCTCACGTTAACGGGCGCTGGGTTTTCTAGAGCGATTTTCATATCAGAAGGTCCTGTTTCAAACTGTCTTAGGAAACTGAACAGATGCAGCGATACAATCAACGGCTAATTGAAGAGTTAAAAAGCAGACAGACTCAAGAAAGAGCCAGACTGCCCAAGATCCAGCGAAGCGAAGCCAAAACTCGAATGGCCATGTTTAAGAAAAGTTTGAGGATTCATTCAGCAGGCACCCCAGACCAGGACCGAGAGAAGATTAAACAGGTAAGCCTCGGGGTGGTTGGCTTCAAAAATATGGTTCTTTGGAGTTGAGTTCTTAAGCCAAATGGAAGTTGTCCGTTAAAATTTAGCTCCAGAGATGTGAGAGTAAAAAGCTCAGTGGGACATTGGAATTTTGAGGTGATTGTTTAACGGCACTTCTGGGCACCAGAAAGTATTAGAAAAACACCCTTGCAGATACCATCATCACCAACAGTATTTATTCAGCACCTCCTGGGAACTGAGTGCTGTACTAAGCACTTGTGAGAGTTCAGCAACTAGCAAGACTCATGAACGCTTCCCTCTCCGAGCTGACAGATAATAAAAATGATTGATCGAGATTAGTTAAGTACTGGGAGCGGAAGGAAGAACAAGAGCATAACCAGGAAATCCTGCAAGTGAATATCAGAGTGAAATAGCTAAATAACTGAATATACAAATAAAGGTATGGAAATATGAAATTTTAACTTGCTGTGCCTGAAATCCTTACTGCAAGTACAAGTAGAGCAGGGCAGACAAAGCGTGGTCTCCGCTGAAAAAAAGTGGCTTGGTCATTGCCAGTTGATCTCCACAGCACACAACTTGGGGAAGATTCCAGAGCCTATGAATAAGACCTGAGCCATCCCTCCCACAGCCCCAAAGTGTGCCGGGAGGCCGAGGAAACAGCAGTTCCCTTTCTGAAGCCCCCAAGCCCCGACTCAGAAGGAGGAGGAGAGTGGGGAGAGTGCCGGACTCACAGTCCGGAAACCCGGCCCCTCTCCGGGCTCTGCCAGTGTTTCTGGCCTTGCGCTGTTTTCACCTTTCCTCTTTGTCTGTTTCATCACCTACAAAATCGGGAGGGTAATGTTTACCCCTTTTTAGCTCACGAGGATAAAATGAGGTGATGTTCGTGAAGGCCCTTTGCTTTCTATAAGCCAAGGAAGGAAAAATGGGAACATCACAGATGTCGTCGTCACTTTTTGGAGCCATCGTTTCAGACGAGTGACATTGTGAGCCGTTCTCCTCTGGCTTCGTATTCCCCTGTTGTTCCGTCTCATGTGTCCGTACTCCCGGCTGTCCATGGGTGCCTTTGTTCCTGTGGGTGTGGCCAGTGGGCCGGTGCCTTCCCACCAGATGTGTTTGCTTCAGTATTTGGCTGGACACCCACGATAGGGGTAGAAAAGAAACGGAGGTGGAGAGGGAGGACGGAACTTCAAGCCTACCCTGATGGGGCAACAGATGGGAGTGGCTGGAAGGGCAGATCTTAGCTATTGGAGCGTGTGCGTCCCCTTTTCCTCCTCTGATTTGAGTCGTGGAAGCAAAGAGCTGAAAAAGATCTTAAGCACTCTCATCTGGCCTCTTACCATCATGTAGGAGAACGATTAAATCGTGCAGGATAGATGTTTATCTATCCTTCAAGAAAGAAGGGGAGGTTTTGCAGCCTTCTTGGTAGACTGTGCCAGTATTTTATTCCCCTGCTGGTCAAAGCATTCTTCCTCGTGCCTGGAAGAGGTCTCTCCTGCTTTTATTTAAGCCCGCTCTCTCTTAGTTGGGTCTCCGCAGGCCTGGAAAAACCACGGAAGAAAATTGTTCCTATAAAACCTTTCCTATCAATGGCATTTGTCAAGTTACGCCATTGTTTCTCTTCTCCTGCCTAAACTGTGCCATTTCCTTTTGTCTTTGCCCTCAAGACCTATTTTCCATTGTTTTTGGTTTTTTAGTTTTCTCTGAATTCTCTGCAGGGACTCCATGCCCTTTTTAAAGTCCAATGACCAAATGAATCCCAGCAATAATAAAGCTCTGATCTGAGTAGGATATATCCAGAGGATTACTTCCTGCCTCCGGCAGGTCCTGCTCCTCTCCTTACCACATTCCAGGACTAGGCTGGTAGCCTTTTGCAACCTAGATGCTATCTCTGCTGGACATGGGCCTTTCAGTCTTTTCCCCTTCCTGCATTTGACTTGTTTGATGATTTTTGTCCTTAAATCTGTATCTTTGCACAGTTCATCCTCCTTTCCAATTTATTCAGGCCATACTCTGAATTTTATTTGTGCCTTCTGATGTGTCAGGAAACCCAACACCCTCCCACAAAACCCCTGTTTTAGTATCACCTGTAAATTTGAGCAGTTTCTCAGTTCCCTCATCCGGGTTAAGAAGATATCATATAGGACTGGCTTCAGGACCAGTCCCCATCCTTTTTATTCCCTTTAATTTACCATTTTGAAGAGGCGGGAGGGAATGGGGAGGCAGACGGTGACTGATTTTATTTTTTTAATTGAGCAAAGAAAAGTCTGCTGCTCTGAGGGACCCAAAAGTGGTGGCAGTGAAGAGGAGTCAGGTCCCAGGGAGAAGCGCCGCCGGCTCAAGCAGATTGATTGATGTTGGACTTGGGAAAGATTTTGTTTTGTTTGTTCTGTAGGATGGCTCTGCTCCCCTTTCCCAAGCACTAAGTGGGGAAGCCAGATCTGACGGGATGTTGGGTAGGGTGGCTGGCAGTAACTTGATCTTCTCTGTTCCCTACTCCTGTCCCGCTGGGAGGCAGAGGAAGAAAGATTTTTGTCTATAATTTGGAGGTTATTGACTTGAGCTTGATCAAAGGGAGAAGCTGCATCAGTGCCTTTTATCTTAGTGGCAGTTTGTTAAATTATACTTCACACAATGCTCCTGGTGGGAAATTCAGTTGGAAAACGATCAATTTGAAGTAGCAGTTGGGGACCGTGCAGTTTTGACAGCCTAGCGTTCACTTGCCACTGTATTTGTGTGTAGTTTGGGGCTCAAGAAGAAAAGAGGCAGAAAAACGAGAGGATGGCTCAGCACCAAAAACATGAAAATCAGATGCGGGACCTTCAGCTGCAGTGTGAAGCCAACGTCCGAGAGCTGCATCAGCTACAGGTTGGACCCGCGGGCGGGGCGGAGGCATGGCGCGGCCGCTTCGGGCTTAAGGAGAAGCGCCACCGGCCCGAGCGGATTGATTGTCACCGAGGAAAATGCTGGACTTGGGAGAGATTTTGTTTTGTTTGTTCTGTAGTCTTCATGGAGTCACATAGACATAAATCAGGTTACTTCATCCTTAGGAAGCAGGCACTCAATTTCAGCTAATGCTTTTAGGAAGCATCGTTATCATTTTTGAATGGGAATCCTGAGGGATTTGAGGGAGGTTTGCGAGAGCATCTTGTTTTTGCTTGTGATTTACATAGCAAGTTTGAGGCATCCTGTTTGCTCAAGAAAACAGAGTAGCTCTGTTCGGAACTGAACTGAGTGATGCCATTGTGTGCTCTGAATTGATAATCCCCCTGCACGATGTCCGTGGGAGGGTGGCTCGTTTATTTCTTCCTGCCTCGAGGAGACGGAACTAAGTGATTCGTGAGCTCACTTCGCTGCAAAATCCGTGACACTTAGCAATAATCCAAACCTGGCGTCGAGGGGTGATGTGTATTCAGAGGTGCCTCCTAAGATAAGAGACTAGTTGTTCGGATGCCACGAGTCTCTGTGGGGTGGGCAGTGACATCTGTCTTCGTGCAGTGGGTGACTGGCATGATCTTTGGAGCCAACAAAAAGGGGCTTCTCAATTATCTTAAACAGATGGGAAGCAAATGTTTTATTGGTTAAAAGTGCCTGGTCTGAAGTCAGGACTCAGCTATTTGAAAAGAATCATTCCGCCGTGTCAGTGACCACACGACTAATTGGTCCGACTTATTTCCAGAATGAAAAATGTCACCTGTTGGTCGAACATGAGACTCAAAAACTGAAGGAGTTGGATGAAGAGCACAGTCAAGAACTGAAAGAATGGAGAGAGAAATTGAGACCTAGGAAAAAGGTAACGTGTGAAGCTTCTGCTGAAATCAGTTGATGGTGTTTTTTGAGAGCTTACCGTGTCCAGAGCAGTCCACTTAGCGCTTGGAAGAGTACAACTGCGTTGGTAGATATATTCCCTGCCCACAAGGATCTTACAGTCTAAATGGGAAGACACACACTAAAATAAATTATGGAGATGTACATAAGTCCTGTGGGGCTGAAGGAAAGGATTGGAGCCTAAAAGCCACTTGACCGAAGAAGCCAATGCTGAATTTAGGGGTGTAGTCGTAAATTGTTACATAAAATGTGGCTGTGATGTGCTCAGCATCAGTAGTGGCAGAATTGAATGCTTACTGGTTGCCCAGGAGTGTACAAGACACATGGGGAGCGCACAAAAGAAGTGAAAACACGATTCTTGTCCCTCAAGTTTTAGTTTGGTGATCAGTTGGAGAAACAGTGGACGGAAATCGATTTCAGCCGAACACTGAAGTAGTCGATGGAAAGAGTAGAGAGGTTTAGCCTAGAGCACAGGCCTGAGAATCAGAAGGGCCTGGGTTCTAATTCCAGCTCCACCATTTGTCTGCTGGGTGACCTTGGGCAAGTCTCCTCACTTCTGGGGGGCCTCAGTTACCTCATCCGGAAAATGGGGATTATGGCTGTGAGCCCCTTAAGGGACAGGGATTATGGCCAACCGATAAGAATGTGCACGCCACAGTGCTAATCCAGTGCCCCGCACAAAGGAAGCACTAAACAAATACCTTTTTTTTTTTTTAAAAAAAAAAGGCATGACCAAAGTGCTGGCTTGAAAATTCAGCTCCATATTTTCTTGGTTTTCTAGAAAACTCTCATTACCTTGCCACCTTTTATCCTTTGATATAAGCAAAAATGGAAAACTTAAACTCATCTACATTCTAATCCGGTTCAGATTACAGTCCCATATGGAAGTGAACTTTCCCGAGAGTTGCAGTTCAACTTCTACTGAATTTCTCCCATCTCACAACAAAGCAGGAAATAACCCAAAAGACTGTGGAGGTGGTCAACATTTCAGCATTATTTTATTACGCCAGCGGTTTAGGTTGGGTGTGTTTTGAAAATCTGCGGTTGGAAAATGCACTGCGGTCACGATCAATCAATCAGTCATATTTAAGTGCTTACTGTGCGCTTGGGGGAGTGCAATATAACAGAGCTGGTAGACACGTCCCCTGCCCAAAATGGTCACATCAGAGGACTAGGTCCGAGGGGTAAGGGAGGGCCATCGTCCTTATTGGATTGGATTAAGTTAATCAATCTATTGATTACTATTGAGTGCTATCTATTGAGTGCTTACCATATGAAGAACAGTGTAATGGTTGCTGCTGACTTCTCCGGAGCAGGAGGCCTGGGTCGCCAGCAAACTGTGGGAAACCAGCAAGAGCGAAGAATACCAGGCCCATGTTGAGGTTGGCAAGTTCCCCCAGGAGTGGGCTTCTTTGCTGACAATACATGCACATTCCGGGAGAGTGGATCCTTCGATGTCGTTCACAACCGTGTGAAGGAGGCATCGCTTTTGAGTCACGCTAGATAATAATAATAATAATTGGCATTTGTTAAGCGCTTACTATATGCAAAGCACTGTTCTAAGCGCTGGGGGGGGATACAGGGTGATCAGGTTGTCCCACGTGGGGCTCACAGTCTTAGTCCCCATTTTACAGATGAGGTAACTGAGGCTCAGAGAAGTTAAGTGACTTGCCCAAGATCACCCAGCAGACGTGTGGCGGAGCCGGGATTCGAACCCATGACCTCTGACTCCAAAGCCCGGGCTCTTTCCACTGAGCCACGCTGCTAGATGACTGCTTTGTTGTCTTGTTTTCTCCCTTTTCAGACCCTGGAAGAGGAGTTTGCCCGGAAACTTCAGGAGCAGGAGGTGTTCTTTAAAATGACTGGGGAGTCCGAATGCCTTAACCCTTCCACCCAGAGTCGCATCTCCAAATTCTACCCCATCCCTAGCCTCCACTCCACCGGCTCGTAACTCGGTGGAAGCTGTGCGGTTGGGTTTGGTTTTTTTCCTTTCTTCACCTTCTGCCGCGAGAGAATAGACAGCACACAACGGAGAAAGCATGGCTCTTGGGAACCATAGTGGAGACAATCACACAATCCCCTTTTAGGGTTTGTTTCCCCCACCCCGAGAGGGGTAAGACACTGGGCCGGGGGTTGGGTCGGGGGGCGGCGCGGTACCTAGAGCAGATGTTGGCCTGGGGTATCTTGCCGTCGCTCCCTAAGAGACTTGTTTGTATATTAATCAAAAACCATCTCGCTTGTTGGTTAACCGCGATAGCACTAATGAAATTTTAGGCAAGTAATGTTTAACGTTTCAAAAAAGATGCCGTTCCTCCGGTTTGTGAATGGTTACTGGCGGCTTGATGGAAATAATTTCTCCTGGACAGAATTAGGAGAAACCGCGGGGAATAGAGGTTGGCATTTCTTGCGATGGTATTGAATCAACTTTTGTAGACGGGACCGACACCAACATTAAAATAGGCTGTTGATAGAGAAGACGCGTGGATTATATTTTGTCCTTAAAGTCAGTTAGCAGCAGCAGACTCTCCTGCAGAGGGGAAAACTCCTCCGACCGTTGCTAGTTGAAGGCAAATATTGCCTACGATGCCGAGTTTATGAAACTCTGTAATAGGATGTTCCGTTTTGGCCTGTAGAAAACCCCTCCTTCCCTCCTTAGCATTAACGTTCCCGTCGTCAACAAATTTTTGCTGCTACTGCCATTTGTTAGAAATTCTCATCCTAAAATATTTTGCACTAAAGTCGGAGAGGTGGAAAAAAAAAATAAGGCCCCAAACTGTAGGATGCCCATTTGATTATTTTCCTCACCAGTGGAAGGAATGGTGTTCTACAAACTGAAAGAAGAGTTTTAGCATTAGCTGTCTTGGTTCAAGGTGCAAATGCACGTTTTTTTTTTCAAATCTACCCTCCAGTTAAACGATTCCTTGATTTTTACCAAAGTCTCTTCTTTACAAACTCCTTCTCAGTCTTGGAGGTGCTGGTTGTATTTATGAACTTAGAATTGCTGAAATTAATACCAATAGGAATATTTGTTTAAAAATGGTTTTAGAAAGTTGTTGGTTTTTTTTAATAGAAGGATTTAAGTTAAGTATTTAGACCAGTTCTTTTAAGAAATGTTCCATTCTTCACGGTATGGTCACTTACATGTTACAGTTTTTATTCTGTTTAAGTGCTTAGGTGTATTAAATTATTTACTTTGATTTGCAGTAGAAAAGGTCTGAAACTATTACGCAGTCGGTGGTAAATGTAACCCTTCAAACAAATGTTCACTCTTAGTCACTCTTTAGAGGGTTAGAGCTTCACGTGCGAATCGTATCAAGACAGTATTATAAACTGTGTCGTGATATGCCGGACGTGGATTCGTACGATATCTGCCTCATTTGCAAACTATCTTTTAGGTGTGCTCGGTGCCCAGTGTTTCAAAGCTTCCTTTTTCACTTGGCTGGTTTGTTTTACCTTTGAAGCGGGTGAAAATCCTTCGCAGTTGGGTTTCCTGGGAACGGTGGACCCACTTGAAGGAAGCGACGTAGCTGACGGGTCACATTGTTCCGACCGTCACCTAAATGTTGGGGGCCGAAGCTTGCCTCGTCAGCGAAGGCGGCTTAAACGATTGGAAAACCGCATGTCTGTATTTTAATTTTGTAATTAATGTTTTTGATAAGCGTAATCTACTCAGATGACTTTATAGCCAGCCTCGATTTCTAGCGGTGTTTTTATATAAATACGTATCATGTAGTGGTTGTAAATTCGCAGCCCGTATCTCTCAAACACGTCGCCGTCTTCAAAGGCTTGGAAATGCTTGGATGGAACGTGTTTTGCAAGGACGTCTTTGTAAGCTACACCTTTATAAAGCAATGAGAATCGTGTTTGAAGGTGGAAGTGATTTATACCGCAGTGATCGGAATTCCCGACATTGTGCAGTTGCGCACTGGGGATCTCTGTGCTCGATGCGGGGCAGGGGAGAGGAGGAAGAAGGGCATGGCAGGAGTGCTCGCGGCCTCCCACCCCCCGGCCCTTTTATGTGTGCTGATTTTCCAGGCGGATTCTCCTTTGCCTCATTGCTCGGTTCCCGGGCTCGCCCTGTGCTTCTCGTGTGTCCCGGCAGGTGATACCCGGGTGAGTCCGTTTGGGCTCTCCCACGGGTAGATGAGTGTCGAAGGCGAAAGCCTCCAGGCCCAGAACGGAGCAGCTGATGCCCTAATCCGGTGGTCAGGAAGCGAGCTCCGTTGCTTTGCGCATCTCCGACTAACTGTCGTCTCGATTCGGTGTTCAGGGGTGACTCCCGTTTAGAAGACTGACCCAGAAGTCGGTCGTTCATTCCATCTCTTGAGCTGGCTTCGTTTTTTAACGCCACCGTCGGTCGTTCGAAAGGAGCCTTTTAGGTGTGCGTTTTGCATCCCAGCTCCTTCCCCCGAACCCGACGCCCAATTCTCCCCATGGGGCATGTCGTGTCGGGCGACCCTTCACCCTCAGACAAGCGTTAACTCAAACTGGTTCCCTCACCAGTTCTCCTTCCCCACCCCTGGTTACCCAGAGCTGGGGGGGGGGGGGGACCTGAGCTACGAACCAGCTGCTGCCTCACTCGAATGAGCGCTTAGACTCTTCCCCACCCTTTTCTGTGAGGTTTGGGAAACAGAAGAAGGGGATACAGGCTGCTCCCGCTAGGCTAACTGTGCGAGGCTAAGCCGGATTCCCATTAAACACGAGCCAGAACCGCCAAGAGTTACCTCCTAAGGAGCGGTGTTTTCCTCCGGCGCAGACGCTCCCAGGCCTTCCTAATCCGGATCCGCGGAGGGTTCTGTTGTATCAGCACCAACGAGTTTCAGCCGTCTGCCTTTGGTCGCTCTTTAAAGTCTCCGTCAGGAGCTGGAGACTTTCCCGCTTCCTACGGTAGAGGAAAAGGATGTTCCGAGAGAGAGCGAAAAGTCCAGGAAGAGCTCCTAAAACACAAGGATCGTGTTCTGAACACTCCCCTCTTTAAGGAAGACTCCTCCCGGGCTCATAGCATTCGCAGCCAGGGACGACACGGCGCTCCTGGACAGAGCCGGTCTCTCTGACGCCGGGTTGCGTGTTGTTGACGGGCGCAGGCTGTGGGAAGAACATCCCTTAGGAACGCGCCGTGAAGACCCGTGACGTGGGGGAACGGGCCAACCGTACGGCCCTTTCATTGTTGTGCGCGTAGAACTGACAGAAGAGCAAGTTCCTGTTCTAAAGCTTTTGTGTAATTGAGGAAATCTATTTTTTTGGACGACGGTCTTTTACAGGAAACGGGATATGTTATGAAAAGGACCTGAGATGAGACCGCGGCCGGACAGCTCGATTCCAATCCTGCCGCCGGCCCGTGAGCGGAGCGGTTTCGGTTTGGCCTCCGAGCCTTTCTCCTCCAAGTCCGAGGCTGTGTCTCCCATCAGGTGACTGTATTCAGACACGTTTTTCACATCATCAGGTGGCTGCGTTCTGACACTTTCCGGGGCCTGGCCAGCGTGGGCTCTCAGAAACCTCTCCAGAAAGGTCTCTGTTCCAGATTCCGCCTCTTGTCCCTTCGGGAGCAAAAATGTCTTTTTGAGGCTTGGGAATGACCAAAAAAAGCTTAAATAAAGTCATTTCATATCTCTACTGGGAAGCAGTATTTTGTTCAGAACCTTTTATTGCGTTTATCACCCTTTTAAGAAGGTGGCTTTGTTCCTTACTAAGTTTCAGTCCCTGCTTCTTTGTCCCTCCCGTCACTGAGCTGGGGGGGCTTGAAGATCAATCGATCAAACAGTCATATTTATTGAGCGCAGACCATTTGTGGAATACTGTACTAAGCACATGGGAGAGTACAGTGTAACAGAGTCAATAATAAGAATAATAATAATAATGATGGCATTTGTTAAGCGCTTACTATGTGCAGAGCACTGTTCTAAGCGCAGTAGACCCATTCCCTGCCCTCAGCGAGCTCACAATCTAGAGGGGGGAGAAGGACATTAATAGCATGGCTCTGTGGAAAGAGCCCGGGCTTTGGAGTCAGAGGTCATGGGTTTAAATCCCGGCTCCGCCCGTTGTCAGCTGTGTGACTTTGGGCGAGTCACTTAACTTCTCTGTGCCTCAGTTGCCTCATCTGGAAAATGGGGATTAAAACTGTGAGCCCCCCATGGGACAAAACCTGATCACCTTGTAACCTCCCCAGCGCTTAGAACAGTGCTTTGCACGTAGTAAGCGCTTAACAAATGCCATCGTTATTATTATTATCATAAGTAAATTATAGGTAGGTACAAAAGTGCTGTGGGGCCGAGGGAGGGGAGCAAATCAGGGCGACGCAGAAGGCTTAATCAGGGAAGACCTCTTGGAAAGATGCGCCTTTAGTGAGACTTTTAAGAAGGGAAGAGTAATTGTCCATCAGATACGAAGAGGGAGGGCGTTCCAGGCCGGAAATGGGAAGTGGGCGAGAGGTCGGTGGCGAGATAGATGAGATTGAGGCCCGGTGAGTAGGTTGGTGTTAAGGGAGCGATGTAATAAGCAACAAGGGGAGGTAGCAGGGGGCAAGGTGGTTGAGCACTTTAAAGCCAATGGTGAGGGGTTTCTCTTTGAGGTGGATGGGCAACCACTGGAGGTTCTTGAGGAGCGGGGAAACATGGCCTGAATGTTCCCGTAAAGGCAGGGAGGTCAGCAGAGATGCTAATAAAGTAATCGAGTTGGGATAGGATAAGTGGTAGCAGTTTGGCTGGAGAGGAAAGGGCAGATTTTAGTGACGTGGTGAAGGTCAGACCGCCAGTACTTAGCAATGGATTGAATATGTGGGTTGAATGAGAGAGTCAAGGATGATGATGGCATTTATTAAGCGCTTACTATGTGCAAAGCACCGTTCTAAGCACTGGGGAGGTTACAAGGTGATCAGGTTGTCCCACGGAGGGGCTCACAGTCTTAATCCCCATTTTCCAGATGAGGTAACTGAGGCCCAGAGAAGTGACTCGCCCAAAGCCACACAGCTGACAATTGGCGGAGCCGGGATGTGAACCCATGACCTCCGACTCCAACGCCCACGCTCTTTCCGCTGAGCCACGCTGCTTTTCAATCCCACTGTTGGGTAGGGACTGTCTCTATGTGTTGCCAATTTGTACTTCCCAAGCGCTTAGTACAGTGCTCTGCACATAGTAAGCGCTCAATAAATACGATTGATTGATTGATTTTCAATCCCAGCTAATCAGTTAGGACACAGATCCTGTCCCATATGGGGCTCGCATTCTTCATCCCCTGTTGTACAGGTGAGGTAACTGAAGCCCAGAGAAGCGATAACGACAAGGTGGCGAGCTCTGTGAGACGGGAAGGATGGTGACGGGAAAGTCACGGGGAGGACGGGGTTTGGCTGGGAAGGTAAGGAGTTCTGTTTATGGACGTGTGAAGTTTGAGGTGCCGGCATGGCATCCACACGTAGAGAGGTCTTGAAGGCGGGAGGAAATGTGAGACGGGAGAGACAGATTTTGGAATTTCTGCATGGAAGTGGCAGTTGAAGCCATGGGAACGAGTGAGTTCTCCAAGAGAGTGGACGTACATGGAGATCCAGAACTGAGCCGTGAGGGTCTTCCGCAGTTGGAGGGTGGGAGGCAGAGGAGTAGCCCCCGAGAGAGGCTGAGAATGAGTGTCCAGAGAGGAGGAGAACCAGGAGAGGACAATATCAGCCAAGTTGAGGTTGAAGGTTTCCAGCAGAAGGGCGTGATGGATGGCGTTGAAGGCAGCTGAGCGGTCGGGGAGGATTAGGGTGGAGTAGAAGCCGTTGGATTTGGTCGGCAGGAGCTCATTGGTGACCTCTGAGGGAGAGGTTTCCGTGGAGCGAAGGGGACGGAAGCCAGGTCTTTCAGAGAATATTAAAGACCGGTTTCCGTTCTCTAGGAGCTCCGTCTCCACGTTTGGCACTTGCTGTTGTAGGTCACTAGTGGAACTTGAGAACCACCTGCCTCTGCCTGGCGCGTGTCCCCTTCGGCTTACCTATCGTCAGGTCTGCTCTCCCCCCCCTCTCCGTCAACCCTTGCAGTGTCTGCGGTAACTGAAGGAAGGCTTACGGGCTGTTCCACCTGGACCTTTCACTCCTTACCGACCCCCCCGCCACGGTCCCCCGTGGGCGTTGGCCTTTTTGCATTTCAGACACAGGAGGGTGAAACTCGTTTTGCTGAAATACCTGCTTATTTTGTCTCTGGAAAACTGGGCATATTGCCGGCGTCAACAGTTGCCGGGTTTTATGCAGCCAGGGTCAAAGAGGGAGGGCTTTTTTGGGTGTGTACTGTGGGTTTGGCATTGGTGTCTTCAGCCACAAACACACACACACACACACACACACACGTAAGCGCATAGTACAGTGTTCTGCAATCAATCAATCGTATTTATTGAGCGCTTACTGTGTGCAGAGCACTGTACTAAGCGCTTAAGCACAGTAAGCGCCCAATAAATACGATTGCACGAAGTGGATTTCACCGTCAGTGATGTTTTCTTCCGGTACGAAGGACTACGATACAGAACAGTGGGGTTTGGTGAGAGGGAGGGCATTGCGTGGCTCAGTGGAAAGAGTGAGGGCTTGGGAGTCAGAGGTCATGGGTTCAAATCCTGACTCCGCCACTTAGCTGTGTGACCTTGGGCAAGCCACTTAACCTCTCTGTGCCTCAGTTACCTCATCTGTAAAATGGGAATTAAGACTGTGAGCCCCAAGTGGGACAACCTGATCACTTTGTAGCCCCCCCAGTGCTTAGAACAGTGCTTTGCACATAGTAAGCACAAATACCACTATTATTATTATTATTATACTGTGTAACTCAGTGGCTGTTGCACGTAACTGTAAGTGACAGAGAAAAGAGGGAAGGCAACGGTTCAATCAAATGTATTTGAGTTTTTACTGTGGGCAGAGCACTGTATCAAGCGCTTGGGAGAATATAACAGAGTTGGTATAAATGTTCCCTGCCCACGACGAGCTTACGAACGAGTTTGGAAGAATTCCCACCACCTTTCCCATGTCAAACCTTGAATCCCTTGGCACTGGGCTCTTCAATATTTGACTATATCAAACCCGCTGCTTAGTAAAACTTTGTTATCAACTTACCAGTGATCCGTCGGGATTAAAACATTGGTTCGGCATTTGGTTAAAGAGGACCAAAAGTCATACTTAAAGAATTTTATTAAGATAATGGTGCGCCACATCCGGGATACGGCTTTCTTATGCAAGAGAAACCAAGTTATTGCAAGTTTATGTTTTCAGGAGAGCCTTCATTTGTCCATTTTGAAAAGGAATCCAACCTGTATCTCTGGCAAAGTCACCGTAAGTTGTTAGGGAAGACGAGCAGACCGACCTGTTCCGGGCGGCTATTCCTGGTGGGCAAGTGTGCCCACCGGGAATAGAACTGGAATGCTTTTCCAGGAGAGTATTAGTACGTAGGTGAGGCCTGTTGGAAGCCATATGACAAAGAAATGCACACTCTATACCTTAGATGGGGGTGGGAAAAGGGAAAAGTGTTAGAAATGATCCGGAGGAGGAGTCGGTGGGTTGGCCGACCCAGTCGGCAGGCCGTTTTTTTGTCTTGCTGCCAAGCAGGCAGAATCTAGCTGGGTTAGTATATTATTTCTCATCCTGGTTCCAAACTACGTATCTAGAGCCCTGCCTAGGTATAAATGATAAATCCATACTATCCAATTTCCAGTCTAATGGGGTGACTGGTTTTACCATTTGCCGGTGTTTATCCTGCGTTAAAGGACCCACTAGAGCCAGAAGAGCAATCCTCCCTCTCCTCGTCGCTATTAACGCCAATCCCTGCATTCACAATAAAGCAGCTAATTGCTCTCTGGCTCTGTATCCGTATTCGTTTGACGCCGTGGGCCCAGAGACGCCCATTAGGTTGATTTTTGTTGTTGTTGTTTCTGTCTGCGCAGAATGGATAAAGGGAACAGTGAGTGCAGAGAACGAAGACCTGGTTTTAAGATGTGCGGTAATCTGGGAGGAAAAGCAGGCCAGAGGTCAAGTCCCGCAGATCAAAACCATCCCTTCAGGCTTGTGCCTCTGTGCACGGTGTTGAGCCGACTGAACTGAAAGAGCACTTTCTATGAACGTGCCTTTTACTCCGGTGAGCACAGGGGCTCTCACTCCTAAAAATCCCTGCCCCCTTCCACCCCGCCGTCCTCCAGAGGAGAAACTGGCAGCCAGGCTGGTAAGTGATGGATTTGATCACATGGGACGTTAGATTTTAAAAAAACAAGCTTTAATTGGGAATCTTACATTGAAATGATTTTTTTTTTTCAGTTTAGAGGACCACATACAATATTTTGGAAAAAAAAAACATTTTAAAAGTGCTTAACTGGTGCTGTCCTCGCTCTTTTCCACCCCTTCGCAATGCAGTCCAAATGGACCCCTGGGCAACCCTTCACCTAGCGTTGTTCTCCCCCTTTTCATAGCCCCACGTCATTCCCTAGACCTTCCTCTTTCCAGTTGGCTATAATGAATTCCTTATTTCTACGCCCCCGGAGCTTGCTGAATCCAGCTGTGGACACGGGGCACGGAAGCGTCCCACACAGTGTCCCCAACACAACCTTGTCACCAGCCTAGCCCGATCTACGACGTGATTTCTGAGGACGGGGCTCCTCGAGGGGCATTCAGTTCAGTGGTTAAATCTTCGCTGGCCACGGTTGCTTTCAACGAGCAGGTTTCCGCAGCCCGGCTTTCCGCCGAGGCCCGGGCGGGCAGAGAAAGGAGGGAACGGCTGGTACCGTCCCTGAAGCACTGAATGGGCAAAGCGGCGCCACCCAAACTGCCACCCTGAGCTCTTTCCAGCAAGGCCATGCCGGCAAGCAGCCCCAGCAACCAGAGGAGCGAGGACCAAGTTACAGAAGCCACAGGGCGAACGACGGACACGGACCCCTTGCCGTCGCTTTGCGTCGCCGGCTCTCCGGCGATGCTCGCGGGGCCCTGGATCAGCCAAATCAACAGCATTTATCGAGCCCTGACTCTGCGCCGAGCCCTTGGGAGAGGCGGTGCGTACGCTCCAAACAGATGGAGGCAGCGGGCTCCCTCTACTCCCAACCTGCTGACTGACCTCAGGCAAGTGGCTTGACCTCTCCGGGCCTCAGCTTCTTAATCTGCAAAATGGCAATCGTCACTCCCTCCCCCCCCGCCTCTCAGGGCGTGGGGGTAAAATGACGACAGGTGGGAGCGCTTCGGAAAAACAAAACGCGCTTTGAAAAGACGGGTTAGTAGTAGGAAAATTAGAGCAGAAGAGTGTTTCAGGATCGGGGTGGAGGCGGGTCTGGCGAACCAATGCCCATCTGGGCCGGCTGGGTTCGGCAGGAACCGCCCGCTTTTGCCGGTCAGCGGTTTGATTGAGGGGGCCTTCTAAGGAAAGGGGAGGCCGCCGAGCCCGGCCCCTTCTCAGGGAGCTGCCCCCAAGCCCGGCCCCGGGCGCCGCTGGCCCTCAGGGTTTGACCGCGATGCTTCTCCTTCGCCTTTGGCCCGTGTAGACTTGCTCACCTGAAAGGGACGGAAGGAGGTCAGTCCCGCGGCCTCCGCGGTCTGTCCCCACCCAGGCCCCGCCGTCCGGGCCTGACGGCGGCAGCCTGGGCCCGTCTGGCTCGGGGGAGGGTCTGAGTCGTCATCATCATCAATCGTATTTATTGAGCGCTTACGGTGTGCAGAGCACTGGACTAAGCGCTTGGGAAGTCCAAGTTGGCAACATCTAGAGACAGGCCCTACCCAACAGTGGGCTCACAGTCTAAAAGGGGGAGACAGAGAACAAAACCATACTAGCAAAATAAAATAAATAGAATAGATATGTACAAGTAAAATAAATAAATAGAGTAATAAATATGCACAAACATATATATCGACGGAGGCTGGAGGTCGGGGTCTCCAGTAAGGCCGGCCCCTCAGGAGGCTGGGAGCCATGCCTTTCCTGCATTGAGCTCCCTTCTCCCCGGGTGGGGGGTGGGCACTCTGCCCCTAGAGAAGCACCGTGGCTCAGTGGAAAGAGCACGGGCTTTGCAGTCAGAGGCCATGGGTTCGAATCCCGGCTCCGCCGAGTGTCAGCTATGGGCTAGTCACTTCATTTCTCTGGCCCTCAGTGACCTCATCTGTAAAACGGGGATGAAGACTGAAGCCCCCATGGGACTTCACCTGATCACCTTGTGACCTCCCCAGCACTTAGAACAGTGCTTTGCACATAGTAAGCGCTTAATCAATCAATCGTATTTATTGAGCGCTTACTGTGTGCAGAGCACTGTACTAAGTGCTTGGGAAGTACAAGTTGGCAACATATAGAGACAATCCCTACCCAACGGTGGGCTCACAGTCTAAAAATAAATGCTATCATTAGTATTATGTGACTTCTTGTGGTAACAGAAAGTGGCCGCTGAGGCTGGGCCTTTACTCTTCAGCCTCCAAATGGAAGCCTCATTGGCACTCGGGAACTCTGCAGCCCGGTATCCCCGTGGGCAGGGTCCCAGCCGGTGCCGGGGGGGAGAGCAGAGATTGGGGTTGGGCAAAGCTGCCCCCCACGTTCGGAGTCGTGTCTCCAGCCTGGCTTCAGTCTTGGGAGGGGCTGAGGAGCACAGGCCCACCGTCCCTCCAACTGCGGGCCCAGAGTCTGGGTGCCTCGGCGTCCACCGTGGAGGGGGGAGCCCCAGTCCCTGCCCTTGACTCACCTTTCTCCCCTTTGTCTCCTTTGTGGCCTCTGGGCCCCGGAGGCCCTGGCCGGCCTGGATGACCGATCGGACCCGCGTCCCCTGGGGGGTGAGAGGGAGGGGTTAGGTGGGGCTTGGCTGCGCCGGCTGCCGGCGGCCAGAGAGAGACAGAGAGAGAGACAGAGACAGATAGCAAGCGAGAGAGAGAGAGCCAGGAACCGGAGCAAAAGGAGGCCCGGCACTGGACCGACTCCAGGTTAGAGCAGTGTCTAACCAAGGGCCGGTCGAGCTCTCCTTCCCTCCCTCCTTAGGCGTGCAGTATCGAGAAGGCACCGACTCCACCTTTACTCCCTCCCCACCCACTGGGAGATGGGCCCCAGCTGGCCCGTCTCTGCCTGCACAGCGAGTGACTGGGCCTTGGCTCCCGCCAAGGGATGAGCAGAGCCGGGCCTCGGGGCCAAGCTTGGCGGCGGGGCCCTCGGCCCACGCCCAAGGGGGATTATCCTCACCTTTGGGGCCCGGGTGGCCCATCTGTCCCTTCTGGCCGGGCGGGCCTGGAATGGTGCCGTAGGCTGCAAGCACAACACCAGAACGGGCATCAGGCTCAACAATCGGCCCGCTCGGCCGGCTTTGCCCGGTTTCCTTCTGAAAAGCCCCGAAGTTTCCCCTCACCTCCCCGACTCCCTCCTGCCCAGAAGTCTTCTTTCACCATTCTCAGTCATCTCTTACGAGATCTCTTTCTTACCTGCTTTCCAAACCTAGCCCCTTCACCTGTTCCTGACCCCATCCCCCCTCACCTTCTCAAAATGCTGTGCCCACTCTTCTCGCCCCCCTAGCCTCACCCTCTTACTCTCCTTTGGCTCCTTCCCTTCTGCCTCCACCTATACCCCCAACTTCTCTACTCTCCAAAACAATCTTCTCTCGACCCCACTCTCCCTTCCAGCCACGGCCCCATCTCCCTCCCCCCATTCCTGTCCAAGCTCTTCGGGCAGGTGGTATACAATCTGCCTCCACTCCCTTAATGACCCGCTCCACTATGGTTTCTGCCTCATTCACTTCACCTCGAATGCTCTCTCCAAGGCCACCGATGATCTTTGCTAAAACTAATGGGTGCTCTCCTAACCCTTCTCTAGCCCCCGGCTGCCTTTGTCACTGGACTACTTCTTTCCCTGGAAACACTCTCTATTTTCACTGACAATTAATGATATTTACGCGCTCATCTTGTGCAGAGCCCTGTACTAGGTGCCACACCTGGTAGCATGTGGGACCACCCCTTCTCCTGGAAAATTTATTCAACCTTGACTTAACTGACACTCTCCTCTCCTTTAACTGCTCCTTCTCAGTCTGTCTGGCAGGCTCCTCCACTGCCCACCCTCTCCCTAACTGGGAGTCCTTTACGGCTCGGTCCTGGTCTCCTGCTTTCCATCCGCACCCACTCCCTTGGTGGTTTCGCTTCAGGACAGTTTCGGCTGTCGCGGCTGGGGCGGTAGCGCGGTGGAGGAGGAAGTCAAGGGGCGGTTCTTACTTCGGAAAAAGTCCATGAGATCCTGCGTCACGTTGCCGTAGGAAGCGAAGACTTTGCTGATCCCTGGTGGGCCCTGGGGGCCCGGCCGGCCGGGGGGGCCCTGAACGGCGTAGGCCATGCCTTGCAGCAGGCCCTGACCTGAAATGTTAAATTAAAACTCCATGAAACCGTTGAGGTTCGGCCCCAGCTGGACGCAGGAGATGGCGTGACCGGATTTCTGAAGAACCACAGTTCTCTAAAGGGGGCAACGGGGGGAGGCTTGAGGGATTCGAACAGCACAGCCTGTGGCCCCAGGCGAGGCAGGACTGAGGGAGTCGGGTAGAAGGCGAAGCAGGGAAAGGGTCACTGCATCAGGTCCGTGGAGCCCCCCGCCCCTCTCAGCCCCGATCGACCCGGCCGTGGGGAAGAGCCCCCCGCCCTGCACTTAATAATAATAATAATAATGGCATTTGTTAAGCACTTAGAACAGTGCTTTGCACATAGTAAGCGCTGGGGGGGGATACAAGGGTGATCAGGTTGTCCCGCATGGGGCTCACAGTTACCATCCCCATTTTACAGATGAGGTAACTGAGGCTCCTAGAAGTTAAGTGACTTGCCCAAGGTCACACAGCAGACGCGTGGTGGAGCCGGGGTTCGAACCCATGACCTCTGGCTCCAAACCCCGTGCTCTTTCCACTGAGCCACGCTGCTCACTTACGCTGCATGCTCTCCGACACCCGCACCGCCAGCTCGTTGAAGTCCAGGGCCCCGGCGAAGCCCGCGCCGTACCCGCCGCCGTCTCCGAAGGCCCCGGCCTCGCCTGTGTCCGCGCCGTCCCCTCCCAACGGGCCGTAGGCGCCCCCGCCGTTCGCCCCGCCGAGCCCCATGGAGGAGGAGGAGGAGGAGGACGAAGAGGACGAGGAGCTGTAGGCGGAGTCGCGGCTCAGCAAGGAGCTGTAGGAGTTGTCGCGGCTGTAGGAGCCGTCGCCGGTCCTCGAGCGGCCGTCTCCTGGGGGGCCCTGGGGCCCGGGGGGGCCGGGAGGACCAACGAGGAAGCTGCGGACATCGGGGCCTGTCAAGTGCACAGTCTTGTTAGAGGATCGTCATCATCATCATCATCAATCGTATTTATTGAGCGCTTACTATGTGCAGAGCACTGGACTAAGCGCTTGGGAAGTACAGATGGGCAACATATAGAGACAGTCCCTACCCAACAGTGGGCTCACAGTCTAAAAGGACTACAGGATGGGAGTGGTGGGGGCAGAGAGCGGAGCAGGAGGAGCAGGGAATGGTCACCGCCCTCCCGCCGCGTGCAGAGGCCCTCACTCTGCTGCCCTGCCACGGGGGCCCCCCGCCCTGGGCTAGCAGATGCCCCACGTCTGGGCCATGGTGCTCCTCTGAAGGTCAGAGGGCTGCACGGAGATGTGCGTGGGGAGAAATGGAGGGCCGGTGGGGGACAGGGAACACGGATCCATCATCCCAGGCTTCCGCTTTCAGGCTGGAGCCTCCCGCCGCCTGGCCACACCACGAGTCCGAGCGGCGGGCGGGAGTAGGGGGGAATGGGGAAAAGCGGGCGAGCCCGGGGGAGGGAAGCAGGGCCCAGCCACCCCTAGTTACTTGTCAGGTAGCCGATCAGCTCGCTCTTGAAGTTATCGCTCTGCTCAGCCGCATACGTGGTCAGGCCCTCGGAGAAGTAGGTGGGTCCCTGCGGACCCGGGGGCCCCGGAGGCCCAGGCGGCCCGGGGACGGAGGCGAAGCCCGCACCTGCCGGGGGAAGCCCAGGAGAAAGGTCGACGGGAACCCGGGCCTCAGGAAAGACTGAAACCTCGAGCCCTGCCCCGCTAGCAGGGGGCACGCCGAGGGCAAAGTGGGGTGGGGAGAGGGGTGGAGGGACCCCAGGGATCAGGATGGGGTGGGGAGAAGGATGGATGCAGGCCTGGAGGGTCAGACCTGACTCTGGGCTCAGCGGGGTGAGATGGTACGGAAGAGGAGAGGAGCATGACCTCTCTGCCCTCCTCCCCTGTGCCCACAGCCTGCTGTCCCAGGTGCGTTCAACCCAAGCCTTGCTCTTTAATAATAATAATAATGATGATGGCATTTATTAAGCGCTTACCATGTGCAAAGCACTGTTCTAAGCGCTGGGGAGGCTACAAGGTGATCGGGTTGTCCCACGGGGGGCTCACAGTTTTAATCCCCATTTTACAGCTGAGGGAACTGTGGCCCAGAGAATTTAAGTGACTTGCCCAAAGTCACGCGGCTGACAGTTGGAGGAGCCGGGATTTGAACCCCTGACCTCTGACTCCAAAGCCCGGGCTCTATCCACTGAGCCACGCTGCTTCTCTTTCTGGGGAGACCGAGTAGCCACCAGCCTCCAGACGGCCAACGCAGAGGGCCAGGGCATAGGAGACCTCTCCTCTCCGTGCAGCGGATTGCCCCTAACACCTCCCCTGTGCCCGCCGTGCCCTTTCCCCTCGGGGGCGGCCCTTACTCTGTAGGTAGGAGGAGAGGTCCTCCACGCCGAGGCTGGACAGCCCACTGCCCCGTGGGCCGGGTGGGCCTGGCGGCCCTGGGGGTCCGACGATGCCTCTGAATTCAGAGCCTGAAATGAGCAGGAAGAAAAGATTCACCCTTAGGTGTTTCACTCTTCCCCCAGCGATGGCCAGAGTAGCCCCCACTTCCCTCCTGCCCTAGCCCAGCCAGGACGGTTTTCCCAGGCTGCGCCTGCCCTGGGCCCTGGGAAGACTGTAAGTTCACTGTGGGCAGGGAACTTGTCTGCCAACTCTTTTACACCGTACTCTCCCAAGCACTCAGTACTGCACAAACTAAGCACTCAAATACCATTAATAATAATAATAATGGCATTTATTAAGCGCTTACTATGTGCAAAGCACTGTTCTAAGCGCTGGGGAGGTTACACGGTGATCAGGTTGTCCCCCGTGGGGCTCACATATAATAATGATAATAATGTTGGCATTTGTTAAGCACTTACTATGTGCAAAGCACTGTTCTAAGCGCTGGGGAGGTTACAAGGTGATCAGGTTGCCCCCCGTGGGGCTCACAGGCAATCCCCATTTTACAGGTGAGGTAACTGAGGCACAGAGAAGTGAAGTGACTTGCTCAAGGTCACACAGCTGGCAATTAGTGGAGCCGGGATTCGAACCTATAACCTCTGACTCCAAAGCCCAGGCTCATTCCACAGAGCCATGCCGCTTCTCTATTGATTGATTGACATTGACTGGGGGAGGAGCTCCTGCCAGTTTCCCATGGGGACTGGGCGACATTCTTCCACAAGCCCCAGGAAGCGCGTAGCTTCCTCCTTCCCGTTTTCGGTGGGAGAAACTAAGGCCCAAGGAAGGTTAAGCGACGAGGTCCGAGTCCCCTGGCACCTTGTCCCAGAAGTGGGGACTAGAATTTAGGGACTGGGTAAATTTCTCGGGCCCCCTTGTCAACCTGCTCCCCGTTTCCTCCCCCCACCACAATGGGTGTGGTGATGATGGTGGCAGCAGCGGCCCGTACGCTCACCCTGGAGTATGGACAGCAGGTCCTCGTATGATGTTCCCGGGAGCCCTGGAGGCCCGGGGGGGCCGGGGATTCCCACATTGAGCTCGGATCCTAAGGGAAGAAGAACCGAGGCCTTTGTAAACAGCGAACACACAAACACACACCCCCCAACACTGCACAGAATTATACTGTCTGCCAGTGTCACTGCCGACCGGGATTCTCTTCCACGCAGTCCACGGCCGCAGAAATCTGGAAAAGCCCCTTTTCCGGTCACCCTTCCCCACTGTCAGGCGGGTGGTGCGCCCCTTAGTAAGGCTGCTCAGACCCCGAGGAGAATACAAACGGCAACGCCGCCTCTTCGTCCGAGACACCGGCCCGGGGCTGCCACCGGCGCTGAACTTTAAAAGGCGAGGGGGTGGAAGACGGGATATTGTCCCCCGGCGGAATTGGAAGAGGAGGCGGGCAGACCCGCCAACGTGATCGGAAATGGAGGCGGACACCCAGAGAGGTCACCCAGAGGAAGAGGCATTCACGTGGAGGCAGGAAACCATGCAGAGAGCTCCAGGTGGGTGCCAGTCCTAAGAGGGTAAGGGGGTAACCGGAGCCCGGGCACAGAAACAGCAACCCAGATCCAGCTCTGAGATGCCCATCCTGGCAGCAAAGGGAAGGAAAATTCGGGGGCAAAGAAGCAGCTGCGGGAATCGTGTTATTACAGAAGCAGCGTGGCTCAGTGGATAGAGCCCGGGCTTTGGAGTCAGAGGTCATGGGTTCGAATCCCAGCCCCACCATATGTCTGCTGTGTGACCTTGGGCAAATCACTTGTCTGAGCCTCAGTTACCTCATCTGTAAAATGGGGATGATGACTGTGAGCCCCACGCGGGACAACCTGATCGCCTTGTATCCCCCCCAGCGCTTAGACAGTGCTTTGCACGTAGTAAGCGCTTAACAAATGCCATTATTTTATTTTTTATCAGCTTAGGCCCGACTCCCGCCCGCCCTCCCAGCCCTCCACCGCTGCCCCATCCCCGCCCAGGCAGTGAGGAGGAGAACAACAGACACTGACTGCTTAGGTAGCTGACGACCCGGTTGGCCAGTTCTGAGTAATCCAGGGTCTGGAGTCCATCTCCAGCGGGGCCCGGAGGGCCCGGGGGCCCCCGGGGTCCAACCAGGGAACGTCGGACGTCTTCTCCTAAAACGGGGAAGAAACGGGTCAGGACGGGGCTCCAGGCCTAAGGCTGCCACGCTCCTTTGTTCATTCCTGACTTCTAGCAGACCGTACGTTACTAGAGGGTAGGAAGTCCACTGGGAGTCCTCAAAGTCCCAAACGGTGATGTGCTCCCAGCTCAGAAAGAACTGGTGGGGATTCTGGGGGACAAACAAGGAACCTGGCTGCCTCCAGCACCTAAACCACCAGCCATCCGAAGGTCCCCCAGCTAACGCTCATCCACTCGCCTGCCCGTTTTACAGATGCTCAAGTTGAGGCCCGGGGGCAGGATTTAAGGTCCAGTGTTAATCCCCAGGTTCTTTTGGACAGGCCCAGGCCTCCCGCTCCACCAACCCGGTCTCCCCGTGCAGGCTTGCTCTGGGAAGACTTCTCTGCTGAACCGGAGGCTAGGGCAGGTGGAAACCGAGGTCCAGGCAAGGACTAAATAGTACGACTGGGCCCCGGTGACTCAGGGCCTGTCTTCTGGCCGCCCCATGTCCAGAAGTCTTGGTTAGGGCCCAGGGACTGAGGCGGGGGTGAAGTAGACCCCACGAGAAATGAGAAGAGCACTGTAGGAAATCCCTCACTCCAGGAAGAGGCTGGGGGCCCCGAGGGCAAAGCTGCACAAGTCTGGTGGGAGACGGCATGCGCTTGGGAGTCAGAGGACCGGGGTTCCGATCCCAGCTCTGACAGTTGCCTGCTGGGTGACCTGGGGCAAGTTACTTGACTTCTCTGGGCCTCATTTTCCTCATCTGTAAAATGGGGATCCCCATGGGGGATAGGGACTGTGAGCCCCATGGGGGATAGGGACTGTGTCTGACCTGATGAACTTGTATCCACTCTGGCACGTAGAAAGCACTTAAGTACAATAATAGTAATAAGCAGCGACAGCGGCTGCTCTTCCAAACCGAAACGGCTTCTCTCTGTCTCTGGCACGACTCTTGGGCCCCCTTTAAGACACCCCAAAGGAGTGAGCTTCACTGTACCCCCAGAACCAGGGTCTGCTCTTCCCTGTTCGCCCTTTGCTGAGGGCAGAAAAGCCCGGGCATCCATCACCGCCCTGTGCTCACGGAGTTGCGAGCTGACAGGCAGAAGCAGAGTTATCACGTGCTCTGCTCCCATTCATCTAAAATTAACAGTCCGAGGCCAACCCGCCCGACACCCCCTCCACCCATCCTTCAGCACACGGTCTCCTCCCAGGGCTGGATCCCCCAAATCTCCAAGCTCCAGACGGCCCGTCGTGATGATTGCCGCCGCCGGGCAGGAGGGACCACGGGCGGGAGCCGGCTACCTATCTAGCTATCTATCTAGTCTTTTAGACTGTGAGCCCACTGTTGGGTAGGGACTGCCTCTATGTGTTGCCAACTTGTACTTCCCAAGCGCTTAGTACGGTGCTCTGCACACAGTAAGCGCTCAATAAATACGATTGATGATGATGATCTATCCACTTACGCTGCAGTAGAGTCAGGATGTCTTCCTGGGACATTGAGGAGGAAGAGGAGGAGGAGGATCCCCCAATGCTGTAACCGGAAGCTGCAAAGAAACAGATCTCAGATGACCGAGGAGGGAAAAAATCAATAAATCGGGTTTATTAACCCCCAGGGAGACTCTGCCCGGCCCCCGGGGCCCACCAGAAACATAATTTTTTCTGAGAAGGCTGGAGAACCCCCTTTCTGGGGAACAGGGCTGGTAACCAGAACTTACTTCGTAGGTAGCTCATGACCTGGCTGGCCAACTCGGTGTAGTCAAAGGTCTCCCCACCCATGCTGATCACGGGTCCTGGGGGGCCAGGAGGGCCAGGGGGTCCTTGTACGCCAGTCAAATAACCCCTCATCGAGTCACCTAGCCACCAAAAAGAGAAACAGGGTCAAAACTTCCCAGCAGAAGCAGCACATCGTAAACAGGGCACCTGGGACTGGAAAGACTCGAAGCAGAAGACACATCAACACAGGAAATACTCTGGGAGGGGGGGCATGGACGGTGGCAGATCTCATCCTCTCTAAGTTGGAAATGGGGAATCAGAGAGGGACACTAACTTGCCCCGGGCCACCCAAACCCTTGTAGAAACAGGGCAGACAGCCGCGACTTTGTCGCCAAGCTACAAACCAGTTGACTCATCTGTTCCTTTGCTCAGGACGAGGGAGCTCTCAAGGGCTTGGGGGGGATTCTCCAGCTCGGGGGCGGGCTGTTCCCCCTGCCCAGGGACAGCCCCAGCCTGCCCCAGGTGTGGTAGTGGGATCAAATCCACACAGGGAGGGGTGCCAAAGCACCAAGGTCCCCCAGTTTACAGCGGGTGGCAAGGCCTCGGGGCCCCGGTTCGGACACTCACTCTGGATGTACTCGGAAATATAACGCTGAATGTCCCGTCCAGAGTTGCTGATGGATCCGGGAGGGCCGGGGGGTCCAGGAGGACCTGGGGGCCCCTGGGTATATCTTGTGCTTGAGGATACCCCTGAGGACAGGAGAAACCGTGGAAGAAAGACGTTCAGTCTTTGACGTTTGGATAGACGGAGCAGGGGCTGGCCCTGCTCCGGGCCATCAGGGAGAACACATCTGCTTCTCCTTTGCCGCAGTCCCCGCCTCCACCACAAACACACACACACACACACACACACACACACACACACACATACACACTTCCCGGGTCACTGGCAGAGCGTGGGAAGAACCGGTCAGGGGAATAAACATGAAGCGGACGGAAAGGGCTGTCAGCGACCTGGGGGAGGTGAGGTTTTCCAGTGACAGCCGCAGGCAGCCAAAAAGGAAATGCGGGATGGGCACGTCCCCCGATCCAGCCATCCCAGAAGGCCAACCGGGCCCGGGGTAGAGGGAGGGTCTGGGCTCAAGCTTTTCGTCTCGAGAGGGGCCTCCGGGAACCACCTGGGACACCCACCCCCCGAAGGCTGAGGGTGAGGAGATTCCGGACTGGCTGGAGGCGAGCTCACTAGCCCAGTGACTTCCAGAGTCCAGCCCCGACAAGACCCCAGCATTCAGACATATGTCATTTATAAGTCATTTATAATTCCCACCGGTCAACCTTACGTGACATACGTGCGTTCATCCGGTTTCTCCCATTTTTCCATCACAGCCTCGAGCATGGTGCTTAAGGAAGAAGCCCCTCAGCCAATTCCGCTGACTGAACCAGACTCTCCACCAGGAGCCTGCCCCCGGGGTAGGGGCGGAGGGCGTACCCCTACCCTACTTTTCCCTCCTGAAACTTCTCTGCCTCTGCTTTTACCAACCTTTGTCACCTTTGGGTCCTGGGGGGCCTTGGGGGCCAGGCGGGCCTGGTGGCCCCTGCAGTGTGATGCCCAGACCGTCTGAACCTGAAAACCAGTGAAGACTTGTACATCAGTGCTTGGTTGGAGGCAAGCGGCTGGAAGCTGCAGCCCCTCCGTAGCCACCCACCGCGGGGGTAAGGGAAGGAGATGCAAACTGACCTGCTGACAGTCCTGGAAGGCCTGGCTCACCTGAAAAATGACCGCGAGACAGGGAAGAAGGTGAAGACCAGAGGTAAAATGCATCCTTCTTGCTTAACACTTGCTTTTAAAAGGATTCCTTCATTCAATCGTATTTATTGAGCGCTTACTGCGTGCAGAGCACTGTACTAAGCGCCTGGGAAGTACAAGTTGGCAACATACAGAGACGGTCCCTACCCGACAATGGGCTCACAGTCTAGAAGGGGGAGACGGACAACAAAACAAAACATGTGGTCAGGTGTCAGTCATCAGTCATTTTTAGACTGTGAGCCCACTGTTGGGTAGGGACTGTCTCTATATGTTGCCAACTTGTACTTCCCAAGCGCTTAGTACAGTGCTCTGCACACAGTAAGCGCTCAATAAATATGATTGATTGATTGATTGATCAGAATAAATAGAAGTAAAGCTAGATGCACATCACTGACAAAATAAACAGCATAGTAAATATGTACAAGTAGAATAAACAGAGTAAAAAATCTATTAAGTGTTTACTGTGTGTCAAGCATTATACAAGCACAGGGGTAGATATGAGATAATCAGATTGGACCAGACCAGTTACAGATGAGGTACCTGAGGCACCGAGAAGTGACATGACCAAAGTCATCCAGCAAACAAGTGGAGGAGGTGGGATGAGAACCCAGGTTCTCTGAGTCCTGGGCCCATGCACTGCTTACTAGCCAGCATCCTCAGCTCTGAATCGTTCCTCCTCTCCCAAAGTGGTCTACACCTCAACCTCCACCTGTCCCACTCACTCTCACCCCGCAACTCCACTTCTTCTGAGTGTGTGACTCTGAGGCAGGGAGGTTAGGGGTGACAGGGAACAGGCTTCAGATCATTTGTGATCCTTTGGGATGTGGCTCCTTTTGGAGCCATGGGGCTCAGAGCCCTGTCCCCACTCACCTCGCCTCTCTCCTCCAAATGCTGCAGTATGGCCCTTGGAACCCCGTGTCACTCCCACGGTATCACTCACACAATACACCACACACACAGACCGTCACTGAGGAGACCCAAGTTCTTTAGAGACACTCCGGCATCACCCACAGCCAAGTATGAGAAGCAGAACCTTCTCCCCTTCTTTACCTTGGAATCCTCGAGGTCCAGGGGCACCTGAAAAAATGGAGGGGAGAGAGAGAGGCTGTGAGACCCAGGCTGAACTAGTTCAGGGTCAGTATGTTGGTTCACAAGACAACGTTAGCCCCAGGGAAAGGGGCAGGAGGACAGGAGGGGCAGATAATAATACTGGCATGTGTTAAGTGCTTACTATGTGCCAAGCACTGTTCTAAGTGCTGGGGGTGGGTACAGGGTAATCAAGTTGTCCCACGTGGGGCTCACGGTCTTAATCCCCATTTTACAGGTGAGGGAACTGAGGCACAGAGAAGTGAAGCGACTTGCCCAAAGTCACGCGGCTAAGTGGCGGAGCCGGGGTTTGAACCCATGACCTCCGACTCCCAAGCCTTGTGCTCTTTCCACAGAGCCACGCTGCTTCTCTGGCTTCTCTGATACAAACAACCTTGGGCTACAAATGGGTTCAAAAAGGAGGAGGATGTTTCAGGGGTCGGGGCCACTTCTGATGCCTTGGTTGCTAGAGTGTAAGTGGGGGAGGGCAGGGTAAACTAGGAGAAGTCTTCACGCTTTCTCCAGTTTTACTGCTTGTGGGAGGACTCTCCACTCTGGAATAATAGAGGACGATTTCGAGCTCTCCCTACCAGCACACCCACTGGTCTTCCTTCTCCCATATGGGGCAATGTGGATCCTACAGTTGGTTATAATAGTGTCTTCAGGCTTGGGAATCATCATCATCATCAATCGTATTTATTGAGCGCTTACTATTGCAGAGCACTGTACTAAGCGCTTGGGAAGTACAAATTGGCAACATATAGAGACAGTCCCTACCCAACAGTGGGCTCACAGTCTAAAAGGGGGAGACAGAGAACAAAACCAAACATACTAACAAAATAAAATAAATAGAATAGATATGTACAAGTAAAATAAATAGAGTAATAAATATGTACAAACATATATACATATATACAGGTGCTGTGGGGAAGGGAAGGAGGTAAGATGGGGGGATGGAGGGGGGGCGAGGGGGAGAGGAAGGAAGGGGCTCAGTCTGGGAAGGCCTCCTGGAGGAGGTGAGCTCTCAGCAGGGCCTTGAAGGGAGGGAATCACTGCTTGCCACTGGACAGAGAGGTCCCAGATCACTCAAGTGAAGCCCAAATCACCCCTTGCTTTCTGCATGATCTGTTGCTCTGCATTATCCACATTACGCACTCTGATCAAGGAGGGCAGTAATCGAGGGCTGACTGGAGTTTTGCTGAGGTGGTTTCCACAGTTAGTTCCACTGCTGAAGCCACTTACATTTCAAGGGAGTAGTTTTCATTAGTGTGTGGAATTCAGTAGTTTCAATAGCGTATGGAAGAGGAGGCAGGGGAAAACAGATGAGCTAAAAAGGAGAATCCTTGCCTCTCACCATCTCATACTCACCATGATCTCCTTTTGGACCAGGGGGACCAGGTGGGCCTGGGGGGCCGGAGAAGAAGGTTTCTGCGATGGAAAGAATGGAGCAATGTGAGGGTAAGGACATGAGAACCAAACATATTTCCATTTCCCTAACCAACTTGGATGTCTACTGTACTTTCTCTGGCTCTATCATGTCCTTTTTAAGGGCCTCTAGACCGTAAGCTCGCTGTGGGCAAGGACTGTGTCTGTTTATTGTTCTACTGTACTCTCCCAAGCACTAAGTGCTCGGCACACAGTAAGTGCTCAAAAATATGAATGAATAAATGAATGAACTCAGAAACCAGAACTGCAACCTAATTCCAGGTGCAAGCACATGACAGCTTTAAATACAAGAAACTCTTTGTCATCGCTTCCAACACTAGGTTCCAGCCACGGCAGCTATGAAGCCTCAGCCTAAAGGAAACACTTGGGAGACAGGGCTAAAGAAACTGAATTGGAAGGCCTGGGCCTAATAGGCCCTAAAATGTTTGGAGACAATTTTCAGGGCAGAGGGCCTATGCGACTGCAAAATTATGACGTTAAAACCATTTCGTGATACCCTGCTGTTTCTCCTAGCAGAGCTGAGGCCAGATACAGGATTGATCTTACCTGAATTAGTCAAGTAGGAGCCAGGTGGGCCAGGGGGTCCTGGCAGGCCTTCCCCTGGTCAAGAGAAACATCAAACCCAGGTTAGGAATGGGCCTCAGGCAAGGGAGAAAAACCACTCCCTGGCCAGATCAAGTCATCAAATTCTGCCTTTCTTATGGTTTCTCCTTTGTATCGCCGCTGCAGTTCCGAGAGCTTTTATTTGGGGACCATCAAGCCGGACGGATGGTCTCCACATGATCCTTTTACGTTGCATTTCCCACAAGTGCCCATCTACTCTAGCACCCTACCTCCCACGGGTGCTGACCGACTGCACCTTGGCCGATTTAGGGGGCTGACTCAGGATGCAGCAAATCACTCCGCTCAACCCTTCTCCCTCCGGCGGAAACCAAACTCTCTCACCTGCTGGGCCACGGGGTCCTGGGGGTCCTGGGATAGAAATTCCTGGAAGAGAATTCAGATACATCGAGCCGTACCCCTGGTGCACCCCCCTTTGTGAAGAATCAATTTTGTTATTTCCAGTTCCCCACCAATTCCTTTCTGCCCAACGGATAGAGATGCCCAGAGGGTGTTTGTTGGAATTTCTCTGGAGGGCATATGATAGGGCAGGAGGGAACGGACGGTGGGTCTTCAAACTCCTTACCCACCCCAATTCCCTAGCAGTGACCTGCAGGACCCAGCCAAGCTCTGCGTTCATTCCCCAGAAAGTCTGCACTGTGGAAGCTTGGCCCAGTGGTCCAGCATCAGAGGAACGTTGACCGGCTCAGAGGGCAGAGACTTACTGTGCTTCTGACACAGTGATCATACGATACCCACCTGGTGGTCCTGGTGGTCCAGGAGGACCTGGTGGTCCTCGTAAATCAAGATTTTCTAGAAAAAGAAGAGATGGAGATGATTGTTTTTTAAAACTGCACTCTCTACTTCTCTTTATTCCCTGCACCCTCCTCACCCACGAGTTTGTTTTGCCCCCGATCCTTAAGTTATCGGTGTCCCGGTTCTCAATCAGTCAGTCAATTGTATTTATTGGGTGCTTACTGGCTGCACAGCACTGGGCAAAGCGCTTGGAAAATTACACATCTTTTCCCCAAGAGTATCAAACACCTTGCAGCTAGGAACTGGGAAGGACACAGGCGGCCCTTGGGCCTTTAGTTCTCCCAGTTCCAATTACAATCCGGAAGCTGAGGATAATTACAGTATGTGGGGTTTTCACTCATATGATCCCAGCCGGACTCCTTGGAGACTTTGAGGACTATTGTTCACTTCCTGAGGATTCCACAATTCAGGTGCAACCCTGAGGGATACTTGGAGCATCCTGGCTGGGTTGCCACCCACGACAGCGACCCGGCCAGCTCTCGCAGCAAAAGGGAGGTTTTTGCCGCTGGTGGGACTCAGCCCTTGGGGCCCGCTTTGGGGTCTGCACGGACAAACGAGAGCGCGGTACTCACGTCGAGCACTGCCGGTCCCCGATTCGACGGTGCCTTCGGAGATGCTTCCTGTGATGCTTTCATGCACCATTGCGCTCTCACCACGGGGACCTGGAGGGTTTGGATTTCTGATTTCAACATCTGACTTCTTGGAGGAACCCTCAATCAACCAATCGGTAGTGTTTCCTGAGCACCTACTATGTGCACAGCTCTGCACTAAGCGCTCGGGAGAGAACTGTAGAATCGGTAGACACGATCTACTAACGATCTATACGATCAACTGAGGGGGGTCTGAGTGAGGGCTACAGCATCAGAAACACATCGTTCCCACATGAAGAGCCCAGTACATTAGAAGGAGATATCAGGATATTAGATCACGGTTTAAGTGCGGCACTGCAGCTTGAGTGGGAATAATCGGAGCTAAGTCGAACTTGGCTTTCCTGCCCTACTGCAATTCATAAAGTCACCGCACACCTGGGCATAACCAGAAGTCATTGCTAATGAAAGCCGGGAGAAGGGAAAGGACTGAGGTCTTGCACTACTAATGGGGTGGAGAATGGAAGGAGGAGAGGAGGAAAGGAGAAATGGGAGGGAGAATGAGAGGAGAGAAGGATGGAAGGTGTTCAGAAGATTCAGTAATCGTAAATAACCTACCTTGCTGGCCGGGGACACCAGCTGGCCCAGAAGGACCTGGTTTGAAGAGAAATAACAGATTTAATGAGAATTCTGGAAAATCAGTAGTCAAGAGAATGAAGGAGAGGTGAGGGTTGAAGGTGAAGACTAGGTGACTGCCTAGTCTTCACTTCAAGGGGTATTAAACGAATCTTGTAGTCAATCACATAATCGTGCGTCTTAGGCTGAGCCAACAGGAAAGAATAATGACTTGTTTTACTACATTTCCCCTATCTGCAACAGAATAGTGAATTTTCCTGGAAGGCCATTTTCTGTGTTAATTGCTGGGCCGTGCTAAATAATGTAGATTCCCATGATGCCACTGGATTCTGCCCGCAGATCATGGAGCTATCCCCCCTTCCGCCCCCACCTTGTGCCAAGGGAGGGAGCGGCCTGACTGCAGTTTCCCTCTTGCAATTTCCAGCGGGGACTGAGTCGACCTCATGACCGTCAAGAGCGGCTTAGTCAACTTGCGTCTTTGACCAACCTGGGGCACCTGGTGGTCCTGGGGGACCCATCGCTCCGGGGGGTCCGGGTGGGCCTGGGACAGTGACAGTCGATGCCCCATCTGAAAATAAGAGACAGATTGATAAATGGTTAATCAGGCTGCCCCCTCTCAGATTAGTGGTCTCTCCCAGGGCCAGCAGCCAAACAGTCTAATCGTGTTACTCGGCACTTTTAGTTAAGGTTCAGCTTTAGTTCCTGACACCCCAGGAGAGTGAGCTTAAAGAGACGGGCCTAAGAAACTCTCTTTCTCTACTTAACATGTATGCAGGAGAATACCACTAAATCACACCCATCACAAAGCCCCCAGAAATCTGAAACCATCTCGGAAGGTATTAATAGGGAGACAGGGGTCTACACACAATACAAATGGATAAAGAAGGGAAAACGCGGACATTTCAAAACCCTGTCATACCTGCAGTCACAATCCTGCCCGGAGCACCAGTGTCACCTTCAAGGAAAAGAGATGAGGGTTGTTTTTTTTTTTTTTTTTATCAGTGAGTCACTTAATGTATCGATAAATCTCCCTGCACGCTGTTTGACAATTCCCTTTCAGATCCCTTACCAAAAGCCCTATAAAAAGTAGAGAGACTGCAACAGGCTAATTAAGCAATGCTATCTCCACTAGAGACAGAAGGATTCTCTAATGGAGCTTCTCAGCCCTCCATTAGCCTTCTGCGTGGAAGTCAAGACAGTAGCTTCAGTTGAGCATCTACTGATTTAGTCCATTTGGTCAGGTTGAGATGGGATCCGTTTGTTCAGCTCCCACAGGCCCAAGTTGTATTGCTTTCCCACTTTAATCAATCAATCAATCGTATTTATTGAGTGCTTACTGTGTGCAGAGCACTGTATTAAGCGCTTGGGAAGTACAAGTTGGCAACATATAGAGACAGTCCCTACCCAACAGTGGGCTCACAGCCTAGAAGGGGGAGGCAGAGAACAAAACCAAACATATTAACAAAATAAAATAAATAGAAGAGAATCTTCCTTTAGAGCATTCAAAATAAGAGCTCTCAGTAGACGGAGGCATGAAATACCGGTTCAGAAGGACGGTGAAACTTCTCAACTGAAGTTTCTTTGTGGGAACTCAGCCCTCCCCTTGGCAAGTCCCTAGCCAGCTGAAACCCATTTAAGGCTGATTGTTTCCCTGTGGCAGGAGCAGAAGGAATTGTTCCATCTTCCAGGCCTGCCCTATGCTAACTATTCTCTGGTCTGGACAACAGGGCAGGGAGTTGTTTCACGTTCTCTTCCTTCAAACCTAGAAAGATGAAAACGACTCCGTGCTCATACTGCGGATTTCAGCCTCCAACAGAATACTCAAGGGGACCGTGGAACTGCCTCCTTCGGAGTCTCTGAACCGAGTCACGGTCAATGAATACGATTGATTGATCGGTAGCTCAGAGGTTCAGCATGATTAGGACAGTTCAGTGGGTTCCCGGGGCCAGGTAGACAAGCTCAGAATCCAGCTGTAAGTCACAACCACTAGATGCCACTGTCGATTTAGGGTACGTGCCGCTCAGTAACGAAAACCCCCTCCCCAATTTTCCCTCCCACCCCCACTTTGGAGACCCACTTACCTTTGGCGCCTGCTCTGCCTGGGATACCAGGGAGGCCTGATGTGATTAAAAACGAATACAGTCAGGATGATTAATGTCTAAATGCATCAGGCGCCTTCTGATTCGAATAGCGGCTTGCTCAGCAAAACCACCATTTAGGAGAGGAGGCCCAGAAGTTTCTGGGCTTCCAGTCTCCAACTCGGATTTCTTCTACCTTTATAACTAGTTTGGTCTTAGCCCCCACGCAGGCTCACAGGTTTCTGAAACAATAGCAGACCTTCGGGGTGCCTCTGCAGCTTTCTACATCTTTGTCAGAGGATCTCTGGTTACTAACAGTGCTTGGCATATAGTAAGCGCTTAACAAGTACCATTATTATTATTATTACTAGGTTGGGAAACGGTATTATTTTAAAACGGCTTTGGAGAAAGCCACAAGTCCAGGGCCAGGACAAGTTATAGTGACCAAGGATGAAGAGTGATTATTTTACTCTTGGTCCTGGCTCCTCTGATACCAGAGTACAAGTCCTTCTGGCTAGAAAACATCCTGCAGCCACCCTTTCCTTTGGATTTGAGCCCCATCCTGCTCTCTCCACCGTGGCAAGGTGAGGCGAAACAGCAGCCTGAGAAACTTTTGAAATTATAGAAAGTTGGAGCTCTTGTTGGCAATGGCTATTGTGACTGTTGGCCTCTGATCAGCCCTTCCTGGGTGTTGAAGAGCCTGAAACTAACTCCTACGGTATTTATTCCTTATCTTTTTATATTGTTTTCTGTTGCTTACATTGTTTATGTTTCACCTTCCTTGTGGGTCTGTCAACCAACCCCCTTATCCTGAGATTGTGAGCCCCTCAAAAGCCACGGAACTTGTCTAATTTTCCTGTGTTCTTTACCCCCAGTTTTTTAGTACAGGGTTTTGCTTATATTGGCACTTAATAAACACTATTCCTACTGCTACAGTATAGTATGTGGAAGGAGAGGATGAGAGAGCATTCACACTTAAAACAGTACTTTGCACATAGTAAGCGCTTAACAAATACCATCGTTATTATTATTATTATTTCTCTCCCAATCTCACAGAGAACGTGACGTACTAGACTGTAAACTCCTTGTGGGATCGTTTTGAACTTCATTATATCGAAAAGCAGCGTGGCCTAGTGGATAGGGCATAAGCCTGGGTGTCAGAAGGACCTGGTTCCTAATCCCAGCTCTGCCACTTGTCAGTTCCGTGACCTTTGGCAAGTCACTTAATTTCTCTGTGCCTCAGTCACCTCAACTGTAAAATGGGGATTAAGACTGTAAGCCCCATGTGGGACAGAGACTGTGCCAAACCCGATTTGCTTGTATCCACCCCAGTGTTTAATACAGTGTCTGGCACACAGTAAGCGCTTAAGAAATATCACGCTTTTTATTATTATATTGTTCTTTCCCAAGTACTCAGTACAGTTTTCTGCACTCAAACTCTCAAATACTATTGATGATCACCCCCCATATTTGTTGTTGCAACATCTCCTTCCTAATCCACTCCCAGAGGCTTCTGTTGCTCAGCACATTAGGCTAAGAACATACAGATGTCTGAATGTTCTTTCTTTCCAAAATCCAACTTTGGGTAAGCCTCCCAGAAGAACTGAAAAATGAGCTGGATCTTGCTAAGTTTCTTTTAGCCCTGAAACTTCATTTTCTTTAGGTTCTGGCCTTTTAGGCTTGCACTAGTTTAAATGGCTGCAATCCATGCAAATTAAGGAAACTCCAATTGGGGTTAATAGGAATAAGAGGAAGGAGTGACAAAGAAGGAGATGCAATGATTCACCTGTAGGTCCTTGAGGTCCCATGAGCCCTAAAGACGTTTAAAAGAAAAAAAAAAAGATTCAAGAGAAAATCCATATGCAACAGTGCGTAAGTGGGGAAACAGCACCAGTGGGAAGAAAGGACACTGGAGGTTTAAGTAATGTGGATTGGGCAGGCTGATTCCAGGTCCCCTTAGGAGCTGGACTAAGCCTTTCCTTTCAGGTGAGTTAATGGCTCTCCCTTGGAGTTCTGTATTTGCCAACTAGTCCACGGGAAAGAAAAAGAACTTTAATTTCCCCTTAATGCCCCCACTCAAACTTCCAATTCACTCTAAAAACAATGGTGTCCTCGGGCAATTCCAGAGAGAAAAATAAAATACAGCATGAAAGACAGTTCTCATTAGTTTTCCCCAAACAGAAAGTCTGGAAAAGCTTCTAACAGGCCCATCTGAGTGGAGCTTTCAAGGACTCTGAAGTTCCCTTTGTACTGCCCTGGTGTCATCTCCCACTGACTTCTCAGAAGAGACTCCCTGCTTCCCCTCTTCCCTACTCTCCCATTTCAAATGCACTCATTTGAACTCTTAACCCTTCTTTCCTCCACATTTGCCTAAGGGCTGAAGGGAGAGGATGAGAGAAGCAGAGAGGTAGGGAAGGTGACCTGGCAAGCTCTTCGCAGGGTAGCCCCTGGCCTGGGCCCAAATTTACAGGATCTCTGCTAAACTTGCAGGTGTAAGGGGGAAACGGGTCATAATCCACAAAAGTGATCAAAAGGATGGAAAACAAGTCCGAGGAGGACAGGAGAGAGGAGTTAATTTTATTTAACTCAGGGTGGAGAAGACTTCGGGGTAACTTAACTGTTTTCAGGCATTTAAGGTTTTGTTGGGAGAATGCTAATTTGTCTCCCTCTATGACCAAACAAGCAAAAATAATCTCAAGTTAAGATGGGGGAGATTTGGGTTGGACTGAGGGAGGTGATAAAGAACAGGAACAGAGTATCGAGAGAGGTTTGGGAGTCTCCACCCTTGGAGATGGCCAGAAAAAGCAGAGACAAATGTATCCTAGGTGGTTTAGTCATTCATGTGCCTAGAAGCAGTAGATGAGCTCTCCCACAATCCCTCCCAGGCTGAGGATTCTAGCATATAGTTTCTCACCCCCAAGAACTGAGTGAATCTCAGACCCTGACTCAGGAATGACCAAACTCTTCACCGTTTACTGTTTTCGAAAGAGGGTCGAGAGAGGGAGAAATTCCCCTTTTCTCCCTTTGGGAAAACTCTATAGTTTCCTGCCTTCCTTCCCTGCCGCTAGCCACTCTTCTTCGCCACATTACCTGGTTTTCCTGCATCTCCGGTGGGTCCAGGAGGGCCACGAAGGCCAGGCATCCCTGTGAGACCTTGTTCACCTGCAGGTCACAAACCCAAACAACATATGAAAAAAGTGAAATGACCATATACACTCATCATATCCTTCCTCCTTGGTTCAAACACTATTTACACAACTCAGACTTAATGGCTTCACTTCTGGGGCTTGGTGATGGGTGGGAGAAAGGGCCAAAACCAATAACCTATGCCAGGTTTCCTAAGGCACAATCCTTCCTGGCACTGTTACACTTTCTATTCATGAATCGCCTTTACTGGCCAGACATCCTACCTCCTGGTCATCTCTACCTTGGGGTACCTCAAGCTTATATGTTCAAATCTGAACTCATCTTGCCTCTCAAATCTACTCTTTCACCTTGCTTTCCTCCTTGTGAACAGGGAACGTGTCTACCAACGCTGTTGTATTGTACTCTCCCAAAGGCTTAGTACACAATAAGTACTGAATAAATACCACTGATTGGCCGATTGATTTGCCTTCACAGCTGACAACACCACCATCCCTCACTTGTCTCAACCCCACTGCTTTGAACTCCTCCCTCTCTTTCAATCCCCTATTCAGTCTGTCTCCAAATCCTATTGGTTCTTCTGCCACAGCATTTCAGAATCCACCCCTTCCTTTTCGATCAAATGGCCAACACACTGGTCAGGCACTTTATCCCAACTTTACTACTGCATGTGTCTCCCCTCTGATCTTTCGGGCCTCCAATCTCTCCCCTCTCTAGACCACAGTTCACCCTGATGCCTGGATCTTTTTTCTAAAATGTCATTCTGCATACAACTCCCCACTTCTCAAAAACCTCCAATGTTGCCCATTCTTCTCGTCAACAAGAAAAAATGCCTGACCATTGGCTTTAAGGAGTCAAACTGCTATCTCTACCCTAATTCTCCACTCTATTCTCCCACTAAAGCCCAACTTGCACTCTTCGTTCCTCTCAAAATATGCTACTCATTGTGCCATTTTCCCATCTTTCCCACCCTCAAACTAGAGCTATGGCTTATGCCCTTCCTCCTGCCTGAACCTCCCTTCCCCTTCTCATCCCATAGACAACTGCTCTCCCCATCTTCAAAGTCCTTCTGAAATCAGTTCACCTCTAGGAAGCCTTCCCTATTCATTTCAATTCTTCCCACCTTATGTCCCTCCAGTGTCATTTCTGCACCGCGGTGCCACTTATGTATTCATTTGCCACTTGTAGCACTCATCTACCTATTTTTTCTATCTGTAATTTATTTTAGCACCTGCCTCACCCCCCCTAGATTGCAAACTCCTGGAGGACAGAGACCATGTCTACTGATTCTATAATCATCTCCCAAGCGCGTAGTACAGTGTTCTGCACACAATAGGCACTCAAGAGTAGCATGGCTCTGTGGAAAGAGTACAGGCCTGGGATTCAGAGGACCTGGGTACTAATCCCAGCTCCACCACTCTGTGATCTTGGGCAAGTCACTTCACTTCTCTGTGCCTCACTTCCCTAATATGCAAAATGGGGGTTCAATACCTGTTCTCCCTCCAACTTAGACTTTGAGCCCCATGTGGGATCTGATTATCTTTTATCAACCCCAGTACTTCGTACAGTGTTTGACACATAGTAAACACTTCCTAAATACCATAATAGTTATTACTATTATCATCAATAATTACCATCAGTGATTGGACAGTATTGAGAGGATGGGAGACTGACTGCTAGAATCAAAGGGGTTTTATCCCACTGAAACCCACCATGACGTCTGACATTTGTCCCCTTTCATTGGTTTTCGGGTAGGTAGAGATGTCTGAGTGGAGGGGGCTGGATTCCAGGCCCTAGTTTTAGGCTAGTGATTAGGGGGATGGGGAGAAGAAGCAATGACCAACCTCTTGGACCTTGATGTCCATCAGGACCAGCTGGACCTGTTTAAAATGGAATAAGAGCCTGCTGAACGTAACTGAAGTCAGACTTCCTTCCTCGATTGCACCCCGTGGTTCAAGGACCAGAAAGAAGCACTGGCATCCTCTAAGCAGGATGCCCTCTTAGCAGAATGAATAAGCCTTAGTCTCCCACTGATGTGAATTTTCAGGGGGATCTCTAATTCCTTGGCCTTCCCCTACTTGCAGAAAGGCAAAGCAGGGCCTCAAGACACAAGGTTCTTGATAGTGAATCAAGAACCCATCAAGGGGGATGACCACTCACATTCATCCCACTCCCTTTAAATGTCTAAATGTGACAGAGGCAAGTCTGTCCCATGAAGGCTCCGATTTCCTCCCCCAGTCCCCACCCCCAACAAATAACTCCCCTGATGCTGAGGAAACATTCAAAGCAGAACCTTACGCAGCCAGTGTGTAAACTGGGGCCAGAAGAAAGGCAATTCAGAGGAAAAAGAAGATGACCTGAGTTTCAGAAGGTGCTGATACCCTAAAGGAACAATACCTACCAAGCACTAAAGGCAAGAAATAGCTCCACAGAGTTACACCCTTCTGGGGGATATTTACCCATTGCTCCTTTAGCTCCTGGTTCTCCAATAGCACCAGGCAAACCTTTCGAGCCAGGCTCCCCTGTAAGGAAACGGAGTTAGAACGACTAAGTGGAAAAGTGGTTTGGTGGCTTTGGGACGGCCAGCGGCAACTACTCCAACTGCTCTTATGCTGGCAGAAGGGAACAAAGCAAGGAAGGCCCAGACAAAATGCGAGGCTTAAGAGCTTGAAAAAGCATTTTCTCCCCAACTAGATCTGTGAACAACCAACCACAGGAGCTTGCCTACTCTTCCCCTAGTCTCCTGTTGAAAGCAGATGACCCAAACCCAGAGCCGGGACTCATTGGCTCCCTGACCCCAGACTGTGCTTTCTTTGCTCCTAAGAAATGGAATTGATGTCAGTGACCAAGATGAACATTAATCTGTGCTTTGCATTCATCCTGTTAGCAGGTGATAATTTAGGGAGAGTGTGAAGGTGGAGTCCACTTTTTACTATGGAGTCAGCCTGGACTCATAGGCCAGAGTTTAAGGGTCAAGGAAAAAGCCAGCCTCACATGCAGGACCCGTAAGTACTGACCTGTGAGTCCTCGTGGTCCTTTCTCACCCTGGTCGCCTAAAACCAACAGAGGAGGATCAGTTTATGCAGCGTTTTCAATTAAAAGTTTTACTCAAGTGCAGAAAAAGCAAAACTTCAAGCAACCACCTGAAACCCAATTTTAAACACCAGTATAGCAGCATACCTTTTGGTCCTGGAGATCCCAGGGGCCCTTTCTCACCTAAGATTAAAAAAAAAATACATTGGAATGTAAGGGGTATTTCAGGGATGGAGATGCTGGAATTCACCCACCGGGCATAATGAACACGATGGGGTCTTCCAGGCGGCGTGGTAAAGAATAACTCAGGTACCTTGTAGAAGAGGGTGAAGACTCCAATTCGTTGTGTTTCTCTGATTTTCCAGCCTACCGCCTCCCTTCCTGCCGGACTGTTTACATCAATTTCCAGCCCTCCCACCAATGCTTCTTCCCCATAAACATCCTGATAGTTATCCTCATAAGAGCTGCTTTGTCAGGTGTGTTCTACTAGGGGGTCCAAGGTAGCCTAGGACAGATACCCGACCCGGGCTCCGGGCCTTACCTTTAGCACCTGGAAGTCCTGTGTCACCTTTGAATCCTGGAATTCCTGGAGGGCCTATGAGGAAAAAGTGAACTAGGAGATTGATACGGGCCTAATATCGTCCAGGAGAGATTTCAAACTGTGGACCCTGTCTCTTGCACTCCCTCTTCCTTCCTCCCTTCATCCACTGCACCTAAGCCCAGCTGATTGTTCCCAACTTAAAACCGGTCTTGCCCTTAACCGCGATCAGTGCTGTGTTATCAAAACTCTTAAGTCCTGGCTGCCCACCGAGCATTTTACCAGCAGCATAATGAGTCCTGTAGCTTCCAGGGACATGTGCCTGGAAGAAGGACACATCTGCTGTTGATTCATCTTTTGGATTCTATGCGATGCACTGACTCAGACTAGGAGGTAGAGCCGGGCACAGTTTATTTTACTTTTATTTTATTTTCAGTCTTTCCTGAGCCCCAGGTGGGATGGTGTCTGTGTCTGATGTGATTATCTTGTTTCTACACCTCTGCTTAATAGTGCTTAGCACAGAGTAAGTGTTTAACACACCCCACAAGTATTATTATTATTGTTAATACATAAGCAAAGCAGGAGAAAACAACTACATAAGTTTGCATGGACCTCCAGAAACCTCTCTCTGGGATTGATCTTTTAGCTAAAAATACATTTCTTTGAATTTTAGCGTCCTCCTGCTATGAGTTCCAGAAGTAAGAAGATGGGAAAGGAACACTCACCTGAGGGGCCTAATGGTCCTGGAGTGCCCATGGCACCTGTGAAAGGAAAGGGGGATGTTACGGGATCAGGCCCATCACAGGAAGACTGAACCTGGGACAAGGACACCAGAGACTCCGTTATACTGTTCTTTCCCAAGCCCTTAGTCCAGTGCTGTGCACATAGTAAGGCACTCAATAAATACCACTGATCGACTGATAGCCCTGGGACTGTTTCATTTTCTGTTTTAGACTGTCTTTTAGTCTTTTAGACTGTGAGCCCACTGTTGGGTAGGGACTGTCTCTATGTGTTGCCAATTTGTACTTCCCAAGCGCTTAGTACAGTGCTCTGCACATAGTAAGCGCTCAATAAATACGATTGATTGATTGATTGATTGATTGATTGATTACCTTTGGGACCGAAAGATCCTGGGGCGCCCGGTGGGCCTGGAGGGCCTGCTTCACCCACAGCACCTAAGGAACCAAGAAAATCCAGCGATGAAGAGATCTTCAAGAGCTCACCTATGACTTCTCTGGGATCACACTCTTATCTGGCTCCTCTTCCTCCTACCTCAGGAAACCTCTTTCTGTTTAGTGAACTGGAGAAACCGGCTGAGTCATCAGGATATTTCCTCCCCGCCTCCACTCCCCAGACACACATTGTAGTTAGAATTATGACAAACCAAGGGACTCTCTGGTGTTACCAATAGGTGAGATTTCTCTCCCATTTAGCCTTTTGATTTACACTTTTCCCCCCTTCCCCATCAGTGGAAGCAAGCCTGACAGTCAGTGCTCTCATGGCAGCTCTTCTATTGTCTCTGCTTCCACAAAGTCCCAAACACCAACTGAGTACACCTCTAGCAAACTCTGTTTGCTTTGTTCTATGAGTCACTTGGATGCTGAAAGATCCATTTACTGAGCAACGGCCACAGCAGCGGCTCAAGAGGACCGCCCCCGCCCCCGCCCCACAAGTTTTCATTCTCCCAACTCTGCATCCCGATTAAAGAACAATTAGCAAATGGTTCTTTCTGAAACAATCCCACTCCCTGTTGCACCGTGATGATCTACAGGATGCAGCTGAGAAGCCCGGACAGTCCCAGTGCGTGCCACTCCATCGAGACCCTGAAATGTCCTTGGGTTTCAAAGGAAAAGTCTTTATAGCCCAACAACAATAAACCTTTCAGTCCTTTATGTGGGGAACAACTTGCATCGTACCCCTTTGTAGAACTTGTTCTTTCTTCCTACTAAAACTGCCTCTTAAAAGGACAACAGAGCAGGATTTGTGCCAGGCTCTAGTCATACTTCTAGGGCAGCCCCGGGCTTGCTAAGGTGCAAACCTTCATAAAAAATGGAGGACAACGATTCATAAACTATCTCCTCGGGTCATCGTGAAAAGACTGCTTATAGCACTTCGACTCAGCTTTACCTCAACACTCCCCTCTTTCCTAAACTCCCATCGTAGGCATGCAGCTGGAAATCATTCCATGGGGAACTGGGAGAAGTGCAGATAGTCAGGGCGCTGCTATGTCTCCAGGGACAAATTAAACCCCGAGAGACAGACTGGGTTCACTCAGGGTGGTTTCCGTTTAATGCTGGGACCATCTCTCTTACCTTTGTCTCCCTTCTCGCCAAACCCAGGTGGTCCCGGTTCACCACGCTGCCCACTTGGCCCTTCTCGTCCTCTCTGACCCATGGGTCCTTCCATGCCAGGTTCACCTGCAAAGAATCACCCGCAACCACAAGTCACCAACACTTCACATGCTAACGTTCTATGTACTGGAGGACTTTAACCACATTAAAGCTGAGAAGACCCCCTACTCAAAAGAATTAAAATCCTATTTAACAAAGCAATTTCCTCAAGGGGTAATTTCAATCGATGAACTGATTCAAGCGGCCTAGGGGATAGAGCGTAGGCCTGGGTGGCAGAGGACCTGGGCCGTAATTCCAGCTCTGCTACTTGCCTGCTGTGTGCCCTTGGACAAGTCACTTCACTTCTCGGTGCCTCAGTTACCTCGTCTGTAAAATGGGGATGAAACGGTTCCCTCCACCTTGGACTGTGAGCTCCATGTGGGAAAGGGACTGTCTCTGCTCTGATTATCTACCAGAGCACTTACTACGGTGCTTGGCATATAGTGTGTGGGTAACAGATAGCGTTTTCATTATTTCCTAAAGGCAACCTGCTCCCTGTTGCTATTTATTTGTTCCACAGATGAGGGACATTTGGGAAATTCTGGAGAGGACAACTGGGTGAACAAGTCCCCACTCCGCCCACAGCAGGTACTGGAGTCTTCCCTCCAGAGTGAGGGAACTGTGCCTGCTCGCTTAAGTAGCGAGGCCTTGACTACAAATTCATCAAAATCCAGTGTGATTCCTAAAGGAAAGAGGGATTGGCTCATAACTATCGTCGTAAGTCTCGTTAGGCCTTCTCTCCGCTGCTCTCAGAGACTGCCCATCTTTCCCCACCCTACCCGCTTCCTCCGGTGCCTGGGGTTCAAGAAGAGAAGTCGTTTCTTACCTACGCTGCCCTTTTGTCCTTTTGGCCCTTCTGGGCCTGGATGCCCCATAGACCCAGGAGCACCTGTAGGTGGAAGAGAACTCTTTTTTCACCTGCTACTGACAGTGGTGAACACATGGTGAGAAGGGGCAAGGGCAACAGTATTACATATTCTCAGGGGGAGCAGGAAGGGACTAGCTAGTATCGACGCACCTGGAACACCAGCAAATCCTCGGTCTCCTGTTGAGACAGAAATATGAGAAAGGCATCAGCCCAACGTTTTCAGGGCAAAGTCCTTAAGGGAGCAGTTACGGGAATTTATTAATTCCTCCATCCGCTTAGTTCTCCGGACCTTTTAGGAAGGGTGAGGAGAGGGTCTCTCAAACGGGTCTCTCCCGGCTGCTGCTCTTCAGAAAAGAAATCGGGGGAAGAGTAGAAAGAGGAGCAGGGCCAAGTGGCCTCCAAGGGACAGTGAACTATTAAAAGGCAAAGACCCATATTAGAAACCCTTAGGCCCAGGGTCATGCCCAGGCAGCCTTGAACCTATGGGATTATGCCATTTCAGTGCACATTCTTTCCCTTCTCCTTGTTGCAATAAAAACATCACTAAAGGGATGAATGCTGACATTAGTTAATGAATGAATTATGGTATTTGTTAAGAGCTTACTATTCATTTGTAAGCCCCTTATTACTCCTTTTGAACATTTTCCTAAGCACCTAATGGACTGCTGTGCCCAATACAGCAGCAGTCTGTAGAGAAGCAGCGTGGCTCAGTGGAAAGAGCCTGGGCTTTGGAGTCAGAGGTCATGGGTTCAAATCCCGGCTCCACCGCCTGTCAGCTGTGTGACTTTGGGCAAGTCACTTAACTTCTCTGTGCCTCAGTTCCCACATCTGTAAAATGGGGATTGACTGTGAGCCCCTCGTGGGACAACCTGATCACCTTGTAACCTTCCCATCACTTAGAACAGTGCTTTGCACATAGTAAGCGCTTAATAAATGCCATTATTATTATTATTATTAATACAGGGGCTTAGTAATATCAGTGGTGATGACTTATGCCCGTTTCCCCAACACGTGCATTCCCATCCAGAACCCCTCATCAGAGGGAATATCCGAGATGGGCTGCAGACCTCAGGGAGGCAGAGGAGGGGCTCACTGGCAGCGGTATTGGCATCTGTCCTTTGCTGCCACATCCCCACTTGGGGGTGGAGGCGGCTTACAGGGATCGGATCCGACCCAATTTACTTGCATTCCCACCCAGCTCCCAATCCAGTGCCTGGTGCGTAGTAAGTGCGGAACAGTGTGGCTTAGCAGAAATAGCCCGGGCTTGGGAGTCAGAGGTCACGGGTTCTAATCCCGGCTCTGCCACTTGGCAGCTGTGTGACTTTGGGCAAGCCACTTGACTTCTCTGTGCCTCAGTGACCTCATCTGTAAAAATGGGGACTTAGACTGTGAGCCCCGCGTGGGACAACCTGATCACCTTGTATCTATCGCAGCGCTTAGAACAGTGCTTGGCACATAGTAAGCGCTTAACAAATACCATTATTATTATTAGTATTACAGATTATCCACCTAGTGTGGCAAGAGTCCCCCTTCTAGACTGTGAGCCCCCTGTTGGGTAGGGACTGTCTCTATATGTTGCCAACTTGTACTTCCCAAGCGCTTAGTACAGTGCTCTGCACACAGTAAGTGCTCAATAAATATGATTGATTGATTGATTGACTGATGGTGGGATTCAGGAGCTGCCTTTCTAATCTCCCAGAGCCCAAGAGCGACTTTACAGCTCATTTTCAAAAGGAGTTCTTCTGTCTGAATGTTAAAAAAAAAAAAGCCTTATGGTTATCTAAAACTCCTTAAATAGCACTCTAACCCAAGCCCTAACCTTAACCGTAGTCTAGCCCTGAACTTAATCATAACCCTAACCTTGCCTAATAAATGAATCCAGGTCCAACCATGCTTTACTATCGGTGTTTTGGTGATTACAGTTATTAATGGGGTGATTGAACAGAGGGAAATATTGATGACAGGCATATCTGTTAATGTTTGGGCTTTAGATATTTGGCTCTGTTCTTCTATAACTAGCCATGCTCTCAGTCTTCTGACCTCCTAAGAAGATGAGGGATTCATGCTTTCTGCCCTCTCTTCCACCTACCTCTCTCTTTTTAAGTTATTGGGAGAAACTTCCTTCTCCCTTTCCGCGATTCCTCTCCACAGCCCTTCAGAGAAGGGCTCCTCTGGGAGCTCTATATTCACTCATTCAATCGTATTTATTGAGCGCTTACTGTGGGCAGAGAACTGTACTAAGCGCTTAAGACTACAGGATGCAGATCACTCTTGGCGTTGTTCCCTTCAGTTCTGGGAGCCATTTCTTTGGCTTCCAGAAGGACAGCGTTCCAAAACCATCTACCTAGCCATGGTCCCTTGCTTTTCTCTGTCACCGTTTCATATGACCAGACTCTCCTACTCTCACTTCTCTATAGCCTGGAGTTTGCAGAGAGTGGGAATGTGCAGAGCGAGTGACTCACCTCTTGGACCTTGAATTCCCACATCACCTAAGAGGTAGAAAAACACAAGACTCATGATGAAAACATACAAGTTGCAACTTCCCACTTAATCTCTTCCTGTAAAATGTATTTAAATATATTTCTTCCAATCCAGCTAGTGAGTTACTGTCGTTTTTTTTCTGCCCTTCCACTTGAACGTAATAGGAAAACGCCTCCAATGCTCTTAGAGAAGCCATTACCAATTACCAAAGTCCCTAACCTAGAAGCAGAGAAAGGAAATACTGTATTTGAATACCTTTTGGGCCTGGTTCTCCTCGGAAATAACCTGCAAAAGAAAATAAAAATTTAGGTGCCTTTCCCCCAGCAACTTCAGCCCTCTCTTAATAATATTAATGACGGTATTTATTAAGTGCTTACTATATGCCAAGCACTGTTCTAAGCGCTGGGGTACATACAGGGTAATCACGTTGCCCCACGTGGGACTCACACTTTGAATCCCCATTTTCCAGATGAGGTAACTGAGGCACAGAGAAGTGAAGTGACTTGCCCAAGGTCACACAGCAGGCAAGTGGTGGAACCGGGATTAGAACCCACATCCTCTGACTCCCAAGCCCGGGCTCTTGCCACTAAGCCACACTGCTTCTTCTTCATCATCCCCATTCTTGGCATCCCGTAGCACTCTCACCAGCCCTCCTACATAAGATGGACATTTAATTTTAGGAGAGTTTGCTTTCCCCCCAGACGCCCTTTCAGGCTCATCTTCCCTACCTTTCTCCTGCTCGGACTGTAGCTTGTTCCTCACATAGAGCCAGACAGCCTCCTGAGAGTGATCTCCCTGACCAGCTCCCAGGTCTGTTCCATATGAATGAGATGTACTTGGTAAGTGGACAGAACCGATGATTTTTCTTCTTTCCTCTGGTGACACTTGTAACATGCCAGTGCTGATTTTTTCCAGGTCGTCCACACGGGCTTTCAGCTTCCTCACCTCCTCCGCTGGAAAAGAGGTGAAAAAGAATGAATGGTCTAGGAAGAAAAACCACAGGGAAAGGCTCATGTCTTCCTGAAAAAGGTATGACTATGGGAAAAGGCCTTTATCCACCAAGGACTTCCGTAGGAGAAATGCTGTACTGTAATGGAAAGGTTTAGGCATCATCTTGAAATTTAGATGGAATTTTGCTTTATTTTATTTTGGAGGCAGGGTGGCCTAGTGGAAAGAGCATGGGCCTGGGAATCAGAGGACCTGGCTTCTAACATCACTTGCCTGTTGTGTGACCTTGGGCAAATCTCTGTGACTCAGTTCCCTCACCTGTAAAATGGGGATTTGATACCTGTTCTTCTTCCTAATTAGATGGACTGTGAGCCCCATGTGGAACCCAATTATCTTACATTTACCCCAACGCTTAGTACAGTGCTTGACACACAGTAAGCACTTAACAAATACCACAATTATTACTGTTATTATCATCATCATCATATTTGGAGCTAACGAGGCCATTCCTACATTTCACTGTGGGAATCTTCAGATCAAACATGCCAAGCCTTTCATCCTGACATGGTCCTTATGAAAATTAATGAAACACAGATGGGCATAGATAAAACTGTAGTAGCTGCCTTAATCATGGCTAGTTTTTGGATACCGCAACATTGAACCCTAAACTTGCAACAAAGTCTACATTTGGATGGACAAACCCCATAAGACCTGAACGAGGCCTGCAATCTTGCTCGTGAATCTCTTGCAAGAAGAAGTGATTTGACTTCCCAAGTCCAGGAATCAGTCAATCAATCATTTTTACTGAGTATTTACTATGTGCAGAGCACTGTACTAAGTTCTTGATAAAGTACAATACCACAGAATTAGCAGACATGTTCTTTGCCCATAATGTCATGAGTTCTAAACTAGTCTTTCCCTACAAGTGGGGCCTTAATTTTCTCATTGTACATAGTTTGGTAAAGACAATGAATGAAGTCAGCCTTGCAGACGATATGCATCTTTGGGCACAGGTCCAGTATCCACTAATGATAAGCCAGGAGTAGTTACAAATTCTTTAAAAGTGCTTAAACAAGGCAACTGATGCAAGCCAGGCTTTACGAAGAGAAGGTTGATAAAAAAAAAACACAGAACAATGATTTGTGGGCTGAGAAACCATAAATTTATCTCAACTGCTACATTAAATTAGAGTTCATTGAGACCTTTGAAGAAAGAGGAAATACGTTTTGGAATGATTCTGGAAGAGGCTGAGATCTACACAGTAAAAATACTAGTAGCTCAGGAGGAATCGGATGAATTCAGAGAAGGGCACTCCATAGTGGGCTACTGACAGGAAAGTTCAGGTCACAGAGGGAAGTTGGAAATGTTATACAGCACATCCCTAAATATTAGTTGGATGTCAGGGAGAACCACCATTATTATTCTAGGGGTTTTTTGGGTGGGGGATTTAATGGGGTTTTTTAAGCATTTACTATGTGTCAAGCACTGTTTTAAGTGCTGGGGTAGATACAAGTTTATCAGGTTGGACATAGTCCCTAGCCTACAATGGGCTTATGGTCAAGTAGGAGGGAGAACAGGTATAGAATCCCCAATTTACAGTAGTCTTGCCCAAGGTAAGACAGGAGGCAAATGACAGAACTGGGGTTGAAACAGGTCTTCTGTTTCCCAAGGCTGTGTTCTTTCTACTAGGCCATGCTATTCCCTCTTAACAGCCTGTTACCACTGTGGGAGGCATAATATTTGGCTGAAAGGATCACTGGTCTGACTCGGGAATGGCACTGTGTTCGTTCTTGGGCTCTAAAATGGAAACGTTATATTGCTATGTGCTCGCCTGGGGCTTGCTTGTCTCTCACCTGGGTCTCCAACCTGCTCCTTCTGTCATTTCTTACCCAGAGCAATGAGTCCAAAGAGCAGTCCAAGCAGCAGCAATCCAAGAAGCAGCAGTCCCAGAAGCCACTTCCACCAGCTACAGCACGAACCACAGGGGCACCAGGCAGGAGCAGCTCCAAATCCTCCTCCTCCTGCTCCTGCTCCTCCTCCTCCTCCTCCTCCTCCTCCTCCTATGGCTCCACCTCCTCCTCGATCACCACCCTGAATTTCTAAAGAAGACAAGGACAAGAGCAAACTGAGTCAAGGTGGCTTCTCTCTTTCTTCCTACATCTGAGTCCTTTGAGTTACTTCCTGCAGACCAAAGGGAAACAGGACGCCAAGGACAATTCCAAAGAAATTTAGGAAGGAGCCCCATACCTAATAGCATCTTACAAAGTTTATCAGGTGGGGGAGTGGAAAGGGGGAGAATGTTGCTATTTCATTGGCCATTTGGATAGTGCCAATGTGGGGGAGGAACTTTATCTAGTCCCCTAATGATCACTTGGGCTCAAAAATTCCTCTCTGCTAAAGAACTATGAAAGTCATCCTCACCTGCATAAGTGGCTTTTTCTTTAGTCGATACACCCTTTAAATCTCCTGCAATGTAAAATACAAAAACCAAAGAGTTTGTAGTTTCCACTTTTGACAACATTGAACACTTGCCCACAGACACAGAGGGCTGTAGGTAACTTACGCCCATTTTCCCCTCTTGGAACACTAGATAACAGCAGAGGTTTTATGATGCATGTTGTCGAAAACCAACATACCTAAGGATAAATCAAGTCTTTAGAAAGGGAAAGAAAGGAAAAGAACCAAACAGGAAGCTTACTTGCCAGAGAGTGAGGCACAGAAACGAGTTGTTGAAAAGGGCAAGTTGTTGAAAAGGGCAAGTTGTTGAAAAGGAAGAGGGCTGGGTTAGAAGACAGATAAATAACCTGCTGCTTGAGCTATATTTCTCAGAGAGCAGTGAAGAGGCTTGTCCTTACCATTTGCTTCTGACTTAAAATGAGTCTCTGCCCCATAAGAAGAGGAGATAGCTTGCTTGTCTTTTTTCAGGGTATCTTCAGAAAAAGAGCCTGCGGAGGGAGCCATTGAAAGTCAAATTGTATTTCCCCAAACTCTTGCTGAAATTGTTCAGCTTTAATTAAAAAAAAAGTGAAGTATTTCCAGAGGAGTGTTATTAACTTGGTCCTGCAGCTGAAAGAGACTTGGAGGGCTAGAATGGATTGTCTTTAGCCAGCCAACATTGGGGAATGACTCACAACAGGGGTTTTTGGAGTGGACTGTTTTGGCTACAGCTTCATTATAAAAGTCTCTAAAAGTGGTCACTTTCCTCTGACTCCTGTCTGTCGGGTTGCATTCTGCTTAGGATGTCCATTTCTAAACTTGACTTCAAGAGGAAAAACGTACCTCCACTGAGCCCTGTGCTGGAGGCAGTGAAAACCTTCCCGCTGTCCTTTGTCATGATCAGGAGCTCCATCTCCTTCTTGGCGGGCACATTCTCTTTCTCCAGCAGCAGGAACTTGCAGTCTTTGCGCAGGATGTCATCATTGTGAGAACTCATTGTGCCAGCTAGAAAAAGAGAGATATGGGAAGGGAGGAAAGAGAAGATCGACCAACAGAGAGAGAATTAAGGGGTGAAAAAGATGACAAACACAGGAAAGGAAGGAGAGGAAGAAGGGAAAGGCGATGAATGGTAGTAAGAAGAGAAAGAGGGAAAGGCAAGGAAGGAAGGAGGATGGGGGAGAGATAGAGAAAGAGGAGGGAAAGAAGGGAAGGGGGGGGGCGGGAAAGAGAGATTGAGTTTAAAACATGGACAGTAAGGAAATTCCCACCTTTAAGCAGCTTCAGCAATACTGAAGCCATTCAGGAAATCAAAAATATTCCCAACCGAAGATATTCCCAAAATATTCCTGCTCTCCACCCAAATTCCCATCCCTAGTTGGAGGACCAGACTAAAGCATGGCCCAAAATTTTGGCCGGGATAAGTAGGGACGATCATCATCCAAGAGAGTCTCTGGTGTGAAAATGCACGGGCAGGCTTTGAGCAACTGCCTTAGGTCAGGCACGGGCCATGGGTTTTAATTCTTCTAGCCCAGAACCCCCAATGTCTTGCTCTGAAGGATGAGGAGAGTCATATGTCCAAATCCATTTAACCGCTGAAACTTCCAAGGGCTGGCCGCTGGAAGACTCACCCGTCGAAGTACACACTCCAGTGCTCACCACTGCAGGACTCTGGGGCATGTTCTTCTTCACACCATATACTGCAGGAGAGGACTCAACAGTGAGGCCATGGGAGCGTGGAAAATTTCACGTCAATGCCCGCGTTGGTAAACCAAACCCAACTGAGATTTACTGCATGAAATCTCTTCTGTGAAGGATCATTATGTAAAGAAATAGACTCTACCATGCGTTAACTTTCTTGCACTCTTGCTTAGGGCATTTTAGACTTATGAACATTTTGGATTTTTTTAATTTTCTCCTTAAGTAGCAATGGCTAAATAAGGACACTGGACTGAAGAGACTACTCACGGTTCCAATTTTTTGGAGCCTTTGCCCCTGTAAGACTGCAATGAAGAAATGACTTCCTACATCTGATGGCTGACTGCCCAATAAATGAAAAGGAATTTTCCTCACCTACCTCAAAGTGTGAAATAATAAAGCTTGTCACCCAAGGGGACAATTCCCCAAATACGTTCACAAGCAAATACAAGGCTCCAGTTAGGGGTCAGGTTGGAGAGAAGCATTTCCGCTGATTGAATTGTGGAAATAATGAGGGAATCAGGGGTAAGAGGCAGGTTGTAGCCGAATTATACTTTCCAAGCACTTAGTACGGTGCTCTGCACACAGTAAATGCTCAATAAATACGATTGAATGAAAGTCCACCTAGGCATTAATATTCTACCCCTGGTTGCTATTCAAAGGCTACTGACCTGTGGAGCAGGTTGTTGTACCATGAGCCAAGGCAGAAGAGCTAGGAGCCAGGTTGTTTTGTACCCCAAACACTGCAAAAGGAAAAAAAATCTGGAGGTGAGCAAAGGGCTAGCACTTAAGAGGGCATCCGTTGTCCAAGATTAGGCCAGTGTGGACCTAAAAGCTCTTCTCTAACAACAAACTTTGACTATGAAACATACTTTACAAAACTGCTACTGGAAATATTATTAGCTCTTTAGATCTATTGTTTTACTCTTAATCCCTCTGTTCCCACTCTTCAAATGCCAAACCATATGAAACCCCACTTTGTAGCTTAATACGACACATCTGAAGAGAAGTTAGTCATAAAGAATATCTTCCCTGGGAGCTTTCTGGATACCAACCAGAAAAAGAGTTCATTTTTTTCTCAGATATTTTGAGGAATGACACGGGCTCTACTAGATAAAAGGGGAAGCAGAATGCTGACCTGAAGAGGAGGTGCTGAGCCCAGGGTGTAGAGCGGGAGAGCAGGGAGCCATGTTATTTGGGACTCCAAACACTGAAAGGGAAGAGAAAGGACGGACTGTAACCTCCTTGTAGGCAGGGAAAGTGTCTACCAACTCTACTGTATTGTACATTCTCAAGCACTTACTACAGTGCTCTGCACACAGTAAGCTCTCAATAAATACCACTGATTCATTGGTTGCTTGAGAGAGTTGTTCATTACAATGCTGCGGAAAATCAATCAATCAATCAATCGTATTTATTGAGTGCTTACTGTGTGCAGAGCACTGTACTAAGTGCTTGGGAAGTCCAAGTTGGCAACGTACAGAGACAGTCCCTACCCAACAGTGGGTTCACAGTCTAAAAGGGGGAGACAGAGAACAAACTAACAAAATAAAATAAATAGAATAGATATGTACAAGTAAAATAAATAAATAAATAGAGTAATAAATATGTACAACAGTAAGTCATCAGAAGAAGCTCTACCACAGAAGGGAGGTCAGGAGGAAATATTGGACAGATATAAAGATTCCAAATTTGGTCCAGAAATTCTTTATCCAAAGAGTAAATCAGAAACAGTTGGACATAGTTGGAAGGAGGGGATCCAAATGATCCGTAGGAACATTTCCAGTGGGGTTTCTGATAGTTTCCTACCTGATCCTGTGGAATAGGCATTGGTATTGAGGAGGGATGAGCTCTGGGTCATCATGTTGTTGTGATACCCACTCACGGATGACCCCGCAGGCAGGGTGGAAGACCACATATAGGAGGGAAGGTTGGCATCCAGGACAGTTGTGTCATAGGTGCCTGATACTGGTGCGACATATAATAATGGAGTTAGAGCAGTCAATTCCACAATTGGAAATCTCAGTTTCTAGAATAATTTTGAGCCCTTGATTAGGAAGATCACAGTCAGATCAACTGGGGATGTTTCTAGATCACACAACCGATAGAAGGACTAACTGGATATCCCTGAGCTTTGTTTCCAGCACAATTTCAAATAGATTCTGCACATTTTTTACCTACTGAAAACTCTTCAAGTTAGTCAGGCAAGACACATACAGATATTGTGTTCTAGAAAACTCTTGTGCTATCAAAAATTGCATTCCTTTATCCATTGTTTCAGTGATAAGTACAAGGTTAGGGGAACGATACTTGGAAAACAACTGAAATGGTACTTCGGGTCTGTCACCCCAGGTGAAATTTGAGAAAGCTGTGGAAAATTAAATGAGCTTGCTTCAAGCAGTCTGCACTGCCTGATATTTTCTGTCAAGTTCATTAGCATGGCACTGGAAACCAACTGGCAACATCATAAAGCTCGGTTTTCCAATAAACAATGGTAACAGTGTTGTAACTGGTTCCCTGTCAAGGTTAATGAGCTGATAAGGGTGTTTCTGAATAATTATTTGATACTACTTGAACAAGCATTTCACCTCACAATTCACAATAGCCATCAAATTCTAAACAAATCATACTAAAATACTGCATTCAGACAGGAATGCCTGCATAAAAACTTATTTGAAAACTTGACTCCTGAGATGCGCTGCTGAAAAGTGACTCCCTAATGTTTTCCAAACACTACATGAGGAAAGGGAATGAATTATGATAGGCCAACCACTTCAAAACTTGTTGGTGAATATGTAGAATCAAAAGAAAAGCAAACTATTAAGTATGCCCTGTAACAAGGGAGGTACTTTAATGAAACTTTCAAGAAATGGTGAATCAGGGAAGTCTCTGAGCAATAGCTAGGATCTGAAATGATCCAATATTGGGCCATGCGAGCAAGCCTAATGAACAAAGACATCTCTTACATTTTTACCTCTGAAAATTAGAGAGCAAGTATTTCACAGTGGTGTAGAGGCTAAAGACCTCTTAAAAAATGAAATCTAGTTTCTGGTCCCAGAATAAATCTCCCTCCTTTTTTTATCCCATTGCACCTTCCTGGGGAATTACCTGACTGGGAGCTCTCCGTCACCATCTTGGTTTCCACGGTGGCTTTCTTGGGAATGGGGAGTGTGTTGGATGAACACCGAGTGGGGCTGGCACTAGCTGATCGGCTTCCCTTGAGCAGTCTCTTCACATCATCCAATTCTGTCCCTGACAAAGACATAGAAACCATTCAGGCCCAACCCAGGTTCCTATTTTCACTCAAGATATCCTAAGGGACCTTTTGGATGCCTGATCATTCCCCTGGTTGCACACTTCTTTTAGGCTCTTTCTGTGACAGCGCTCCTGAATTTGAATGTCTGGTACACATACAGCACTCTCACACTGCTACAAAGTTTACCTTAGCTTATCCACTTCCCTTTTTCTAAAAATATTTTCAAGTATTTTGACCAAGTTGATGGAATGACTAAAATCGATTTCAATTTAGAATTTGGTAATGATGTCTATTTAGAGTGGATCCTGGCAGGTCTGTTAGCCCTAGGTGCCTTTTTGACTTGAGTAATAACAATGGAAATTAAATAATGTATTTCCACGTCAGCACAAAACACATCCGAATTTATTATCTTTTATTATGTACATAGTACATTGCTATTTGATGATGCTATTAGAATTCATCACTGTTTTTCAACATATTCATATTGTTTTGGTTCATTTTTTTCAATCTTGGGAAGACATTAATGCAGTTTATGCTATTTCCTGTGGGAAATAAGCGCTCTTTTGTTCATTTTCATGGACCTAATTAAGAGTGCTAACCAAGGAGTATTAAATGTTAGCGAGGAAGGGTCTTGGTGAGGCATTATATTCAGAAGCGTTTCTGACTCTGGAATTTACCACAATCTAGCACACTGTAAATGCTTCCCACCGATGCAGTCATTTACTAGGAATAATTTATATTATGGAGGTGTATTTCTTCAAGGAGCTCAAGGCCCTTTATAGACATTCTCTTAAATCCGCTCCCTGGATCCTTTGCCTGATTTTTCCACACTAATTTTTCAAGTGGGAAAACTGAGGCTCAACACTGCTGACTAGATCAATTGCTCCTTGTCAAACAGAACTTCAGTGTTGGGGCTGGAATGAGAAATTAGGATTCTGACCTAACTCAGTATTTCCCCAAATCTAGGCGTTCAACATTAGTTGAATGTCATGTAAAGGTTCAAAATGCTTGCAGCAGCTTTGGGAACTTGTGGAAATTCTGAATCCTCAGGAGGACATAGGGGTGAGGCAGGCCACAGACAACAGTAGAGGTCCCTGTTTACCCTCAGGAGGACTGAGGATTAGAAGGGAGAAGTGGGCTCTTGTGGTTTTGCTGGTGGCAGAAAAATAAAGGAAGAGAAATAATATAGTTTTGAGCCCTCGCACAAAAGTCTGTGAACCTGCAACTGATTTATGAGCAAAATGTCAGAGGATTTAAGCTAATCACCATTTTGCTCATAAAACTGCTTCAGAAGGTTCACAGCTCTTGCAAGACAGCCTAGAAATCTAGGATGAGAAAACCCCTTGCCTGGACTAACATTCTGGGGCATTAGGAAATCAATTTTCAGGGCTCACTTGAGGGTGACTAGGGAAATTTCCAGGAGGTAAAGGGTCAGGTTCCCAGGTTGCCTGGATTCACTTTTCAGAGGGCGAACTCTGACAACTTACATCTGGTAGATGGCGAAGCACTTTGCAGCCGAACTCGAATTTCACTCTCTGCATAAGGGAATAAACGGAGAGAACCGTGAATAAGGAGTATGATTAATTAGTACCTGACATTCTGCCCTGTGTGGTAAATGAAGCTTCAGGCTGCACAAAGTTCCCCCTGTTATTTGAACATGAAACTGCTATTAAGTGTCAGCAGCTCACAAGGCCCGAGCTTAAGGGAGACAAAGAGGAGTGTGGCTGAGTGAAAATGATTAGCCTGCAGGTCACTGAGAAAGCTCTCCGAGGAGACACTGAGGTATTCTAATTAAAACCACAGGCGGGGTGGGCCGCGGACTCAGGACCCATTTAAGATAAGGATTCAACCCACATTTCAAAAGGGTGAGACTCAAGCCTTTTAGAAGCTGTAAAAGTTTGGTCTATTGTCTACATACTCTTGGGTTGTTGGAAAGTTAAAAAAGCAGTGTTATTCTTTGTCATTTCAGATAGTCCAGAAAGTGGGGGGACAGCAAGTTTCCCAAATTATCTTGACCCAGCCAGCTCGCTATTAACAGGTTTCAGTGGCAGAGTGAGTGGCTTAAGGTGCCAGACACAAATATTTAAAGAAAGGATAGCTACACTTACAGATTTAACATTTGGGGCTTTTTTTCAAAACCCAAACTGAACCTCAGAGCCTTTTAAATCACTAGTGACAACTACCCACTGAAGCCAATATGGTATGGCCACGTACAAATAAATTAAGCCAGTGAGGTCCTCTTGCTTTGACAAGTCATTCTTTCTTGAAGTTTACATGGATAGCTTTTCTCTCCCTTTTTTAAAAACAAATTCCCTTTATATATATACTCCTCCTGCCTATCACAGAGAAGGACAAAACAATGAATTAAAAAACCAGCATCCTAGTTTACCTCGGGTTTGGCTCCGTCCCCTGGTGGATGCAGTTCCTGTGGAAAGAGAAAAACAGTATCAGCAATATGTAACCAGCATCTCTGCAGAAATGCAAGAACTGGAGACTACTAAGAAGGTTGGTTTGGCGTTCCTGTTTTTATTAGAGGGTCACCTTATCCCAGGTGGACAGTTCTAGAGAACAAAAAATCTTGATTAGTCACTACCAGTCCTTCCATTTTAACCTGAGGCACTTAAAGTCTTTATAAAGTCTAAAATATCAGCAACTCCTATAAACATTTATTGGGCACATTTGTGAGGCATGCTGCTAAGAGTTTGGAACGATATAAAATAACTAACCAATGCAAGAGGTCTAAGATTTCCAAACAGAAACTTGATTCAAGGATGTCCCCTAAGGCTGATTCCAAGTAACTTCAGGGTCCCAGAGTAGAGTTTGTAGGTGGTCATCTCAAAATCGCTCCCTTCTGAACTAGTAAATATGGAAAGTAGTCATTCGATGTCTGCCTCTCCCTCTAGACTGCAAGGTCCTAGTGGGCAGGGAATATATCTACTGACTCCGTCGTTTTGCATTCTCCCAAATGCTAAGTAGAGTGCTCTGCACACAGTAAGCACTCAATAAATACCACTGGTTGATTGATTTAAAAAGAGTAACACATGTAGAACCAATCTACTCTTCATATGCTTCTCATTCTAATCCCTTGTCCAAAGCATGATGTCCTCAGAGTGCCCATTCATGAACCTTTCCTGAGTCCAGCTAAAAATGTGAAAAGGGAATGTTAATTTGTTTCCAATCTAGTTTCCCAAATGTGTGTCCCATAGGGTGTAGGTTTAAATGTGTCTAGTGGATTATGTAAATGTCTTCTTTGGATGGGATGAATTATTTCAGATTCCTCTAGCCCAGCCGCTCTCCCCATTTACCTGAAAATGAACTAATTTACCTTCTTACATGTCTTCAAAGCTTGTTTTGAGTATAGCTGGGGTCAATGGTAGATGAGGTCTATCGGGCTAGTGATGATTTCTGCTCCTTCATGTGGAGTAGCCAGTAAAGTGAACCCAGGGGAGTTAAAGCTAGGTTCTCTGGGATCTTTTTAAATTGCACAACCTTGCCCAACTTGGAGCCAACATCTCTTAATGAGAATGAGATGTTAAGCCAAAGGATTGATTTCTCACAGGATAATTGGTGCTTCTGTAGTGGAAACTCCTGTTTCTCATTAAAGATAAAACTTTGTTAACCTACTAAAAATAATTCTTCATTATTCTTAGAAGGATGCTAAGTAGTCCCGTCCTAGTCTTCTTCATCTACATTTTGTGCCTTTGTAAATTGCCATAATGTGTCATGAGTAAAGCATCTGATAGGGAGTGAATGTGATTTGGGATCCTGTGAAAATGCTGAGGGGAAAACAACGTACATTATCCTGAGAGGGAAAATAGCATCATTTTAGATCAGTCTGTGCTGGAAGCAACCACTGAATACATGCTATTCTGCATTAGCATTTCCCAGGCATTGTGACCATCATGTTCTATCTGTGCTGAGAATAATGAGAATAATGAAAGACGTACCAAGTTCTTTCCTAGGGTATTCTGGAGAAGAGTTTCCACTGGAGCTCCCTAGGGAAGAATTGAATAGTTAGTACAAATGCGAACCTGAGGTCACGAGTTTTCCTAGCTGTCAGGCAGCTCATCCCTATCGCTTCCTCCTCATCAAAAGCTTCATGTATTATGAAAGGAAACAGGATGAAAGAATTGTGGTGTTGAGTTTCCCAATGGAAAACAAGTGGGATCCATGTTCATAAAGTAAACGAATGGAATGTCCTGATGGTTTTTGTAAGTCAGGTTATTTGCTACGTGCTTACTATGTGCTGGGGTAAATACAAAACAACCAGACCAGGCACAGTCCCGTTCTCACACTGAGCTCCCAAACTAAGAGGTAGGGTGGGCAGGTATCTGATTTCCAACTTACAGATGAGGAAACTGAGATGCGGAGAAGTGAAGTAACTGCCCAAGGTCACACGGGAGGTTAGTGGCAGACGTTATTAAAACCCAGGTTCCTGATTCCTAGGCCGGTACTTTTTCCACTAGGCCAGGCTGCCTCCCTTTAACATTAGTCTTCATTCCATGTGATAGTCTAAGGTCACTTCTGTTGCTAATGGGGTTCCTAGACTGTAAGCTCCTTGAGGGCAGGAATCTTGCTGATCAAATCTATTGTATTGTACTCGGCTAAGGACTTAATGCAGTAAGTGTTCAATAAATACCATTGATTGATTGACTGAAGTGAAACAGACCTTCCCATTCCAATAAGCATTAGAGGGAGGATTAGGTTCTTCCCTTCACCCAAGTTCTTTCTTATACTCTTTCATTCTGGTGGCACCCTACATTCCTGATAAAATGCACATGCTAACTGCAACAGGGGGAACCTGTTGTCATTTAAAGTCTTAGACTCAGGTTTAAGTCTTTCTTAGTGTTTGATCCCTCCCAAAGCACTGTCCTGACACCTGCTGCAATCCACTTGAACAAAATCAGGCTACTAAATTGCGCTTTGATAGGTCTAATCTTGATACAATATGAATTGGTTGCTGAATCTATTATGTCAGTAATCTCACCAAAAATGTAGTGAGCCCATTAACTCATTTAATGGGCCATATCTTCAATCAGATAAGAAAGATAGCTTTTTTAATAGTACAACCCTTGTTTCTTATTACTGATAAAGCTCTGGTCCACTGAAAATGATTACAGGCGAAATGGGGGACAGGAGAGGAGTGTAATAGAGCCTAATAGAAACAGTGTGGCTAATGGGAAAGAGCACGGGCCTTGAAGTCAGAAGACCTGGATTCTAATGCCGGCTCTGTCACTTCTCTGCTATGTGACCTTGGGCAAGTTAACTTCTCTGTGCCTCAGTTTCCTCAACTGTAAAATGAAGATTAAATCCCTCTTTCTTAGACTGTGAGCCTTGTGTGGGACAGGGGCTATGTTCAACCTGAATAACTTGAATCTACTACCCCAGAGCCTGGAACAGTGCTTGAGGCATAGAAAGTGTTTAGCAAATACCATAAAAAGAAAAAGTGGAAAAATCTTCAGAGAGTGGATGACAGTGACTTAGATGTGTGGACCACATCTAACACCTCACCTTCGTATGTGGCATGGCGGGTGATATGAGTTTTCCTTTCAAAAGTTGAGCCTGGTGAATTGGGGAGAGTAGAGGCAGGCGATTGGGTCCTTCTGAAGCTGGAGGAAGAGGCAGCTCTAGAACTTCCGCCTAAAGGAAAGAAAAACAGAATATTAATAATAATAACAATGATGGCGTTTATTAAGCGCTTACTATGTGCAAAGCACTGTTCTCAGCGCTGGGGAGGTTACAAGGTGATCAGGTTGTCCCATGGGGGGCTCACAGTCTTAATCCCCATTTTACAGATGAGTTAACTGAGGCTCAGAGAAGTTAAGTGACTTGCCCAAAGTCACACAGCTGACAACTGGTGGAGCCGAGATTCAAACCCATGACCTCTGACTCCAGAGCCCGTGCTCTTTCCACTTAGCCATGCTGCTTCTCTGTGAATTGCCTCCTGCTCCACCAGTGTTCACTCTGTCCAACAGTAAATACAAATCTACATTAATGTAAATAATATAAGAAATGAAAAAGACTTTCACAGGGAGCAAGAGAAAAACTGAAGGTGGACGTTGCCAGAAAGAGAAAATATGTAAGGCCTGTGTTCAGAACATAGTATTTGGTTTGATTGAAGGAATACGGTCCAATACTACTGGGACAAATTTCTTGGTGGAAAAGAAGGGAATTCTACCTGCCATATAGAGAGTGGGAGTAGTTATAGCATTTAGTGAACATCTGTTAGGTGCACTGCACTGTACCAAGGTCTTAGGAAATATAAAATAAAGAAATGGCATTATGTTCCTTGCCCACAAGGAGCTTCCTCTCTAATGGGAGAGGAAAACACAAAAATACTTACAGAGTGTGCAACTAAAATGAATGCTTGAATGTACAAATGATTGAACATATGTACAAAAATGTTGAGGATGGATATAAATAAGTACATAAGCATATGGGCTTATTCACACTATGGGGTTGGGAATTACTCTGAAAGTGTTTGTTGGAGGAGGTGGGATATTAGGAGGGCTTTGAGTATGGGGAGAGTTATATATGGTCTGTCAGATTTGGGAAAAGGGAACAGCGTGAGTGAGGGGTTGGATGTGGGAGAGTAAAGAGAAGTGAAATTAAAAGGTTAGCTCGGGAGGACTGTAGAGAACTGGCTGGGGGAAGTGGGTGAAGAAATCAGACATTAAGAAGGGGTGATTTAGTGGAGACTCTTGGAGTTGATCCTGAGGAGTTCTTGTGCGATGTGGAGGAACCCAGGAAAACAGCGTAGGATTTTGAGGAGTAGAGAGGGGTGCCGAATGACAGTTCAAGAGGTGAATCTGTGCATCAGCATTTAGAATAGGTTGGAGAGAGGAGAGGCTGGAGGTAGGGAGACGGGTGAGGAGACCGATACCATAGTCTGGCTGCTCAACAGAGCATCTACCAGATGGTAACTGGTTGCAGTATAAACAGAGCATCTACCAGATGGTAACTGGGTGTTAGCTATTTGGGTGGAGAGGAAGGGGCAAATCCAGAAAGTGTGATGTAGAACTCAATCAAACAAAAGGTATTTATTCAGCACTTACAGAGTGTAGAGCACGGTATTAAGCACTTGAGACAATACAATGGAGTTGGTAGACATGATCCATGCCCTTAAAGAGCTTACAATCAAAGAAAAACCACCAGGATTTGGTAGTGAACTGAATGTGAGAGCTGAAAGACAGCAAGGAGTCCAGGAAGGCTCCGAGGTGGCAGACTTCTGGGTCAAGCGCTTAGTACAGTGCTCTGCACACAGTTAGTGCTCAACAAGTATGACTGAATGAATGGGTCAGGAAGATAGATAAGATTGGGAGATGAATGGGTCTAGGCTGCAAGCTTCTCTAGCCTGTAAACTCCTTGTGGGCAGGGAACACGTCAGCCATCTCTGTTGTTCTGTACACTTGCGAGCCTTTAGACAAGTACTGTGCCACAGAAATACCACTGACTGACTGAAAGAAGAGTGGTTCTGTTTCAGACGTATTGAGTTTGATGTGCCAGGGGACCATCCAAGTGAAGATGTTCGGGAAACAAGTGAGATGCAGGGTTGCAGGTTAGGGTCAGGACTAAAGAGGAAGATTTGGGAGTCGTTTGCATAGGGGTGGGAGCTGATGCCAAGTGAGCTGATACCCTCCCTGCTCGACAGTGTAGAGAGAGGAGAGTAGGGATGATCCAGAACAGGGTCTTGTGGAATGCCCACAGTACAAAGGATTGTGACCTGAAGGAAACAAAATCTCTTTCCCAACCATTTCCACTCCAGATTCATGTGGTTTCAGGGCATCTGAGTCATTTCTTGGCTTAGAAAACCTACTGTGGAGGAGGGAGTTTCATAGAGAACAATGGGCCTTTGTTGGACGCCTGCCCAATTGAGGCTTGTACGATGCAGGGATTAGATAGCAAACTTTCAGAATTTGTTAACTCAATAGTTTAGGGCTTTGCTGTTGTTGTAGACAGTGAAATTCAAAATAGTTATAAGCAAGGCAACCATATATTAAAATGAAGATAGCTTAATGCCGAAGACAGTCTAAGAAGGCATATTAGCACCCCATTGATGGGGGGGGGGTCTCAATTATTAATTGTTCTACTTTATATTGGAATCAATGTAAATGATCATATTATGTTCCTGTATATACACTTCTTAATTATTTTCAGGTCAAAAAACTTTAGTTAGTGTTCAAATTTCTTGGGATTTTGAAGCAAATTCTCATATACTCATTTCATCCCTCACACCCACTCTCTTTAGAGTGGGATTACTAAGCACCAGAAATTTCCCTATCTCAGCTCATCTTGGTCCCACTTTTCCCAGTACCGACCTGAGTTCAGATAGCCGCTGCCATGGGTCAAACTCTGTTTTTCCATCCTGCTCCCTCCACTAAGGGATGATGAGGATTTAGTATATCCATTGCTGGTCCCTCCTTCTGTCAGAAACAAGAATAAAATAAGGATGTTAGTGTTTAGGGGCGATGACTGGAACCCTTTAAATGAAGCCTCTTTGGGATAGGGCTACTTAGTGGAAAACAGCATGAATTCTCACTGCTTGAGCCCTAACACAAGGCTGTCTATCCTCCAATTGCTGCTGGGGATGGGTGTGGATCAGCCTAGCCCCCAAACCATCCCTCAAACTCTGAACTAAAAAGCACTTGGTGACAGTGTACTGCAAGGAAACAGTTGCTTCAGACTTCAAATCTTTTACTGAGTCCAAACTCTACGATTCTGATAGTGCCTGCTTCTATGGCATCAGAAACCCTCAAAGGGTATTGTGGTGCATCTCTAAGTGGCACAAGACTTTCTTAAGGAAGCAAAAATGGATGCATGGAAGTAAGAGTCCTCATGGATAAATACTAGCCAAACACACCTGACTGAAGGGTGGAAATGCCATAATAATAGCTACTTACTTGGTGGTAAAGATGTGAGCCTTGTGGTAACTGTTTCGGTAACAACTAGGGAAAGAAAAAGAAAAAAGACAAGATGATATATAATATCCGACTCGTCTAAGGCCCCATCAAATAACGGGGCAATGTTGGTGGGAGTTGAGGAGGGGACAAGTGCCGGCTGGAGAAGTGGGAGAGGTGGCTGGAGAAAATTGGCGCAGGACCACTTAGAGGAGGAGAGATAGGAGAGACCGGCCTGTAATGAGCCCAGCCCTGACAGTTTGGTCCCTCCCCAGACTTTCTGTGCTTCTGCCCACAGCATCCCCCGTTTTAGACTGTGAGCCCACTGTTGGGTAGGGACTGTCTCTATATGTTGCCAATTTGTACTTCCCAAGCGCTTAGTACAGTGCTCTGCACATAGTAAGCGCTCAATAAATACGATTGATGATGATGATGATGATCCCAAGGATAGGCTCTTCTTCCTCCTTGGGAAGCAACAGGGTAAAAACTGATTGGCCAGAAACACGTGCCGAAGTTTCTGGTAAACAACCGACATCTTTGCTGCCTCAAAAGAGTAGATCTCTATCTATCTATTTAACGTGTTCATTCTGGTTAATTGGCATCTATGCTTTATTTCAATTCTCAGTTGCTTTATAAAGGCTGCTGCTACTTTCCTTCTGCATTGACTTGCAAAATGGCTCTCTCTGCTGAGAATACTCCCCTCACTCCAAAATGGCAACCTTTGCAGTTACAGATTTTTGCTTAGGACTTAGCCTTGAGCCTTTCTAATTAGTCAGTTAACCCGGCAGATGTGTTTGCATGGGGCTGTTTTCTGATCCACCTGAATTTTTTTTCAGCCAAATCTGCTCTCACTTGAAATGTCAAATGATGTCGGGCACAGGCACCCTATACCGATATAACCAATGTTCCTGGAGTCTTGAGCCTTGAACTTGGAGTCTTCACCTCAGAGGCCTTTCCAGGAATCATATCTGCATACCCAGCTGATCAACAAAGACAATTTGGGCTTTTCAAGCTTCCAATCCTAAATCCATGTCTTGGAAAGGTCTCTGGACAATTTCCAGCCTCCAGAGGGGTGAGAAACGCAGTTCAGAGTTTCCGAGCTTTCTCGGGTGGCAGCGGTCAATCTAGAATTTCAGCACTTGATATTCACCCCATCCTCAGCCTCACAGCACTTATGTCCAGATCCGTAATTTATTTTAATGTCTGTCTACCCTCTAGTCAGTCAGTGAGTCAGTCAATCGTATTTATTGAGTGCTTTCTGTGAACAGAACACTGTACTAAACGCTTGGGAGAGAACAATATAACAATAAACTGACATTCCCCGCCGACAACAAACTTAGACTGTAAGTTCCCTGTGGGCAGGGAACATGTCTAGAAACTCTACTGCATTGTACTTGCCCAAGTGCTTAGTACAGTGCTCTGAACACAGTTAGTGCCAAATAAATATCACTGATAGATTGGAGAAAGTGCTAAATGGGACTCTCAGTCTAGTGCTTTCCAGTTATTGTGTGGCAAACTGCAACAAAACTCCTTGGAGTACTTATCCTAATGATCTATCATTAGGAAACCGATTCTGCAAAATTTTCCCAAACTGACACCGGGTTTGCCTCTGCCCACTTGGCTAATCAGTCATCGGAATCTACTAGCAGTGTCTACATGTGGCAAATATAATGGTAGGGTGAAAAACTTTCACAGAATCCATCTGCGACTTAACACCCTCATGATATCTTACTCTGGGAGTTCAGGGTTTCCCTGACAACCTTGGGATTTCTAACCACTTAGTCCAGGATCAATTTTCCGCATTCCACGTTGTTTAGGAGGGTAAACCACGGCTTTTTGTGGTTGTGCATATAACACTGTCTGTCATTTCAAGAGGGCTGTGCTGCTTTGCGGCCTTCAGCACTGGGATGACACTGGGCTATCAAGAGTTCACTAGTATTACAGGGGAACCTAGAGGTCCCTGGCATTCACAGATTTTTTTTCACCTACTCGCAGTTGGCTATACCCATTCTTACAGCCAGCTGTCTCTTGAGTCACCAACTGTCTGCTGTGTGGCCTTGGACTAGTCACTTAACTTCTCTATGTCTCGGTTACCTCAGTTACTTAGGAGTTGTAGGATAAAGTTTTGGCATTTATAATTTCACCTCATTTGCAGGGATTGCTGCTTCATGAGAAGCAGTGTGGCCAAGTGAAAGAGCAGGGGCCTGGGAATCAGAGGACCTGCGCTCTAAAACCAGCTTTGCCACTCGGCTGCTGTGTGACTTTGGGCAAGTCACAATGTCTTAGTGCCCCAGTTGCCCCACTTGTAAAATGGGTATTAAATATCTGCTCTCCCTCCTACTTGGAATTTGGAACTTGGAATCCCTTCCTTCCTCTCCCCCTCGTCCCCCTCTCCATCCCCCCATCTTACCTCCCTCCCTTCCCCACAGCACCTGTATATATGTATATATGTTTGTACATATTTTTTTTACTCTATTTATTTATTTAACTTATTTGTACATATCTATTCTATTTATTTTATTTTGTTAGTATGTTTGGTCTCTGTCTCCCCCTTTTAGACTGTGAGCCCACTGTTGGGTAGGGACTGTCTCTATATGTGGCCAATTTGTACTTCCCAAGTGCTTAGTACAGTGCTCTGCACATAGTAAGTGCTCAATAAATACGATTGATGATGATGATGATGATGAGTCCCACCCGACTGACTTTTATCTACCCCAGAGTTTATAACAGCGCTTGATACATAGTAAGTACTTAACAAATACCGTAATAAAGGGGTTTCCCTAATGAATGTCCTGGGAATACCAAGGGACTGCTATAGTTCTAACCATAAGTGAACTTTAAACAGTTACAATGACTTGCTGATTCATTAACAGAGGGGTACAATGTGATCCCGCTGTATATCTTATCTCTTCCCCAGGGCTTAATACAGTGCTTGGTGCAGAGTAAGTACTTAACAAATAATAAAATTATTATTATTTTATGCTGCAAAGCAAACTGGGACCATGACTTATTATATGATATTTGTTAAGCACTTACTTTGTACTAAGCACTGGGTGGACGCAAGGGTGGACGCAATCATTGTCCCACATGGGGCTCACAGTCTTAATCCTCATTTTACAGATGAGGTAACTGAGGTACAAAGAAGTAAAGTGACTTGCTCAAGGTCACACAGCAACCAAGTGGCAGAGCCAGGTCCTCTGAATTCCAGGTCCATGTGCTTTCCACTAGGCCTTGTTGCTCCACAACCTATCTGATTGTAGTGTGACGCATATTGTTGCTTTAAAATTTTCTTTGTGACAGATTTAGGGTTTCTACTAAAGCCAACTGAAAACACATCTGGTGCCAGGCTGGTTGTCAGCAAGGCTGGGAAAAGGAGAGGAATTCGTTCAATCGTATTTATTTATTTATAGCTTACTGTGTGCAGAGCACTGTACTAAGCGCCTGGGAAGTACAAGTCGGCAACATCTAGAGATGGTCCCTACCCAACAAAAGGCTCACAGTCTGGAAGGAATGTCGCTCATTTTTGCCACACAAAATTCTGTGGGAGGCCTGCGTGTCATCAGACTGTGAGCCCATTGTTGGGTACGGACCATCTCTATATGTTGCCGACTTGTACTTCCCAAGTGCTTAGTCCAGTGCTCTGCACACAGTAAGCGTTCAATAAATACGACTGAATGAATGAATGAATAGGTCGGGCAGTAGTAGACGTCAGTGTTCCAAGAACAGGTGACCTGGACAAGGGGAAAGTGTGGCTGCAGAGCCTTCCTTTCCAGAAGTTCCAATCCTTCCGCTTTCCCCACATATCAAGGACTCCCTTGCCGGGAGAGTTGAAGCAGAGAGATCTTTGCTACTCACAAGCAGGGTTGGTAGATGCTACTGATAAAGAGGATATCAACTTGGGGAAATACAGGGAATCAGCTCACACTGGGAATGCCCCTTGATAGCGGCCACCCTAGACCTCGACTGCCCTCGTTAGCTGGGGTTTGAAGATCCTGCTGCTCCCAATGAGGCTGACTTTAATTGCTCTCTTGTTCACTGGTTCATGCACTTCTGGGTTGGATCTTCCCCCAGTCTCACTTCTGATTGGAATGCCTTCCCCACCCCAATGATAGTTGAAGCAGCATATTTCAGAGTCATTCCTCAGGACAAAGTACTGGTTTCAGGGGTATTAAAAACCACACGGTAGTTCCAACAGTGGACTTTAAACTGTCATGTGAATAGCCTCTCTGCAATATCTATAACACAAGATCATCCTGACAGCAGGGATCATGTTACTGCACCCTTCTAAACACTTCAAACAGTTATCTGGACCCAGTAGGCACTCAAAAACTATTACAGATTGATGGGATTCTTACGTCTTTCAGTGACTTCTGAACCATCTCGTTTATTTTTCTTGATTACATCCATATCATAGTCACCTGAGGAAAGAGCAGAGAAACCGACAAGAAAGAGTTACGCTTTTTAATCCTCAATTATTACCGGCACTAGGAAAAATAGTATACTTTGCAGAATACAGAATACAAATCCTAGCATTTGAGCACAATTATCTCCCTACATGTATTCACACGAGCATTACTCAGTTCCCGGAGGAAAATGATACTTAAGCACATCTGTGTTCTATGGATTACGTTCAGGTTAACATATAGACTCTAGACTGCAAGATCATTGTGGGAAGAGAATGCTATATTGTTATATTGTACTTTCTCAAGTATTTAGTACAGTGCTCTGCACAAAGTGAGCATTCAATAAATACGCTTGATTGATTGATATATACCTCAGTATATTAACCTAAATGTGAACATAGATGCACTTAAGAGTACAAATGATACTAATATTTGGTATTCTTATGACTTCTTTCCTGCTTGTAGCTCCAAGCCTTTGAAGGTGCATCAGATTTGCACTTACATAAAGTGTAGAACTGCTTGAAGTAGTACATGGGTAATTTTTTGAATGTACATATGAAATGAGTGGCATTTTAATGCCCCCAAAATGATTACCTGGGGGCCTTAGGAAGGCATGTTGCATTGTCAGTTAATATTTACTGAGCACAGAGTGGGTGCAAGTCACTGTACTGAAGCAGGTTCAGTGTGGAACTTGAGAGATTATAGAAATGTACGCTTCATTTCTTTGTGGCATATTTAGGGTTTATACTAAAGCCAACTGAAAACACATCTGGTGCCAGGACGGTTTTCACTAAGGTTGGGGGAAGGGGAGGAATGTTGCTCATGTGTGCTACACAAAATTCTGTTTAAGGCCTGAATCCCATCACTGGGGAATAGGTCGCGTAGTTGTAGAAGTCCTGAAGGGCCGATGTTACACACAATGCTACACATTAATCAGAATTAATGATGATGTACAGTACATATTTGATGCTTTTGCTAACGAGGCATAATAACACGACCCCAGGACATAAACTATACTCTGGCACATTTAGGATTAATCAAATTTTCTCCTGACGTATACAAATGCTTATTAAAAAAAAGCATTGTAATCACTTCTGTGCTTCTGAATAGCCTCTGGGCCTGTTGCAATGCTGACATCAAGTGGCTAGTCACTAAAAAACAGAAGGGAGGGCAGTAGAGACATTACTGCCCCACAGTTGCTTCTCCGGTTTAATGAGGATCCATATCTAAATCCAGAGGGGCTTCTTTCAGATGGCGGAGTCGCAGTTACCCAAAGCCTTACCTGCTCCATTGCTCTTTCCACTGCACTTCTCAATCCTCCCTGCTTCCGTTTGCCTCCACTTTACTGGTCCCACGTGTCGATTATTCTTTCCGAGTCCCTTCCAGCCCTAAGACCTTTCTGTCCCTCTTTTCCCGTGGGTGAATCCAAGTGCTGAGTTTGGGTACCTCTGGGACATCTGTGATCAAAAGCAATGGCCCTAAGAGGATTGGTTCTGGCCTTCTACACTAGTTACGATATGTATTCAGTGCTTACTATGTGCCAAGCACTGTGCTAAACTCTAGGGTAGTTAGAAGGTGATCAGACACAGATCCTGTCCACACGGGTCTAACAATCTAAGAGGAGCTAATGGGATCCAGACCAAACCTCATTCCTGGATCATCATCATCATCATCAATCGTATTTATTGAGCGCTTACTGTGTGCAGAGCACCGTACTAAGCGCTTGGGAAGTACAAATTGGCAACATATAGAGACAGTCCCTACCCAACAGTGGGCTCACAGTCTAAAAGGGGGAGACAGAGAACAAAACCAAACATACTAACAAAATAAAATAAATAGAATAGATCTGGATCCACGGTACAGCAGCCCAAACAGTCATGGGGCTCTCCCTCTGACCCATCTCCCTGGGGTTTGTTGGGACCAGAGGGATCCAAAGCAGCCCCGGGCCTGCCAAGAGCAGAACAGGGAAAGTTTCTTTCGGTTTCCTCACTCCAACTTCTGGCTCTGAGGCAACACCCTTGTAACCTGGTTGCAATTGTACCTGCATCAAAACTATGACAAAATCATCAGGTTGTCTAGCCAGAGGAATTCAACTTGACCTGCATAGCTGTGGGCACTGCTAATCACACGGCTTGTCTGGTCTCCCCAAAGTGCAGCTGCAGGCTGTGAATGAGGTATAATGGATAAACTCTAGGCTGAATCAGACAACCCACAGAAGGTTTTCTGGGTGTCCCTGAGCTACCAGGAAGGGCTTGATAAACTAGGCTGACTCCACCCTAGTTAAAACAATTTCTGATTTTTGACTTCACCTAGTTCACTTACTTGGTTTCACCTTAGCTACTGCAAATGTAAATATTTTAGTGTCTATCTCCTCCATAAGTGTGCAAGCTCCTTGTGGGCAAAGAATGTGTCACTTTATCTTGTACTTTTCACATCACCCAGTTCAGTGCACTGCACCAAGTGGGTGCTCAATAAATACTACTACTATACAACCTGGTTTCCAGTGACATTACATACAAAGTTTAAGTCTTGTAAATAAACCCATGGAGGAACTGAACAACATCTTCCTTGAAATCCTTCATTTAAGCACTGATTGTCTTCGAGACCTCATCAGGGCTGTAATAATAAAACCCAGTCAATAACTATGAACCAGAAAGTAATTTCCAAAGACAAGGGTTGAAATGCTCTCCCTTACAGTGGAAAGACTCTCTGGGAAAACTGTAAGTTGGTTTGAAATAATGACAAAGAAGGAATCATTCCTCTCTTTAACTTCAGTTATTTTCATTCCCACATCACTTTACAATTTTTTTTTCCTTTGCCCTCTAATTCAAGCCTTGAAAGGTAGCGACCAACTGCTCGTTGGGTGTTTTAAACTTGAGGCTAGTGATCGGGTGATGCCCAGGGAGAGCTATTAGGGCCTCGGCTGAAGCTGGTGTAATTTTTTTTAAATGATATTTGCTAAGCACTTACTATATGCCAGGTTCTGAACTTACTAAGCACTGGAATAGATACAAGCTAATCGGTTTGGACACAGTCCCTGGTCCACACGGGGAGCACGGTCCCCATTTTACAGATGAGGTAACTGAGGCACAGAGAAGTGAAGTGACTTGCCCTGGGTATACAGCAGACGAGTGGTGTAGCGGAGAATTAGAACCCAGGTCCTCTGACAACTAGGCCCATGTTCTTTCCACTAGACCACACTGCTTCTCTAGTGTACATGTACGCCTCACCCTCCGGAACCCTTGAGCTGCACTGACTCCTGGAGAGAGGGAAACTGAAACTCATGGTGTCCGGCTCCGAAGCTAGAGACCTGATAAAAAGAATGGGACTGTCTTCTAGCACTTTACATGGATGGAAAATGAGGACATAAAGTCTGTACAGGTTAGATGGTCTCCTCTCATCACCCCAGACCTTTGGCGACCTGAGCCTTTGAAGTCTGTTCTGGGCTAGGATGATGGGATGCAGGACAAGAACTCTCCTGATCTTGCAATCAATCCGTCAATCGTATTTACTGAATGCTTACTGTGCGCAGAGCACTGTACTAAGCACATGGGAGAGTCCAATATAACGGAGGTGGTAGGCATGTTCCCTGTCTACAACGAGCCTATAGTCTAGAGGGAGAGCTGCTGAACAGCTAGCAGGCAGTTCAAAACCAGTGAAATCGAGAAATTAAGTGAGAATACCTAAAATTGAGCATAAGAAGAAACTGCCTGTGATTAAGAGATCTGGTCGATTTAAAAATTAAATTTTTCGGTACAAAATTAAGCCTTTTTCCTTATAGAAGGGCAGTCCCTTCATTAGCTGATGCTAGGCAACTGGCCAGAGCACCATGTTTTAGGAGGCCCTGTCTCTTCCTGAATGAGAAAGCCTTTCACCCGGGGGCAAATCTCCTAGTACAAAATCTCACACATTCAGTCGAGGGGCAGGGGAGGAGGGTAGTTTAAGGAACAGACCTCCTGACTCTCATTCTGGTGAGAAATTCTGCTCTTTAACCTTCCCTTCCTCCCTCAACCCTAACTCCAACCCCCACCCTGCCCTTGGCCCAGGCCCCACATCGCCTTGGGACTGTCCTGTGTAAGGATGGACCAGATCTCCTTTATTTATAATCTCGGTGGTCAGTGATTTTCTGAGGCGAGGTAGCCTCATTTGGTACTCTAAGGCTCTGCAAAGGAGTACTTATATAACCAGAGAGCCATTTTAGAATCCTTAACTGTGTGCGCTGTCATGATTCATAATTTAAGTTATGAAACATCTTGTAATGGATGTGCAGCCAATACACCCGATCTCATGCTGAGCCTTTACATTCCAATTCCCTGTCTCAAAACAAGACGCTGCTTGCAAACACAGGGATAATGGGCCATTCCACAACTATGCCTTTTCGGGGAGATGCCTTTCACATTTGGACTCTCCCTAAAATTTTAAAATATCCTTGACAGTTAACACCAGGTACGGAGATCGCAAATTCAGCCACTTTTCTTGAATTCCAAATGCTGCCGCAGTGCAATTTGGTGAAATTGAATCATCATCTATCTTCACCTAAAGGTGTTCAGGCAATCAATCAATAAATCATACTTACTGAGTGCTTACTGTGTGTAGAGCACTGTAGTTGGAAGTTGGAAGACATGCTCCCTGCACACAGTGAGCTTATAGTCTAGGGCATAATATACAGAGTAGAGGCAGTGATATACCAATACATGTCCTGCCCATAATGACATTATTCCATATTAATGGCTCCTTCAGATTTGATGAAAAAACAAATTTAAATTTCAATGTTTATCTTATAATCACTTCTGATTTTTTAGGGGCAAATATCTCCGATTCAATTCAAGTCTCCCCTCTCTCCTCCCCCGCCGCCACACACAAGGATCAACAATTGTGTCTCATTTCCACCTATGTACTCTTTCCCAACACTCAGTAGAGCTCTGCTCACAGTAAGTGCTTAATGCTATTATTACTACTATACCAGTGAATTACAGTTTCTATATTAAAGAGCCTGTATTCCAGACACTTCTTACTTGGCTAAATTAAAACCCAAAGCAGCAATAGAAGTTGATTAATCAAACTGCTTAGAATGATGAAACAACTACCCCCTTACTATTTGACTTCACACACTCTAATCTCACAGTGAATCCAACAGTTTCTTAGCTCATACACAAGTGCTAAACATTCGATAAATTAACAGAAAAACTCTGAACTATATGCCTGGACCACTTTCAAATTTCAGTAAATATCAGAAACAGGTTGGCTTACTTGCTACATTTTCATTAATGACTGTGATAGGCATCACCTAAGCTCTGGTAATAGGTTTTCACTTGTTGGTTTAACTATCCATTACTGCCATAAACCATCAGCAAAAGAAGTCCTGTGATGTACCACGTACTTGATTTTCTTGGGCAGTGCATAAATTTCTACTCGAAAGAAAGCCAGTGCGTGTCTTTTTAGTTGCCGCACACTAAGAATTCTAGATCTGGGTTTGAAATTGAACTAATCATTGCATTTGTTCCATATAGAACTCACTCTTTTTCCAATAGGCATTCTAATAAGGGTGGGCACCAAGCAGCCTGACCCTTGTGTCTCTGAAGAAGAATCACTTGAAGACTCAAACTACTGAAAATAACTTACACTCTTGGTTTAGGGCAGACTTGTCCTTCAGCTCCAAAATAACATTCTTCTACAATGAAGTGAGCTTTGTCTTTTGGATCAACCACTTCCCTGATTTCTACTGCATTCTATTAATAAAGCCCATGACAACGGTTTAATTCTCAATCTTCCATTTGAAAGTGTCTAATCATCTGTACGAAATAATTCATGCTACCTGATGAACCAAACTGCCTTAGTGAGCCATTTTATTTAGTTCTATCAGATTTCCCAACATGCAGAACCCTTCCCTTCATGATACTTTGGTTCTTGGTGTGGTCTAGGCTGCAGTGATTCTTAGTCTCCTTTTAAAGATGCACCATTAAAATGGGATCTTTGCTTAATTTCCAGAATACCGTCCTAATGCCTAGTTATCTCTAGTCCATTTTAAAAATGCAACCAACTGCAACCGAAGTCTCTTAAAAAAAGGACTACTCTAAACGATGTACATACAAACTAAATCTTCATTTAAGTCCAGCTTCACCTAACAGATTTGTTAGGCAACACTCTCACAACATAAACTATAATTTGTACCATAAATAATCCTGAAACATGTTCATTTTTCCACCAGAGGTAAGAGAACATTAAGGCATAATGCAAAATCAAGGTTTTTGAAGTAGAAGCAATGGGAAAATTTGTTTATTTTACTTACCTAGATTGCTTTCCTTAAAGAAGAGGCAACAGTTTAAATCCCTTTCTCTCTTCCCCTAATGTTTTCTTCTTCTAAAAATTTGCAGCCTACACTTTTTATCCCGTCTTAACAAAGGTGTGTTGCAGCTGAGTGATTCTCCAAAAATGTTCACCTCTTCTTGCCTTCCTCCGTTTTCTTTCAGTTTCTTTGCTTCTAAACATGTCTTGACAAAGGTGTGTGGTGTGTCTTAGTTTAGGGCTTTACTCCACCCTTCCAATTATCTGACACTTGCTGTATAAAAAAAATCTGCCTCCAGGAATCAAACTTTACAGAAGTTAAAATGTTCCTGCCTCACTGCTCAGGCAGATTAATCATGTATAATAACAATTATGGTACTTCTTAAGTACTTGCTATGGGCCAAACACTGTTCTAAGTGCTGGGGTACACACAAGTTAATTGGGTTGGACACAGTCCCTTGACCCACATGGGGCCCACAGTCTTAATCCCCATTTAACAGACGAGGTAACTGAGGCCCAGATACGTTAAATGACTTGCCCAAGGTCACATACCAGACATGTGGCAGAGCCAGGATTGGAACCCCAGGTCCTTCTGACTCCTGGGCCAATGCTCTACTCACTGAGCCATGTTTCTCTTATGAATCCAAGGAACAAAAGCAATTTAAAGTTCACAATATTCTCCTTGCTGTACCTCTTCTACATTCTAGAGTGGTCAAAACCAAAGTTGACTCCCCCCTCTTCCCTATCTCCCCCTATCCCATTTTTCATCCTTGAGTTTGATTTTTACACACCTTTCTCATATATTTCAGGTATGGACAGCTAAGATGGAGCAGATAGGACCCTGTTCACCAGATGTAATAATTATCAATCAGTTAATCAGTGGCATTTACTGAGTCCTTCCTGTATGCATAACACTGTACTAAGTGCTTGGGAGACTACCACAGAATTATTAGACATTATCCCTGCCCTCAAGGAGCTTTCAATCTAGCGTGTGAAACAGACATTAAAGTAACAGCCCGTATAGCAGAAGTGAAAATATTTTCCGTGGAATTCCCCATCCGAACACTGTCTTTTAAAAAAACTAAGGGATATTGAAATCCAAGTTCAGCTTGCAGAGAAGCAGGCAGGACATAAATAAGGAAGGTCATGAACCCTTATTTCAAAAATTCCATGGCTGGAAGAGGGCTCAGGGTTGGGAGTTAAGGGTGAAGGGGCAGAAGCTCTGATGAACATTCTCCAAAGGGATTAAACTGCATTCCTGGAGGATTCAGAGTAAACAACTGAACCACTTAAACTGTTAGTGCCCATGTGGGCACAATGACTCTTATTCAGTTTTGTGGACAAATTGTTCTGCTCCCTGGACATGGTTTTTTTTGTCAGAACGTACCACCTTTTCCTTTCTCTGAAGCCTATAGGAACAGTTTTGTGGTTAAGAAAAATTTTAAATGGGATCTCCTGGTGAAATACCTAGCCCCTGTCTTTGAGAAGCAGCATGGTCTAGTGGAAAGAGCATAAGCCTGGGGGTCAGAGGATCTGGGACCAGAACCAGCTCCACCACTTACCAGCTATGTGACCGTGGGTAAGTCACTTAACTTCTCTATGCCTCCGTTCCCTCATCTGAAAAATGGGAATTCAAGACCTGCTCTCCCTCCTACTTAGACTGTGGACCCCAAGTGGGACCCGTTTTGTATAATAATACAGGGTGTTCTCCATCTCATTTCACTTCTACAGAATCAAGGAAAATATACTGTGTGACGGGAAATGATCCCAATTCACTTTAAAAAGAATACAAATATACTTTCAGTATATTACAGATATCCAAATGTCCATTTTACGTAAAGCCACCTACAAAAAGTGACTTTCCTGTAATAAGGTGAGGTGAGGAGGTTCCTCAAGAAGCCTTTATGCCCATCCTTCTCTGTATGATAAACATCCAAGTTTGATGGTTATCACCTTCCGGACCAGAGGACCTCTGGTTTATTTTGTTAGTATGTTTGGTTTTGTTCTCTGTCTCCCCCTTTTAGACTGTGAGCCCACTGTTGGGTAGGGACTGTCTCTATATGTTGCCAATTTGTACTGCCCAAGCGCTTAGTACAGTGCTCTGCACATAGTAAGCGCTCAACAAATACGATTGATGATGATGATGATGATGGACTCCACAGAAAGGGCTTTGATCAGTCGACAAGACCCCTAACTGGAAAATGCTCATTGGAAAAATGCTACTTGGCCACCTGACCCAGTCCAACCTTGGGCATGACCTCTTTGCTTAAATTAAACAACGCCATTTCTTGTTTCCAATTCTACCTTACAACACTGGGTCACAGATGGGGATTTTAAGGTAAGAGATAAAGACTAAATTTCTTGATTATAAAAGGGCTCTTCCAGTAACTATAGTATTATGAAGTTTACTACACATTTCAATTGAAGGACTACATAAAACCATAAGATCATACAAAATGGTACAAGCAGGCCCAGCCAACGGTCTATTCAGCCCATATTCTGTCTCTGAAAACAATACCAGGATACTTGAAGTACTGATGGTTGGCTTCTTTGACAGCCACACTAATGCTTACAGAAGAACCATCTAATAGCCTTAAACTTTCTCTCTCTACATAGGAATCCATATTCCTACCTTTCCCTCTAGCGACCCTTCTTGGCCCCTTTCAAGGCCATAGTATCCTTAGCTTGAGGAACTGGATCCAGTGTGGAATTTAATCTGGATTTGGTTCTTCCCACTACAAGGACATGGTTGGCCCAAGACTGTAAGCCCGTTGTTGGGTAGGAACCGCCTCTATATGTTGCCGAATTGTACTTCCCAAGCGCTTAGTACAGTGTTCTGCACATAGTAAGTGCTCAATAAATATGATTGAATGAATCAATTTCAGTCATGAGAAAGTTAATCCTAAAATGGTAAGCCCCAATCTTGAACATGAAATGGGCAAGATTTCCTTTTGTGCCATCTTCCTAAAAAAATATAAGTATAAATAGGCCAGAAGATTGTTCAAGCCTCAGAATAATGATAAACAAAAGTCCAGATGTGGGACATGGTATACTGATGACTAATACACCGGAAAGGTGTTTCTTGGTTACAGCCTGAATCTAAGAATGTGTCAATGATTCATGCTAATCAAATTCAGACTGACCATAAAGGATGCTTCCTTAAAAGGCAACAGGAATATAAATCCATCTTTCCAAAATGACTAATTTACATTAAACAGGTATATTCTGGAGGGACTGGTTGTCTGGAAATCCAAGATAAGGAAAAAAACCATTTTGGTTTCTCGTGACTGGCTCAAATTCAAGCTAGTCTAAAAATCAAATTTACTTTTCCTCTCCTGAGATACTGTGGAAGGGGACGGCAGCTGAAGAGTGGCAGGATCTTCCTGATCCTGTCATTCCACTTCCAAGTCTGTGCCTTCTCCCAAGCCACTTCCTAGGTCTAGAATAACCACTTATCGTGTTCCAATCTCCTGAGTTTTGAGAGGTTTACACACACACCCACCCACTCTCTCTCTCTCTCAGGAGAAGAAGGGGTTAAAAACATGTGAAAATCACCACTGATAACACTGTCCCATAAATCCTTCAGGAAGTGCTCAGGACTTGGCCACTGGAGCTCACCAGAAAGACAGGGAAAGGCAATTATTACCTGCCCCAGTAGGCTAACTCCAACTTTGGTTGTGGTGTTGCCACCCTTAATTCAAATATTACTACCATTACTACTAATAATGTGTACTGATTAAGCACTGTCTATGTGCCAGGCACTGTACTACAAGCAAACCGAGTTGGACACTATCCCTGTCCCACGTGAGGCTCATAGTCTTAATCCCCATTTTACAGATGAGGTAACTGGCACAGAGAACTGAAGTGACTTGACCAAGGTCACACAGTAGACAGGTGGCGGAGCTGGGAATAGGAACCAGGTCCTTCTGACTCCCAGTCCTGAGCTCCATCCAATAGGCCGTGCTGTGTGCCTTGGCCTGGGGCTGCTCCAGAAAAATTTGGGGGGAAAAATACAGGATCATCATTCCCAAAGGCCTAGGAATCCCTAGCATCTGACTGAAAAATCCATGTATCTGGTTTTATGTGAGGGTAATAAATTAAGGCTTTGTGGGCCAGGGTAGAGGATAACCAGTGGGCATTTCTGCACACCCCAAACTCCAGGCATAATAATAACAATAATGGCATTTGTTAAGCACTTACTATGTGAAAAGCACTGTTCTAAGCGCTGGGGAGGTTACAAGGGTATCAGGTTGTCCCACATGGGGCTCACAGTCTTAATCTACATTTTACAGATGACGCAACTGAGGCACACAGAAGTTAAGTGATTTGCCCAAAGTCACACAGCTGACAAGCAGTGGAGCCGTGATCTGAACCCAGGACCTCTGACTCCCAAACCCGTGCTCTTTCCACGGAGCCACTGTTTCTCTAATGTATTTCCCTCCACGAGAAGCAGCATAGCCTAGTGGATAGGACACGGGCTTTGGAGTCGGTCTAATCCTAGTCCTGCCACTATCTGCTATGTGACCTCGGGCAATCGATTAACTTCTCTGTGCCTCAGTTATCCACAAAATGGGGATTAAGACTGTGAGCCCCGTGTGGGACACAGACTGTCCAAGCTGATTAACTTGAATCTATCCCAGTGCTTAGTACAGTGCCTAGCATATAGTAAGTCCTTACCAAATACAATGAAAAGGCTGTCAAGGTTATTTTTAACCCCATAAAAGCGAGAGTACGTGGTGGGTGGATTTTAGGATTGTGACAGGAGGGAGAGAGAGAGGGTCTTCTGAGGGTGAGAAGTCCTAGTGATAGCTGTAGGAAAGCCTCTGAGGGTGGTGGGGTAGTACCCCTTCTGCTCAAGTTAAAGAAGCCTGCATACACGTCTTCTGAAAAATGGGGGAATCGGGCTTACTACATGTTATTTCCTTCTTTTCAAATCTATTTCAAATAAAGAAAAGACAAAACTTTAGAAAATGAGAAAAGGAAGAAAAAAGAAACATTTGAAGAGAACAATATATTCATCTAACATCATCTCCTTAGAATGTAAGTCCCTTGAGGGCGGTATGTGATCTGTGTATATTCTGTCCAATGCCTGCCCCCTGGTAATAATAATAATAATGATGGCATTTATTAAGCGCTGTTCTTAGCGCTGGGGAAGTTACAAGGTGATCAGGTTGTCCCACAGGGGGCTCACAGTCAATCCCCATTTTACAGATGAGGTAACTGAGGCGCAGAGAAGTTAAGTGACTTGCCCAAAGTCACACAGCTGACAACTGGCGGAGCCGGGATTTGAACCCATGAGCACTGACTCCAAAGCCCGTGCTCTTTTCACTGAGCCACACTGCTTCTCAAGGGAAGGAACTTTTTTTTCAGTTGTTAATGCTCCTCAGTCTGTAAACTCCTTGACGGCAGGGATTGTACCTTCCAACTCTATTTATTGTATTGTATTCTCCCAAGCACTTGGTACAATGCTCAGCACATAGTAAGCACCCAATAAATGCCATTGCTTTGTTGATAGTACTGGGTTACCTCGAACTTCTGGTCCTTCATGTCAGTTCTAAACAACTGTCAATAATTTAATATTTCTTGGAGGACAACAGAGAAACAAAGATAAAGATAGGAAGTGCTCTCCTTTGGTGCTAGGTCCCACCTATAACTGAATTAAAAAGTTGGTAAGAATTCCAACATTCTCCCACTGCTGAGAGCAGAAGTGAAAAATCCTCATGGCGCCTGCCAGCAAAAAAATGCCTGGAGGGGGAAGGAGTTTTCAACTCTATATTTGGTAATGTTAATCCATCATCTCTGGCAGTGATAATTCTCTTTAAGAAACAGGACAAGCCATGTTGTCTGTACTATATTTGCTCAGAAATCGTAGGAGAGAGATGTCAAAAGCTCTAAACCTCTGTACAGGAAGGGATGTGATTAAAGATGAATGGTATCTGTTAAAAGTGTTCCACAAACTGCCATAACCTGTTTGGGTTTTTTTTTTCTGGCTCTTTGTATGCTTGGAGAAAAACAACTTGAAGTGAATGAATCCGTTTGTTTCAGTACACGGTAGGCTTGGTCCTAATAACCGAAGCAGACAGTTCATTGGACACGGTGAGAATGTGCCTGAAAGACATGTTGTGATTTTCAGTCTTCAAAGATAACCTTTGAACACAGAAAGTTTTTAGGCTGCGACAAGTTTTATTAAATATTTGGCCCAACTGATATGCACTTTCATGGTTAGTGTGGGCCATGATTCAGAGGGATAGCCTTAGTTTTCACATAACATGTCCAAACAAAGACCATATTCATTAAGGAGAGGAAGACCGCACCCTTTTCTTATGCTTAGTTTCCAAAATGCCTCCCTTTGGTACACCCAGGACACCAACCCAGCCCTGAAATCAGATTTTATTTATTGATTTACTCCCTTGTTGATTAGTGTTTTCCAGAACCCAGTGTTTAACATATGCAATTAAAGGACTCTGAACACTTTAGTCACAGATTGTGAAAAATTTCAATTGTGATGAAGAACTAATAGGTTCCTTAATTTCACCATAGCCTCAGGTGGAAAGTGCCACTGGCTTAGGCAACATATTCAGGCTTGAGAATTGAGGGGGAATTGATGGCACTTGGGCAGAGGATGAGGGTGTAAAACATAGTTGGTAAATTCCAAAACCTAAAATAGCTGAAAAATTTAAGTTTAAGACCTTATCCAAGACTCTCCAACACCGATAAGGTTGTTCACTCTTGGTTTAATTTGTTTGAGAACTCAGGAGGGTATCCAGGATCGTGGACATTCTCACATCATATTTTTAGCATCAACCAACCATATTTATTGAGCGATTACTATGTGCTGAGCACTGTACTAAGTCTTTGGGAGCGTACACTACAACAGAATTAGCAGACTCGTTCCCTACCCGAGATTACATTCTAGAGAGGGAAAGAGACACTGATATGAATAAATACGTAATTTATAATATATATAATAATAACATATGTTAAACATATGTACATAAGCGCTGTGGGATGTAAGGTCATACAGTAGACAAGTGGTGGAGTCAGGATTAGAACCCATGGCCTTTTCGCTCCCAGGCCTGGGCTCTATCCACTTCTCCATGCTGAAGAAAGACTCAAGAAGCCCTGCGCACCACCCAACCTTTTCATCAGCATTTCAGAATTAGATGTTGTTCTTATGTCATAGTCACACGCTGCAACGTAATTTAGAATGAACACTATTTTTCTATCACAGCAATACACCGGTGAAAGATGCAAGGATAGTCAAAGCAGAAAGCTGAATCGGGAAGGCCAGCTGGTCGTTGGGAACTGGGAATTCCTGAAGGTATAGGTCAAGCTTCTATTAAACGGCAAGCTTCATAAATGCAGGGTCTGTGTCTTGTACTTTCCGACATGCTTCGATTAGAACTCTGCACACAGTAGGTGCTTAATAAATACTACTGAATAAACTTTTGGTGAGCTTCGAACTTGCTGAGAATGTTTTACCGGTTTTTTGAAGAATTTCATCAGGGTCGTACCGCAGCACGGCGTAGTGAGAAGCAGCATGGCGTAGTGGAGACAGCACAAGCCCGGGAATCAGAAGATCATGGTTCGAATTCCAGCTCCTCCACTTGTCTGCTGTGACACCTGGGTCAAGTCACTTCACTTCTCTGTGCCTCAGATACCACATCTGTAAAATGAGGATTTGAGACTGTGAACCCCACATGGAACAGGGAGGGTGACCAAACCAATTTGCTTGTATCCACCCCAGCATTTAGTACAGTGTCTGGCACATAAGAAGTGCTTTACAAATTCCATAATTATTATGTTAAATAGCAACCTAAGTTCACCAATACTGTGCCAACATTCCCCAGCTTAAAGCCTAGACACGATACTTGCTGTAACACAATTCTCCTAGGCTGGACCTGTTAGAAGGGTGGATGACAAGGGAATGCTTAAAGACTTCTTATTTGCTGAACAGAAATAAAGCAATTACAAGAAGGGCAGGATAAAGAAACACTATAAGGTCACACGAAAGCACAACGTCAAAAATGCAGTGCATCTGTGAAAAACTGGGCCTCAACAATAGTAGAAAGTAAATTGAATGTTTTTCAGTTGGACTGGGGGTATGCAGGAGAGATATTTGTTTCGGAGCACACCACGTGTCTCATGAGATGGAGAGGTGGAGCTGCAAATAAAAGAAAGACTCTATCAAACGCAGTTTTAGCTCAAAATCCAGGTCCCCAGCTTACTTGTCAGAACACTTTTGCCATGTACCCATCTTTTCAATCACTTCTCTAAAAATGGTTTACACCACCACCTGCAGAAGCATCTTCAAATGTGGACAAAAATGCACACAAGCAGACAGACATAGAGGGATAGATAAGCAGCATGAGCTTGTGAGTCAGAAGACCTGAGTTCTAATCCTGGCTCTCCCACTCTGCTGTGTGACTTTGGACAAGTCACTTCTCTGTACTTCAGGTCCCTCATCTGCAAAGTGAGGTTTCAATACCTGTTCTCCTTCCTACTTAAAATATAAGCCCCATATTGGATCTGAATATTTTATCTACCCCAGGGCTTTTCACAGTACTTGGCACATACTAAGTGCTTAACAAATACCACAACAATTATTATTAGATAGCACACACAGCATACAAGGAAATTGGAATACGATTTTTTTTTCCTACTTATTCCTGAAATCAGCTCCAAAATATGAAAAGAGGGTGGAGTTCTTCTGCGGGAGTGAATTCTCTATTTTGCCCAGAGCATGTAAAGAAATGACAAGATTCTGCCTGCACTGCTGCTTTTGGGAATGTTACAATTTTGAAGTATGTAATATATCTTCTCTCTGGGAGTTCTGTTGCCAATCCATTTCTAGTTTTGTATTAAGTCTCTTTGATGATATATCATAATCATAACCACAAGTCATACTCAGGCAATGGCAAGGTGCAGGTACTCCTCAGTTTTATTCGTGGGAGGTGCTGTCAAAATCCTCCGAGGGAGATGGTGGAAAACGTATTCCGTTGTTGTGGGGGTCTGGTATACAAATCAGATCCGTTAGAGAAAAATCACAGTTAAACAATATGAAAAAAAAATATTTTGCCCAGGGACCATTTTCTGGACACAAGTACCTTCTTTTTCTAGGGCAGCTGACCCTACGGAATTTGCTTAGTGACACCCTCTGTTAAAAGATTCATTTTTCAGGACCAGGATTGTTTTTCTCAGCTCACCTGGACAAGGAGCTAAATAATGATACCCCTTGCCTACAAAGCAAAACACGAGCTACTACCTCTTGTTTGATGACTAGAAACTTCTCTCCTGACCAATCACGCCCTTTGTTATATTTTATAAAGTAAAACATCTCTCTCTGTCTCACACACACACACACAGGTTATTTTCTTTTATTTGTTTTCGTTTCTTGTTTTGCCTCTTTCTCTTGTTCGCAAATGAAGTAGAAGACCCCCTTGGCCCTTACTAACCTACTCTGAGTATCATACTCAGAGACAGCTTGTGAAATGTGTGAGGGCAAAGTGGTGACTGGCTGCTGTTGAAGTGTCACAGACATCCTGTTCCATGAGCAGAGTGAGAACCTTTTAGCCCTATCAGCCGTCTCTCAGTGTATGCCACTGGGCATAAGGGGCCCAAGTGAGTGAAATGGATGGCTTGGTACAACCTATCACCAGCATTACAAAATCATTCGAGCATGTGTCTTGCTCTTGAGAGGACATGCCCTACTCTTCTTAACCACTGGTGTTTAAGCACCACTCATCTTGAGTGGCACGAGGCCAGAAAAGGAGCACTGCTGAATTTTCATGAACAGTTTAAATACGTGTGCAAGAGATTCTCAATGGCACTCTCACTCATAGAAGCAATCTTAACATAAGCCACACTGTCACCAAACTGAGCACAACTCTACAAAAATCATCATAGGGTTGCTAGAAACACACATTATTTCCCTTGTAGAGATAGATGATAACTACCATCTATTGGAATCTAGAATATAGAAGTGCAGTTGTTTATAGAGTTAAGATAAAGCAATAGTCTGTTCCCCTCTGTAACCCCCACCTATACCACTTATATAAAACAAATTTGTACTTATGCAGCTCCTCCAGATGCCTGAAGATATCACAGTCTTGCAAATTAACACTTTACTCCTTACCAAACCCCTGTTAAATTGGTAATTGATCACTTAGACTTTCAGCCGGGGCCTCATAAAGGATGTTGGTGGTCCAGAGCAGAGCCGATTTTGGTGTCCCTCAGAACTGGTAAGGGTCTTGAGAGCAGGGTTGTACACGTGGAGAATTCGAGGAGTAGAAGTTCCTTTACTTCTAATGGATTCCAAACAAAGGAGCTACTCTCCTAATTGGCTCCAAGTAATAACTGTGGTACTTGTTAAGTGATTTGCTATGTGCCAAGCACTGTACTAAATGCTGTGGCAGAAGCGAGATAATCAGGTCCCACAGGGGGCTCACAATCTAAGTAGGAGGCAGAACACATATTGAATACCCAAGATGAGGGAATTGAGGCCCAAAGAGGCTAAGTGACTTGCCCAGGGTCACAGAGCAGGTAAATGGCGGAGGCTGGATTAGAACCCAGGTCCTCTGACTCCCAGGACTGTGTTCTTTCCACTAGGCCACGCTGCTTCTCCAAGCAATTCCTTATCCCAGAGCCAACTGGAGCGGTACAGCAGAAAAGAAAGAACTTGGTGGCCCAACACTCTGCCCGATGTGGCCAAGACCAGTGGCCCTGAATACCTGGCTGGGCCCTCAGGGAAATGGAGCTTGGATCAATGCTGTTCCTCAGTGTTAATCAGGTCTCATTTACAACCATCAAAGCTGAGCCCCAGATTGCTATTTTTCCAGTACCATGCAACAAAGCCGTGGAATGGCTAAGGCTCATAATTAAAGGGACCACCTCTATATGTTGCCGATTTGTACTTCCCAAGAGCTTAGTACAGTGCTTGGCACACAGTAAGCGCTCCATAAATATATTTGAATGAATCAATGAATGAATGAATAAAGCTTAATTAAAGCCTCTTTCTACGTCGGAGCAGGAAGTAAGCCACAACTGACTGGAAGTTGAATCTGGTAGGAAAAAAAATTCCAGAATGACTGTTTCAGGTTGAGAAGAGTTGGGTAGAGACAGGAGTTCAGTAGTGGCACAACCCCTCACTGTCCACCCTAAGAAAGCCTGCTAGCCAGTGATATTAGAGATTTTTTTTTTGCTTCCAGCATTGATCTACTTTGATGTTTTCACTCCCGCAGATTGCATTGTTCAATCCTATTTGGGGATTCAGTTTATGACAGACAGATGTGTTAATACATTTAAGTTGTATTATCAATCAATCAATTGTATTTGAACAGTGCTTTGCACATTGAAAGTGCCTAACAAATACCATCATTATTATTATTATTGAGCACTTGCTGAGCACAGATCACTGTGCTAACCTCGGGAGAATACAATATTATGTGAGCATGTAGTTTCTCTGGATAAAATTGGTTCTCTGGAAATCCACCTTATTTCTTCATTCAGATCTTCACTGAGCAATGAAGAAGCCTAGAGCTAATGTATCCACAAATTCACCAACATTCAGAGTTAGACACAAAATGTAATTAAGGAAGTTGTCTAGCTGTGCCATATGAATTTACCGGAACAACCATGCCTTGACGACTCCTTTAGCTTTATGACATTATCTGAATGAATTTAACTTCTCCTTCCCTGCGGGAACATTAGTCACTTATGATCATCTTCAAAAAGAAATCCTGTGGGAAGGAGGAAGTGGAAATCTACCATTATTTCATTTTTTTTAATTCCATAATTTGAGACATGGAAACCAGGGGGTCACTCAGAGCAAAGAGGCAGCAGGAGGCATCCTGAGAGTCCTTTCTTGTTGTAGTCTTAACTGTTGAGGTGAATCAGGGGCAATTCCATTAACCCTTTGACAGGCCATTGTGATGCATTCTCCTGGAACCTTAGTCAACCCAGGTTCCAGGTTATTATTTCCTCTACTGGCTGATGAGAAAACAGATGTCCTAGGAAATGTCTACTCTAGGGCACACACTCAAGTCACAGAATTATTATTACTGATAGTTGTGAAATGTAGGTTTATTTGCTAATAGAACCAAGGTACCATTTCTCCCAGAGACTATTCTAAGGTCCTAGCATGCTGATTCGTGTTTGTACTTGTGTCATAAACAGCAAGTGTCAATGCAGTGGCAGTATAGGATATGTAAAAATAAACCGATGAGAACAGTAAAAGAGCAAGAATTCAAGAAAAAGTCAAGAAAATCCCAACTGTGCCTTCAAAGAAAAAGGATTTTAAAGGAAGTAGAACATGTCTCCAAAGTCTTTTTAATCTACTTTAAAACAACACAGAGCAAGAAAAAGTAGCGAGCCAGCCAGTGATAGGAGTCATAACAGTTAACCACCTTTGGACCAAAGCGTTTTCATAGCTATGTGATAGCCCAAATTAACAGAACAATAGAATAGAGACTTTCATGGAATCGTCCTAACGTTATCCATGCTTTTGTTAGCTAATATTATGGACAATTATGTTTTCCTTCTACGAGATCTACCCACGTGCTTCAGTAGAGTGGGCCAAGGTGGTGAGATTGCATTCCACTTGCTATTTACAGTCTGTTCACTGATACTGATTAGAGTAGCAGTGTTGCCTAATGGAAAGAGCCTGGGTGTCAGAAGGACCTGGGTTTTAATCCTGGCTCCGCCATTTACCTGCTGTGTGACCATGGGCAAGTCACTTCCCTTATCTGTGCCTTAGTATACCTCATCTATAAAATGGGGATTAAGACCATGAGCCCCATGTGGGACAGGGACTGTGACCAACCTGACCAGCTTGTATTTACCCCAGCGCTTAAAAAAAGCCTGGAACATAGGAAGTGCTTAAAAATTTTGAAAATACAATATAAGAATCACCTTGGATAGATCATTTATAGCAATGAAAACAACTCAAATCATGGTGAGCTCTAGCAATTACCTTCATGTCACATCCCTTTATCTGTTTTCTTCCTGCCCAGATCAGGATTCTCTAAGTGAACACAACTGTGAATTAATTCTTTGGATACATATGAAGGAGGAAGGTACCAAGCCTCAACCCAACGCGAGAACACGCTTCCTTGAGGGCAGAGATCATATGCCCAGTAAGTGCTCAATTAAATACTATCCGATTGGATTGACTGATTGAGTTCTGGGCTGTTGGGAACAGTCTTTACTTTTGCCATGCCACAGAACAGTCATGCCAGTCAACGCCTTGCAATACCGGAATCCTGGTCAAGGATGAGCCACAAATGAGTGTTACTCTGGGCTTCTAAAAGGAAGGTGAGTCAAAAAGTGATCGTGTGTAATCTCCAAAAGATGAGCATATATCTTGCTCATTCTTCTCCTTGCTACTAATATGTTTCTCTTTGTTGCCAAATGGCATCCAGTTGCCTGACAAAAAGAGACTTGATCTTTGCTTTTAAATGGTTACATTATGACAATGGCCAAAAGCGAACAGGTTTTCCCTATACTTCTCATTCATTTCTGACTGCCACTCCTATGCATCTGCCATAATAATACCTTGAAGTTTTGCACTCGTTCTATTTTTTCAAAACAGTTTCACATCAGTTATCACACATTGCTGAGGGATAGAGAGAGGCAGGTCTTAATAGCATGATTTTACAGGTGGGAAACTGAAGCCCAGGGAGTTTAAGATGTTAAGACTGCCCAAGGTTAGCTAACAAGTCAGAAGCAGAGCTGGAACTAGAACCCATATTTTTACTATTTCATCACACTACCTCCCTGCCCTGGTTCAGAATAAAGTAAAATTACTGTGCATAGCCTAATTAGCCCAGGAGAAAAAAGATGTAAGGTGAGCAGCAACAGAGGCTGTCTAAAAAAAAGAGAACCCCATTTAATTTCAAGATTCAATCATCGTGGAAAGTACCCACTCACAATATTTGCTATCAATCAACTCTCAAGTCAGGATCTAAAATCCCTATAAATTTTTCCATAGCCCGAAGGGGAGTTTAAAGTTTATTTACATTTATCATATATACATTTATTATATGCATAATTTATGAATGTTAGGGGAAAGTAGATATTGCCCTGTTGCTCAAAAGTGCATCCTATTATATTCAGTAAGAATGAAACCCACAATAGATAGCGCTATGCAAGTCATGATTTTACTTGCATATATTTTATGTCTTTCTTTGATGTGCTGTACTTTCCCAAATTTCATAGAATGCATCGCATCTAGAGAGTGCTCAATGAACACAATGTGCAGCTATGCTCTCAAATATGAATGCTGGTTCCTACTTGTGTAGTAACATCTGAGGTAGCATGGTGCCTAATTCAGTGTTGAGATCCTTGGTTTTGTGTCACCATCTTTCATCAGTTAGTTGATAAATCAAAGATACTTACTGAGGGCTTACTATATGCAGAGCATTGTACTAAGCATTTGGGAGAGTACAATACAATAGACAGGGTGCAGGCATGTGTATATAAGTACTGTAGGGTTGAAGGTGGGAGGAATATCAGATGCTTAAAGAACACAGACCCAAGTGCATAGGCAATACAGAAAGGAAGCAAGTAGGGGAAATGAGGGCATTGTCAGGAAAGGCCTCTTGGAGGAGATGTGATTTTAGGATGGCTAGATGTAATTTATGTACATGCATGCTCCTGAATTTGGAAACCTACTTGCATAAGATAAATGAAATCCAATATGATGAAGCCTCTAAAATTTAGGGCACATTTGAGAGCTCTTAATGTCACTCCAGTGGACTGTGACAAGTGCTGGGAAGCTCTTCTCTAAACCAAGTCACCTGGATTATGAATTTAACAATGTCTCTGCCTTGACTCATATCATCTCTTGGACTAGAGGAGATTCATGGTGAACTGGCATTTCTGATCTATTTTTTACCCTGCCTTTCCTCAACACACTTTGTTAAAAAGAATAATGTCTAAAATGCGACATCATGAAGTCTCTTTTCTTTCCAAGAAAAAGAAGTGTGGTAATTCTGAACATGTCTCCCATTTATAGGGTTATAACAAGCTAACTCCATTTCTCTCCCTCTCAGTGGATTTATAGGGTGCCCTCTGAGGTTACCTAAAACGTTGAACTACTTCAATTTGGTTGAATTCATTCACAAATGTGATAGCCAAAAGCAAACTTCTCCTCGTCCTCCTCCTTGCTGGAGTATTTATGATTTTTAAAGTAAAAGATATATGATGTACTATACAAATATTTCACATGGGTTTGATAAGAACTTCCTTAATTTATAGAATCCTCCACTTTACTCTTTTGAGATCTGGAAAGAATATTCACTTATTAGAATCAAATTACCTTGAGGCTCAATCTCCCTGTAGCTGATGTGCATATCACTGATTGCTTTTTTTTCAATGAAACATCTCTCAGCTCCTTTCCTTGAAACATTTGAACTTTACAATAGTGGAGGGTCCTATAATTCCTAATAGCAGAAAATTGGCTAAAGAAGTTAGACTCATTCAGCTCTTCGAGTAAGAAAAAGCCTGTATTCACACCTCCCTATACCTATTGAAAAAGTCAGAGCTCAAATTTCATTTCTTTCTTCTTTTTTTGGATCAGAAAATGTTGCCAGAACTTCCAAGCTCAGGGTTTTTTGGTGTGGCTTAATTGCACAATACTTCATACTAATTACTGTTTTTTGATATTAAAGATCTGTCAGCCTTACCAGAGTATTAAACTTGTACGTGCAGGTTCAAAATACCCTCTTTCAGTGGCCAAAAGGCAGGCTAGGAAAACATTACAGATAATGCCAAGCTGTTGCAGGGCTCACTTACTTTACCTGTGGACAGCTTTGAACTTATATCTTCATGGGTGTTTGCTTAACAAATGTGAACATGATTAGTTGCCTGCCCTTTAATAACTAAACCCATGTTCTTCATAGTTCAGGCATCATGAGCTGATGTCTGCCATCGAGCAAGTGTTTCTTCACAGGTAGGCGTTAACTTCCCGGTATGACATAATTGAAGGGCTAGCAGATCCTTAAGGCTATACACTTGTGAATGAAGGGGTTGATTTTTGTGTTTCCAGTGCTCATAACAGGGTGTACATTCTCAAAAGATTATCAGGCTACAACAAGCACGGGAAAATGAACCCTGAAATGTTCAGGGAGAGAGGCTGGGTGGGTACATGATGGAAAAGAGACCAAGGCCAAGTAATTGTTCCCTCTCACATGGGCAGGAGAATACTTTTAGTGAATTATTATTTAATGGAAGAACATCCCTGCTTAGCAAGAAGAGATCAGGAATTTTATACCCTTAAAAAAATGTCTGACAGATAGTGAATTCAAAGTCAAATAAAAACCACAAAACTTATACCAGAAGACAGAGAATTAGAATATTGATTAAAGATACTTTGCTAAGAATCGACGATCTAATCTCTGAAGGAATCCAAGATTCAAACTTTGATTCAGGATTTGCATGCTCTTCATCCTATCTTGGGTTACAAAACAATTTAGTTTGAGCACAATCCCAAAGGAGACCTACTATGAATTTCTAGTCTATTTCCCCTGCCCCTTTCCAGGAGAGCTTCCCATTGCTCAAAAATAACTCACTATCTGGCTAATAAAGAAATTTACCATTAATGAGTCAAACCAGGAACTTGATTATGTTGATGTCACTGTCCACAAGGTCCTTACACTCTAATGGGAGCAGCCAAACCTCTACTACAGTAAGAGTCAAAATAAATGTACAGTTGAATAGAGATATAAAAGGTATATACACAATCTCGGCTCAGGGCCCTGCCTGAGCCAGATTCAACTTGCCTTTGGGTAGGATTATTCCCTCCACTTATCCTGAGGATATAAACTAATCAAGCAATCAGTGGTTGGTTGTCTTTGGTAAGGGACTGTTTCCTCAATTTACCTCCACGGATTTACTCCTCCTTCCACTCAGTGGGTAGGCTTGGGGAGCAGATCTGATGTTAGCACCCTGCACCCAAATTTCCCCACCTCCGAGTGCTTCTTTCGGTCAAATTCATTCATTCAACTGTATTTATTGAGCGCTTACTGTGTGCACAGCACTATACTAAGCACTTGGGAAGTACAAGTTGGCAACATATAGAGACGGTCCCTACCCAACAACGGGCTCACAGTCTAGAAGTCAAATGGTGCCTGTGCCTATGCTTACTACCTGTATTTCACTGGAAAGAATCCTAAAGAAAATAATAATAAAAAAGAAAAATAACTAAAAAGGTCAAAAGCACGCCTGGAAATATTAGGGCATCATCACTGACACCACATATCAATGAACTTCCTTCCTCCACTGGACTGGAAGAAGCAGCATCATTTGGTCAATCACTCAGTCAGTGGTATTTATTGAGTGCTAACTATGTGCAGAACACTTTACTAAGCATTTGGGTAGGTACATAATACAATAAGAGTAAGTAGACACAATCCCTGCCCAAAAGGAGCGTGCAGTTAGAGGGGAAGACAGATGTTAAAAGAAATTACACAGGAATATGTGCCTAAATGCTGTGGTGCTGGGAATTGGGCAAATATCAAACTGTTTAAAGAGTACAGACCCAAGCACACAGGCATCTCCAAAGGGAGGTCAAATTGGGGATGTGAGGGTTTATACAGGACTTTGAAAGAGCCGAGATCTTCAAAAGTCCTGGCCATTGGCTTTACATACATTCATGACATAGCTAAATATATTTCTATGCAAAGCCAAGGAGAAAGTGATATTTGCTTCACTGCAGGGACCTCAAACTGAAGTTCTAGAACATGAGAAATTACCATGCATGAAGATATAAATTATCTCCCCAAACTCAATGCTGTTGTAGATAATTACAGGGCACGTCCTGTTGCTTAGTGATTTGCTGACACCCTACGTCTTTTTTCCTCCAAGTACACTCAGGTTAACGTTTCTGATTAGATAAATAAGTCGGAAAATGCTAATGGAAGTTATGGCCTTCAGCAGTATTTTTATTGCCTTCCCTCTTCACACGACTTCTCATCCTTGAATCAATCAGTTATTCAACAGGAGCTCCACCCAATAAATGGAGTGAATCATAAACGACTGTTTCTCTGCTGCCTGTGGGTTCGGAGAAATGGACTAGTGTATTAAGGCTGGTGGGGGGGTACAATGCTCCGAAGTGAAAAGAGTTATTCATTCTCTTGCTCAGCAGTCCCTCCTTCCTAGCAGTTCCCAAGCCATTTATTCAGTTGCCTGATAGGGAGAGGCTTATTCAGTGCCTTTCATGAGCATCTCCTCATTGTGACTTTTACCCACTCATGTAGTCTGAAATGATTCCCTGAGGGCAATTCACTCCCCAATTTACCTGATATCTGGATCGGAGTCCTCTTTTATAATGGAGTTATGAATCAAACCCTCTCTTGTTCATCCTGGCTTGGGCAGATTAAAACAGATTAAAACAGGATTGGTAACATGCCTTCAAAAAAAAAAGAACTCTTTGAATGCACAGCCCTTAAATTTTTCATGGGATCTGAAGATCCTAAAGAAGTGAAAAAAAACAGGGGATGCACATGGATAATTTTACCAAGGATAGCTCATGAAACAAGAGGGCTCTAAGCAGGGCTGGACTAAACCTCTCTTAGGCCTTAGGGCTAACGGATTTTATGGGACCCCTGCCATGATATATTACACCCCACTGTGTATGATGTCATTGGAGAGCATCTTCCTGGCTTTGCCCTGATCCTACTCTAACCTCATATTCATTCATTCATTCAATCATATTTATTGAGAGCTTACTGTGTGCAGAGCACTGTCCTAAGCACTTGGAAAGTACAATACAGCAATAGAGGCAATACCACTCCCTTGCACTACGGAATGGGGCCAGCCACCCTGCAAGACTTTGGCCCTCCTAGTTAGACACCTTGTGAGGTGTCTCCCCCATTAAGGCCCAGGGTTACTGCCCCTAAAGCCCCTGGATTAATCTGGCCCCGGCTTTAGGATCTGTCCTTTTCTGGATAGGAATGCTTCAGGAAACTCATACCTAGTTTGAGCTAAAAGAGCTAAAAGTAGGCCTTCAACTAGCAGTCAATGGTCACCATCAAGGGTATACAGAGTAGGGCTGGTGGAGACATCACTTTGGAAAGCAACATAAAATCTGACTATTGAAAAAATTCTCCCAAGAGAAAAGGAGAATAACTGTAAAATTACTTCCCAAGCGCTCAGTACAGTGTTCTGCACCCAGTAAGCGCTCGATAAATACGACTGAATGAATGAAATGACATCCAGTAGTAGTAGGAATGGCATTTATTGAATCCTCGCTTGGGGCTGTGCACCGTACTAGGCACTTGGGAAGTAATGTATTTGTTGCTCCCGGGGAGTTTTCACTCTAATGGAGGCAACAACCATAAAAATATTTACAACTAGAATGGCCCCCCCAAATTAAGTTCACATATATTCATGAGCGTTAGCCACGGGGAGTCCTCTCTGAAACCAAATTTACTTCTAGTACCAAAGGTGGATCCAAAGTTAAGTTAGCAAAGACAATTTCATATCTATTTTGTTGGTTAAAGAAATGAATGCAGATTCATTCATTCAGTCATATTTATTGAGCACTTACTGTGTGAAGAGCTCTGTACTGAGTGCTTGGGAGAGTACAATACACCAATAATAAGGCACATTCCCTGACCATGATGAACTTACAGTCTAAAGGGGGGAGGACACATATCAATACAAATAAATTACAGATATGTACATAAATCCCGCAGGTCTGGGAGCGGGGAAGAATCAAGGCAGCAAGTCAGGTCTCTTTAATTATGTGATTGATTCTCTCAGATGATTTCTGATCCAAATGACAGTCTCCTTGGACCCGCAATTGACTTGTCAATTATTTGGGGATTCCACATGTCTGATTAAATTAAAATTAGGCAATGCTGGAGTTTTCTACAAAATGAACAAACTATTTTTTAGCAGGGGGAAAAAAAAATGAAAGAGCTGTTGATCCCGGCCTTCCTCCCCATTTTTTTCATTACCTCATAGAGCTGATTGGCATGTCATAACCACACCTAAGGTAATCATAGACCTGGCCGGAGAATAGGCATACCGAGTTCTACCACTCCCCATTAATTAATAAAGTGCAAAGGAAATCTACAGAGCCTGAGGCACTAGATGAATATAAAACAAAATGGCCTGATGTACGGACTTTAATAAGTAGTGGCACACTTACAATTTACTTTATAATTAGGGGCCTAAGACTTTGGGCTGTTAGTGACCATATTTCCCCTCCAGGAAAGCATTCTTATGAACGCCAGTGAATTTTATAAGAAAAGCCAACACTTTTCCCCACCTTACTAAAGTCAGACCAAGTACACACTAAAATAATCCCAAGATTTTATGCAACATCCCTGAAATCTGTGAAGGTAAGAACAAATGCCCACATTTTCTCACACAGTTGGAGGCTTACATTTGCCTGAGCCTCAGGATTTCAGCTGTGACAAGAAAAGGTCGGTTTTTGTTGGGTGATTAGAAAATAACGTCTTAAATGGCATGAGGTGGGGAGGGGAGGAAGAGAGAGCTCTTGTAGATTTTTTTTTTAAAGCCAGGCTTAAAGTGCCTAGATTCCAAAGATCTGTAAACAAAAATATGCAAGAACAGATTTTCCAGGTAAATTTTCAGAGGCCCTTTGAAACTTTGGCCTACAAAATTGAATTTTCATATAACTCCCACAACAATAATCAAGTCAGAACACTTGCATGGCGCAAATTCTGTTTTCATCAGCACAGCCAGCAAAAACACCGCCCCAGGCTGGCATTATAATGTGAAATACTCTGGAACCTTCTGGAGTAGCTGGGTTTTGGAAGCATAAAAACATCCACCTTTCTGCTTCAGGCACCAAAGAATATGCAGAGACTGCACTGTCCTTTATGTTTTAGGATTAATCATGCTATATTTCAGTGAGATCATCTGATGTCAGTAAATGAGCAAAAGGAAATATTACTTTAAAAAATGGGAGTTGCGGCTCAGTGATGTGAGTAACAACAGTGTCACAACGCCACAACCTTGTTGCTATGTTTATTTTTTGCATCTAGTGATCAGAGGAGATATGGAACTCAATCAATGATTAAATCTGGGAATCCCAAAATCATTCCCCAATGGAATTCAATAAAATGACAGAGCTGGTACAGGGGAAAGACCTCTGGCAAATATATTGCCTCCTGCTTATGTGTTTTCCTCCAAATAGCTTACTTTTAGGTCCCAAGCCTTACTGATCCCTACCACGTAACTCCAGGGGCTTATGCCACCGTCTCCAGCTCCTTCAATTAGGTTATAGAATCACATTTTGGCAGGTCTTTTGAGCAGTAAAAGATTCCAAGATTAGAACAAGGGGAGGTCAAATGTTTCCAACAGAAACTTTCAATTACGTAGGCCAAAAAATGGACATGAATATTCTTGACAACCACTGTCTTTTGAAGACTCCTGGGAGCCACATAACCAGGGTGGCCAATAGTGAGAGCATTATTTTGCAAACGGTAGGAATAAAAATTACTGACCTTCAAACATTTTTGCGGACAGATCAAAAGTGGCAGCGATCAGGCGTTCCCAGGGAGTAGAAGAAGGAAGTTCACATTGGAGCAGCAGTCCAGGTAACTAACTTGACCAACTTTAGCTCATGTGTATGAACTGTCCATAGTGTTATAAGTGATCTGCTACTCTCCTCCGTGCGGCCCAGGGTTCACCCAACCTCCATCTCCCCCATATCATTCCCACATTCCCACTCCCTTTGCCTGGTCTTGACAAGGTGGCTTTATTCATTGAACATTGACCAACACCAAACACCACTAAATACCATTAGAGTGATCGAGCAAAATGAGAGCAGCCCAAAGTATAGAAATTATATTCGGACAAGCATTTTAAATGCTGTCCTACACAATTTTTATCTTTCTTTTGCTAAACCTCAGTAATAATAATAATGATGGTATTTGTTAAGTGCTTATTATGTGCCAAAGCACTGTTCTAAGCACTGGAATTTAGAGTCCTTTTGACTTGATTTTTCATGGCAGATGGTAGCGCTTAAGAATATGGCCAATGGAATTCGTCCTAATTTGAGGATTTTTACCCTCCTTTAGGAGAACTTGAAAATTCAGCGTTACTGAAGCTGAATCTGCAGTAAGAACAAGGAAAAGCAAGATTTTTAGACCTCAAGATGGGCGGGCTAAGGGGGCTCCCCCTTGTCAGTAAAATGGCCTCAAGCACTGTGGGGGCTAATAATAATAATAGTGGTATTTGTTAAGCACTTACTATGTGCCAAGCACTGTTCTAAGCGCTGGGGAGGATACAAGGTGATCAGGCTGTCCCACATGGGGCTCGCAGTCTTAATCCCCATTTTACAGATGAGGTAACTGAGGCCCAGAAAATTTAAGTGACTTGCCCAAAGTCACACAGCTGACAAGTGGCAGGACCGTGATTAGCACCCACGACCTCTTACTCCCAAGCCCGGGCTCTTTCTGCTAAGCCACAGGGCTTCACTAATAATAATAATGATAATAACATTAATGGCATTTGTTAAGCACTTACTATGTGCCAAGCACTGTTCTAAGCACTGGGGAGGATACAAGGTGATCAGGCTGTCCCACGTGGGGCTCACAGTCTTCATCCCCATTTTACAGATGAGGTAACTGTCAGAAGCAGTGTGGCTCAGTGGAAAAGAGCCCGGGCTTTGGAGTCAGAGGTCATGGGTTCAAATCCCAGCTCTGGCAATTGTCAGCTGTGTGACTTTGGGCAAGTCACTTCACTTCTCTGGGCCAGTTACCTCATCTGTAAAATGGGGATTAAGACTGTGGGCCCCCTGTGGGACAACCCGATCACCTTGCAACCTCCCCAGCGCTTAGAACAGTGCTTGGCACATAGTAGGCGCTTAATAAAGGCCATCATTATTATTAACTGAGGCCCAGAGAAGTTAAACGACTTGCCCAAAGTCACACAGCTGACAATCGTCTCCATATGTTGCCGACTTGTAATCAATCATATTTATTGAGCACTTACTGTGTGCATCATCATTATCATCATCATCAATCATATTTATTGGGCGCTTACTGTGTGCAGAGCACTGTACTAAGCGCTTGGGAAGTACAAGTTGGCAACATATAGAGACGGTCCCTACCCAACAGTGGGCTCACAGTCTAAAAGGGGGAGACAGAGAACAAAACAAAACATACTAACAAAATAAAATAAATAGAATAGATAGGTACAAGTAAAATAAATAGAGTAATAAATATGTACAAACATATATACATATAAACAGGTGCTGTGGGGAAGTGAAGGAGGTAAGATGGGGGGGATGGAGAGGGGGACGAGGGGGAGAGGAAGGTAGGGGCTCAGTCTGGGAAGGCCTCCTGGAGGAGGTGAGCTCTCAGTAGGGCCTTGCATGGAGAAAGAGAGCTAGCTTGTACTTCCCAAGCGCTTAGTACGGTGCTCTGCACACAGTAAGTGCTCAATAAATACAATTGAATGAATGAATGAAACATATATACATATATACAGGTGCTGTGGGGAAGGGAAGAAGGTAAGATGGGGGGATGGAGAGGGGGACGAGAGGGAGAGGAAGGAAGGGGCTCAGTCTGGGAAGGCCTCCTGGAGGAGGTGAGCTCTCAGTAGGGCCTTGAAGGGAGAAAGAGAGCTAGCTTGTACTTCCCAAGCACTTAGTATGGTGCTCTGCACACAGTAAGCGCTCAATAAATACGATTGAATGAATGAATTGGTGGAGGCGGAATTTGAACCCACGACCTCTGACTCCCAAGCCCGGGCTCTTTCCACTAAGCCACACAGCTTCACTAATCATCATCATCAATCGTACTTATTGAGCGCTTACTATGTGCAGAGCACTGTACTAAGCGCTTGGGAAGTACCAATTGGCAACATCTAGAGACGGTCCCTACCCAACAGTGGGCTCACAGTCTAAAAGGGGGAGACAGAGAACAAAACCAAACATACTAACAAAATAAAATAAATAGAATAGATATGTACAAGTAAAATAAATATGTGCAAACATATATACAGGTGCTGTGGGGAAGGGAAGGAGGTAAGATGGGGGGGGAAATGCGCGCAGAAAAATCCTAAACTAATTTGAGGACGCGTAGGGAGCCTCTGAACCCTATTTGTGGCTCCTCCCAAAGCCGCCATTAGGGCCTGACAGGGGGGCAGGCTGGCAGGGCCCCAATCCGCCATGACAGGGCCCGCCCTCTTCCCTCAGAGGCCTCCTCTTCGGGCCGAGGCCGCCCGACGTCCTTACGTCACAGGGCACGTCCACCAATCGGATCGCCCGCTGCCGCGCCCCCGGCCGGGCGCGCGCTTTCTTTCGCTCCCCTTTCGCCCCCCGCCCTTCGTCAATGGCGGCTGTGGTAATGGCAGGGCGAGCCTGAGGGCCATTAATGGGCGAACATTAGCCACTCTGGGCGGTTCAGGACGGGGGTGGGGGTCTGCCCCTCCGCCAAGCTCGCTCTCTTCCTCCCTTCAAGGCCCTGCTGAGAGCTCACCTCCTCCAGGAGGCCTTCCCAGACTGAGCCCCTTCCTCCCTCTCCATCCCCCCATCTTACCTCCTTCCCTTCCCCACAGCACCTGTATATATGTATATATGTTTGTACAGATTTATTACTCTATTTTATTTGTACATATCTATTCTATTTTATTTTGTTAGTATGTTTGGTCTTGTTCTCTGTCTCCCCCTTTAAGACTGTGAGCCCACTGTTGGGTAGGGACTGTCTCTCTATGTTGCCAATTTGTACTTCCCAAGCGCTTAGTACAGTGCTGTGCACATAGTAAGCGCTCAATAAATACGATTGACGATGATGATGATGATGGTGGTGGGTCTCCCCACCAGAGCCAAGGCCCGGTTCCAGGCCATCGGGGTACCCACCCTGGGTGCCCCATTTTGGGGAGCAATCAATCATATTTATTGAGCGCTTACTGTGTGCAGAGCACTGTACTGAGCGCTTGGGAAGTACAAGTTTGGCACATATAGAGACAGTCCCTACCCAACAGTGGGCTCACAGTCTAGAAATGCCAATGCCAAAAGGCCGGAAGTTTGCCCCAGCCTGAGGCCAAGCACTCGAATTGTTCTTTCCAAGGGCTTAGTCCAATGCTCTGCACACATAATAATAATAATATTAATAATATGTTTGTACATATTTATTACTCTATTTTACTTGTACATATCTATTCTATTTATTTTATTTTGTTAGTATGTTTGGTTTTGTACTCTGTCTCCCCCTTTTAGACTGTGAGCCCACTGTTGGGTAGGGACCGTCTCTATATGTTGCCAATTTGTACTTCCCAAGCGCTTAGTACAGTGCTCTGCACATAGTAAGCGCTCAATAAATACGATTGATTAATAGAATTTATTAAGCGCTTACTATGTACAAACCACTGTTCTAAGCGCTGGGGAGGTTACAAGGTGATCAGGTTGCCCCACTGCGGGGGGGCTCACAGTCTTAATCCCCATTTTACAGATGAGGGAACTGAGGCCCAGTGAAGTGACTTGTCCAAAGTCACACAGCTGACAATTGGCGGAGCGGAGATTTGAACCCATGACCTCTGACTCCAAAGCCCGGGCTCTTTCCACTGAGCCACGCTGCGCTCAATAAATACAATTGAATGAATGCCATGAGGAATAATAATAGTAATGGTGTTATTTATTATTAATAATAATAATGGCACTTGTTCATTCATTCATTCAGTTGTATTTATTGAGTGCCCAGAGGTCATGGGTTCAAAGCCCGGCTCCACCAATTGTCAGCTGTGTGACTTTGGGCCAGTCACTTCACTTCTCTGGACTTCAGTTACCTCATCTGTAAAATGGGGCTTAAGACTGTGAGCCCCCCGTGGGACAACCTGATCACCTTGTAACCTCCCCAGCGCTTAGAAGAGTGCTTTGCACATAGTGCTTAATAAATGCCATTATTATTACCGTGTGCAGAGCACACTTACTATGGGCCAAACACTGTTCTAAGTGCTGGGGGGGATACAAGGTGATCAGGTTGTCCCATGTAGGTCTCACAGTCTCCCCATTTTACAGATGAGGGAACTGAGGCACAGAGAAGCGAAGTGATTTGCCCAAAGTCATTCATTCATTCAGTCGTATTCATTGAGTGCTTACTGTATGCAGAGCACTGTACTAAATGCTTGAAGTCACACAGCTGACAAGTGGCGGAGCTGGGATTAGAACCCACGACCTCTGACTCCCAAGCCTGGGCTCCTTCCACTGAGCTCTGCTGCTTCTCTTAAGCGTTTACAATGTGCCAAGCACTGTCCTATGCGCTGGCGTACATAGAAGCTCATTGGGATCCCTACTGAGCTCACAGTCTTGGTAGGAAGGAGAGCAGATAGTGAATCCCCCTTTTGCAGTTGAGGGAACTGAGGCACAGAAAAGTTAAGTGACATCCAAGGTCACACAGCACGTACATGGCAGTTAGGATTAGAACCCAGGTCTTCTGACTTTGAGGCCTATACTCTTTCCACTAGGCCTTGTTGCTTCCCAGCTCTATTGAATCATAGGGGTTGTTATTAGAAATGTACCCTTTGCTTCAGTTTTTGGAAGGAAGCGCCTTGTTTACTATCTTGTGACTCGATAGTAGAAAAATCCCATTTTAACCAACTCTCTTTTTATTCCCAAAGGTCCCAGTGTCTTCCATATTGCATCACCAGGAGTAACTTTCCAATAGAAACTCCAGCAAAGCTGCTTCCTCACCTGGCACAAAGTAGGTTATTCCACCAATTGATTCCGATCACTCATTTTTGGTTCATACCAGGTGCTTCCTTTCTCTTGTGTTAGATGTGTTGCCAACTTGTACTTCCCAAGCGCTTAGTACAGTGTTCTGCACACAGTAAGCGCTCAATAAATACGATTGATTGATTGATTGATTGATGTGGGATGCCAGTTCAGTTTCTCATCAAATGCTGCTCTCAGCCCACAGAACCTGACTTCCCAGAAAAAATTGTGTGTTCCAGAAATAATTGAATGGGATAATATTTTACGGTTGAAAAAAGTAAGTGTGTTTACTTGCAAGGGTTGTCAGCAATCTGTAAATTCTATAGAAATGAAATTAATGATCCAGGAGGACTTAGTTATTTCCAGTCTGTCCAGCAATGAGTATAAATACTGGTTGAGTTATCTGTAAAATGTCAACCCTTTGGTTTCTCTCTAAAAAAAAAAAGTGGTCAAATGAGCCATCATTATTACCAGTGCTTAGAACAGTGCTTTGCACATAGTAAGCGCTTAATAAATGCCATCATTATTATTACAGATAGTATTAGTTATGGTATTTAAGTGCTCACTGTGTGTCAAATGCAGTAGTAAAGGCTGGGGTAGATACAAGATAATCAGGTAGTACCCAATCCATGCTAGATGGGGTTCACAGTCTAAAGGAACATTTAGTACAGTGCTGTATGCACAGTAGTGCTGAATAAATACCATTAATTGATCGATTAAGCAAGAGAGAGAAGAGGAATTTAATCCCTTGCTGAAAGTTACCCACCCGGCAAGTGGCAGAGCTGGGTTTTCTAAGCCCAGCTCCTTTGACTATTAGGCCTGTGCTTTTTCTCTTAGACCACACTCCTTCTCAATATTATATTCCATGAATGAGGGTTTAGGCCCTATTCATCTTTGGTTCAAATTTCACATCCTGGAAAAATTCTGACTTCGAGAGGTGGGTTCATTCATTAAGAGTTTGCACTTTTGTGAAAAATTGAAGTACTAATGGTTTACAGTAATGCAGGTTTGTTATGTGTCTACATATCTTCTATATTTACTTTTGTTCCTAAAGCAAATATTTTTTTTCTCCCTAGAGCAATTTTTCTTCCCCCCCCCTTGAGATGGACAGTCCATCAGACAAAGCTGTTTCCTTACCTTGCACTCCAAAGGGCTATGGATCCACAGGTCCTCTACAGAGCTCAGGGAAAAAGGTAGGAAATGTCACATTTGTTAAATAAGTAATTGAAGCCAAAATAGAACTCTCTTTTTGCCAGTAAGTAGGCTTGGCCTTAATGAATTGGGTGATGGGTGAGGACTAGAAACTTGTATCTGGCCGGATAAGTAGCTGGGATTTTGGAGGCAATGATTATCTTCAAATTACTCAGGTGAGTTTGGGTCCAAATGATTGGAATCTATTTTTTTGGTGTGGTGTTTATTATTATTAATACTAATAATGGTATTAAGCATTAAGCACATACTATGTGCCAGGCACTGTACTAAGTACTGGGATGGCTACAAGCAGATCGGGTTGGACACAGTACCTGTTCTGCATGGGGCTCACAGTCTTAATCCCCATTTTACAGATGGGGTAACTGAGGCACATAGAAGTGAAGTGACTTGTCCAGGGCCACACAGAAGACAAGTGGTGGAGCCGGGATTAGAATTTATGACCTTCTAACTCCCAGGCCTGTGCTCTACCCACTAGGCCATGCTGCATCCCTGTTTTTGCTACACTGTACTAAGCACTGGGGTAGGTAACAAGCTAATCAGGTTGTACACAGTCCACATTTGACATGGGGCTCACAGACTGAATCCCCATTTTACAGATGGGGTAATTGGGGCACAGAAAAATTAAGTGCCCAAGATCACATGGCAGACAAGGGGCAGCACTGGGATTAGAACCCACGTCCTTCTGACTCCCAAACCCATGCTGTATCCATCAGGCCATGTTACTTCTCAAAATATCACCCCTTTCTGATCTTGCTACGGGATAATGGGTAGGAAGACGGCAATATTAAGACTTGTAATATCTTGTAAGGAAATACAAATTTCACATATTAAAAGCAGAGAAAAATACCAGAATAGCTAATGCTTATTTGAAGTAATCAACTGCTATTTACTAAGCTCTGCTCTTCTAACTTTGACCATTGAGAAATAGGGAAAAGACATAGGCAGAATTTGGGGCTAGTAGAATATAGGTGTGGTCAACAAGAGTATTCGTTTAAGATTAGGAGAATCGTAATCTTAAAATAAGGAGAAGCAGCGTGGCTCAGTGGAAAAGAGCCCAGGCTTGGGAGTCAGAGGTTGTGAGTTCTAATCCTGACTCTGCCACTTAGCTGTGTGACTTTGGGCAAGTCACTTAACTTCTCTGTGCCTCAGTTCCCTCATCTGTAAAATGTGGATTAAGACTGTGAGCCCCATGTGGGACAACCTTGAACACCTTGTATCTAGCCCAGTTCTTAGAACAGTGCTTTGCACGTAAGTGCTTAACAAATACCATCATTATTATTAAGCTATGCAGAGGGGAAGATGAATGGCAAGCCAGCCTGGCAACAACAGAGAACAAATCTTTATATGAATTTGGAGGCCTTAAAGGTTACGATGATGTTCAAACTTCTGTATGGCTATGTGATCCGGACCATCTACAGAAAATACATCCAGCTTCTTGAACAGTCTCACTAGTGTCATGAATGAACTGTACTAAACATCAAATGGCTGAACACGATTGCCAGCAATGAAGTCAGCTTCTGGTATTTAAGCAATGCTCCCACCATTGCGACCCTTTGGAATAGGACATGAGAGGAGAATGGATGATGAAAGGTTTCCTATATAGCTGTTGTATGGTGAAGTGAAAAGGGGCATATGTAAACCAGGAGGGTAAATTATTTAAAGGCAGAACAGCCTCAAACAAGGTAACATAGGGAAGGACTGTTGGAAGAGCACCTCCCAAGGCACACCGTCCTGGAGGGCAGCAATTGGGGGAAGGAAGGTTACTTCCTTTGAGCAAAGACTCTGCCAAGATCACAGATTCCAGGATGTACATTTTAAAATAAGAACTTTATAAAACAAATCCAGAGCAAGACACCCCTGCACCCACAGCCTAACATGAACCTATCTCTATGTGCAAAGTCTACAGCTGGAAATCTTGGTCATGAGTTGGTCTTTTATTCATTCATTCATTCAATCGTTTTTATTGAGTGCTTACTGTGTGCAGAGCACTGTACTAAGCGCTTGGGAAGTCCAAGTTGGCAACATATAGAGACGGTCCCTACCCAACAATAGGCTCACAGTCTAGAAGGGGGAGACGGATCACAAAACAAAACGTGCACAGGTGTCAAGTCATCAGAATAAATAGAAATTAAGCTAGATGCACATCATGAAGAAAATAAATAGAAAATATGTACAAGTAAAATAAATAGAGCAATAAATCTGTACAAACATATTTGAGTGCATACTGTGTGCAGGGCACTGTATGAAGCACTTTGGAGCGCACAATACAGCAGAGTTGGTAGACTCATTCCCTGACCAAGGAGCTTATTTACAGTCTAAAGGGCAGTTGGGTCAAACTTGAAAATGAAGGTCATATCCATATCTGCACAGATTTATAAATATGCACGCATGCATTAAGGAGGGTATGAAGCATCTGTGCCATAGTGGCGCCTAAGGCTTTTATGTCTCTTGCGTTTCCCTGATTTGCTTTTCTTAGAATTAAAAATATCTAAGGAGGTTGTGGAATTTTCATCACTGGAGATATTTTAAAATATAGTCATGAATCTGCTGGGGGTGGTTTAGTTTATTGTTCCCTGGAAGATATTTTGAAGTCTCCCCCAGCACATTTAATATGATGTAGATGACGGTTTTCTAAAGCTTAATTTTTGTGCCTTTTTGAGGTCATGAGTGAAGCACTTAAAGAGCGATTAAGGAAAACAAGATATTCATTTAATTCCTATTACACTGTGGCAAAGCGTCTCAAAGTGGACACTGAAGAAAATGTCTGTACTCCAGAAGAAGCATCATCTTCCATGGAAGGAACCTGTGCCAGATTTCCAGAAGCACGTGAAAACCTGAAAAAAAATTTTGAAGAATGTACACATTTGAAAAAACGCCTCGAGGATGGTGATTTTGATATCCCTAAATCAACTGGCAACAGTTCTGTACCACAGAATTCTCCACAGACTATTTCTGCTAGCGGCAACCTCACTAAACAAGACCTCCTTGAGGCGAAGGTGGAACTGGAGAAACAGGTACAAGAGAAAGAAGAGCTTCTTCGGAGATTAAAACTGGTCAAAATGTACAGATCAAAGGTGAGAAGGTTTCAAACACTTGTCCCATTACTTGTAACTACTTGGAAATTAAAGAAAAACCATTAAGAAATACTAAAAATTTTAATAATAGAACTGTTTTTCATTTGTTAGTACTCACTAAGGACAGCAAGTGTAGGAGGCACTTGAGTTTAGGGCTTATTTTGAGTTATATAAAAGTATTTAATAACATGAATATAAACACCACAGTGGTATTAAGCTCACTAAGTTTGCATTCCTAATTCTTCCGTTATCCCATTAGGGCAAATCTAAGTTTCCTGACAAAACATAATTTTACTTTACTTTGCATCTCAAATCCAGTAGGAGAGAATAAGCTATATTGTCAGTTAAATTCTAATGCAGATGATGCTAGAATCAAAATTCAATTCAGTCAGATTTAAGGGAGTCTTTGTAATATACCAACAACTCTCAGGTGACTCAAAAATGTATGCATATTTAGTTAGAAGCATAGCCCGTTTTTATGACTTGATTTTTTCTCTTCTATTTCAGAATAACTTGTCCCAGTTGAAATCTCTGATCACAAAGTGGCGAAGCAGTAGCCAGTTGTTACTTTATGAGCTGCAATCAGCTTTGTCTATGGATGGCAGGAAATTAAGCCTTGCGCAGTTGATAGACAACTGTGGATTAGAAGACAAACTACTACATTACAATAGGACTGAAGAAGAATTTACAGAGTCTTGACCTGGATTTAAATATTTTCATGAGTTGTACCTTTTTGAGAATCTTGGTTAACTTAGACAATGCTGTAGGGAATGTTTAAGCCACCATCCTATCCTGGTTTGGAAAAGAGATCTGTCCTGGTAAATTTGATTTAGATCATCTTATTACATATGTTTGGTTTTGAAACTATTTTGTGTTTAAATTTGTTATTAAATAAAAACGTGCCAAAGATGTTTGTTCATACTGAGAGCGATACTTTTTTTTCTTCACACCTAAAGGTTATCACCGTTTGGAGATGGACAAATACACTTAAGCAATGGCAAGCTGACACAGCATTTTAAAGTAGAGGTAAAATACATGTTTAGTCTTGAAGTAAGATAAATTAAGGATGCTTTACTGAGCTAAATAGAATAAATCCAATTATTAGCAATGCATGTGTATGAAGGACTTTCATCTAAATAATATGGAGATATAGTGTTTATAGTTTTTCTGAATTTTACTAAGTACTACGTCCACCCACATCTGTTGCACATGGGTTGTGTTCTTGTGAAAGTCTGAATATGTGTTAAGAAAAACTTTTTGCAGTACTCAGCTGTATCTAATGCTGAGTACATGCACAAAGCTCTTCTTTTCACCCTCGTGTAGTGCTGTGACCAAACTGCTTTGGGTGGAAGAATGTTTCCTAATTCTGCTGCCTTGGTCTAACCAAAATGCAGAATGAAAACACATTCTGGCAGAACCAAATGTGTTAGGATGGAATTTAAATTGTCAGGTACCTCATAACCCTATTACTGTAGGACTGAAGTACTAGTAGATAAGAAAATGTTTTTCCTCACCAGGAGTTATGGTTAAGATGACATGCTTAAAAAAATACAAGATACTAACTACTAAAATAAGTAGCTTTTTCTATTAATCTACTGTTACAGAACAATTGCAACCATTGTTCCTCGTCTTTCCTCTTTAATTGTCTCCCCTCAACTCCCAAATAATTAATTTAGCTGCCCAAGACCGTTTTTATTGGGTTTTTGGGAAAAGAAAAACTGATCATCTAATATGAAAAAAGGGAGTTTAGGTGAAAGGCATGGAGAAAAAGTATTTTTATTTGTATATTAAGAATGTTTTGGTGACATAAGACAATTAACACTACATTGACAAAACTCTAAGTCGGGGAAATAACTGTTCTTGGTGACTGAAGTCACCAAACACTTGTACATATTTTCTGCTAGTTATCTATAGTGGAGGAAGATCAGGATATGTTTTCATTCTTAGCCTTTCAACCTCAGCCTGCAAAATGGAAATCTGTTCGGCCTGTTCTTTTGCAACACTGATTAATTTTTGTCGTTGCAACCTGGCCTCATATCGTTCCTTGGCCATCTTCTCAGAAGGCAGCTCAGTTCCTGCATCAAGAAGGAAGATTAAAAAGAAATTAGCAGTAAAACCACTGTCTACACTTTCAACCCTTTATCATCATCAGTCGTATTTATTGAGCGCTTACTATGTGCAGAGCACTGTACTAAGCACTTGGGAAGTACAAATTGGCAACATATAGAGACAGTCCCTACCCAACAGTGGGCTCACATCTGAAAAGATTAGTTTTCCCAATAAATAAGGACTTTAATTACATTGTATCAATCAATCAATCAATCGTATTGAGCGCTTACTGTGTGCAGAGCACTGTACTAAGCGCTTGGGAAGTACAAGTTGGCAACATATACAGTCCCTACCCAACAGTGGGCTCACAGTCTAGAAGGGGGAGGCAGAGAACAAAACCAAACATATTAACAAAATTAAATAGAATAGATATGTACAAGTAAAATAAATAAATAGAGTAATAAATATGTACAAACATATATACATATATACAGGTAATTATATAGGTACAGGTAATATATACAGGTATTGTAGGAACTTAGAAATGCTATACACTGCGGACAGATCAATTTTAAAGAACCTGCTCTATAACCACTGCCTGGTCTTATATCCTGAATTTGAGAAGTGGTTTAATTTATCTTTTCTATTATCATCATCATCATCAATTGTATTTATTGAGCGCTTACTATGTGCAGAGCACTGTACTAAGTGCTTGGGAAGTACAAATTGGCAACATAAGTCTCATTAGTCTATTAGTCTCATTCTCAATTTTTCTTGCGAGATGCAGGCACTATCACTATTTTACAGATGAGGAAGCGGACAGGGAGGTTAAATGACTTGTCTGACACAATCAGCTCTTTTCCCCCTTGCTTATCTAATCTCTTATCCCGCTACTCTTCAGCTCATACTCTTCATTCCTCTCAAGCTCTTGGATTCATTGTGCCTTGCTCATCTCTTCCACCGCCAACTCTGTGCTCAAGCCTTCCGCCCTCTAACTCCTTCCCGTTGCATTTCCGCCAGACCACAACTCTTCCCCTCCCTTCTGAAATGACATCTCCTCTATGTGACCTTCCCCAATTAATCTCTTCTGTCACCTGATTTTATCCCCCACCCCCAACTATATTGCCTCAGCATGCTGGGGTCAACATTTACTTCCACTCACAGCAATTTTGTACATATTAAGAATGCACTCTCCTTTCTCCTTCCTATATTATTTTAGTGTCTGTCTTCCCCATTTGATTGTAAGCTTCTTGAGGGCAGGGATTGGGCCTAATTAATCTTCCTAGTGCATAGTAAAGTGGTCGGCCCACAGCAGGTGCCCAGGAAATATGCTACTGACTAATTTAGCAGGTCGGTGGTAAAATTGGAATGAGCACCAGGGTCACCTGACTCCCAGCTTCACATACTTTCTACTAGACCCCATTTCCTCTCATGCCGCTTGCCATAAACAGCCTTTTCACTGCGAACATGTAACCCGTTAAGAGGTGTTGGCTCACCAATTGTATTATAGATTAATCTTCTTTCAGAAACAGATACCAGTTCTTCTTGTAGATCGTAGCTGAGATTATAATTTATCACATCTTTTATAGTGCTGTACCTCCCCAGTTCCTTCAGTATTTTCTTGCGGGCACTGACATCCTTTTTATGGGTCTAGTAATTTCACCCGCCCCCACAAAAAAAAAAAAGTTGGGAAAAGGAATTAAAATTTGTCATGATAGTGGACGGGCACTATTCAAAAGTGACATATATGCATTTTCAGAATATCTGCCATCCAAGAGAAATATCTGAAACCATAGCAATGGAAACAGTAAGATTTTCTAAAATATTAGGCTAAGAACACTGGACTATTATCCAAAATGGTTTTTTTGGCCATTATCTAATACAGAGGAATTCCTTCTCACCAGTAAAATATTTGAGTGCCCACTGTGGGTGGCATGAACAGAACAATTCTAGCTAAAAATGCAGTTTACAGCACATTAAAAGGTTATGTTTAGTTTTGCTAAAGTTATAAAAAACAAGATTTTGGCTCAAACATTTCAAAATTCATTGTTATACTGACCTCATCATTATATTTACCTTATCTAAAACAGCCAGGGTTTGCTCCATTATTGAAATCTGGTGGGCAATAAGGCTGTCGTAGTTTGGTTCATTTAGGTACTGTGGGGAAATGATACCATCACATTGAAGTACAATATGTTTTCCATTTCCTATTTACAGATAACATGTGTTTATGCACATATATCTTTGTCCTTAGTGCTCAAATATTTTTCTCCTACAACAAACTTCTATTAGCAAAAGAACAAAGTTGAATGATTTAATCAATCAATAGTATTTATTGAGCGCTTACTATGGGCAGAGCTTTATGCTTAGCACTTGGGAGAGTACAATGCAACATAATTATCAGACATATTTCCTGCCCAACTAAAGCCTACAGCCTAAAGCATGTAAAATGATGGTTTCATTTTACCATTCTTGACCTATGTTGCCTCCACATCAAAGACGAGATAAAGTTCACATGTGTAAAAGAATAACTTACCGTCTGGCGATCTTTTGAAAAATACAGCATCTGAATATCCCAAGCTTTTTGATTTAGATCTTCCATTTCCATCTCCATTTTCTTATGTTCCCACTCAATCTGAAATATTCCTTTATGGAAATCTTTACTTTCTACCATGCTGGCAATTTTCTTTTGTCCCTGGGCCTAAACAGAGCAGTAGTACATGTTCACTACCAGATTCCAGTTCTGCAAACTCTAGAAATGGTTAGATTCTTTCATTATTAACATTTATCGAGTGCCTACTATTTGTACCATGTGCTTGGGAGTAAACAAAGAGGACATTAATTGGTGCGATAATCTGAACACAAGAAGTTTACAATCTAGGGGGAAGACAAAAGTAGAAACAATGAACAGTGCTTAGATGGGGACCAGTCTGACTACCTTGAATCTATCCCCAGAGTTTAGCACAGTGCAGTGTTGATGAAGTCTTTCATCATAAACCTTGGAGGAGCCTTGGTCCAATACTTCAGGAAGACCTAAGGACCCTGTGGGAGGGAACTGATCGTAGCGCTGAATGTTATACACAAGACCATGCACACTCTGGTCCCCATCAATCATGTTCCTGCTGAGTACAGAGTACCAGAAGCAAGTAGGAGGGCTTTGTGGAGAGCATTGCGAAGTGCATGCAAGAATTTGTGCCAAACCCCGTTTTGGTCAAAATGACCATAACATTGTGCCATAGTGCAGAACCAGCAGGAGGTTGCTTGGAATAATGAATCTTCTAGACTGTGAGCCCGTTGTTGGGTAGGGACCGTCGCTATATATTGCCAACTTGTACTTCCCAAGCGCTTAGTACAGTGCTCAGCACACAGTAAGCACTCAATAAATACGATTGAATGAATGAATCTGTATATATGTATATATGTTTGTACATATTTATTACTCTATTTATTTTACTTGTACATATCTATTCTATTTATTTTATTTTGTTAGTATGTTTGGTTTTGTTCTCTGTCTCCCCCTTTTAGACTGTGAGCCCACTGTTGGGTAGGGACTGTCTCTATATGTTGCCAATTTGGACTTCCCAAGCGCTTAGTACAGTGCTCTGCACACAGTAAGCGCTCAATAAATACGATTGATGATGATGATGATGAATCGACAGCCACCGCAGTCGTCACTGCTCCTATTAGGCAGCTACTGATTGATACCTGCTGAGCTTCTCCACCATGAGAGACAGCGTAGATGGTTCTTCAGTCAGAAACCTTCACCACGGATAGCACAGCCTTAGTAGGTACTACCCTACTTCTGGTTGTTTAATTCCCCCACCAACGGTGAAGTGGGCATATAGTAAGACCTTACTAAATACTATAACAACAACGCTACTACATTTTTAACTGTTAACAACTGAATAGCAGAGATGATATGCCAAAGCAGCATCTTCTCCGATCCTTCTTTCTCCCAGTCCAGGAACAGAAAAATGTCAACATTTTAAGTTGACCGAAGAACCATTTCACCCACCCTCCACTGGTACTGGTGTGGGAGACAGGAGAGGGGTTTGCGGTGAATTCCAAATAGTCGTGCCCTGAAGGTGGAAGGCTTGGATTGCCCTCCCTCCTTCAGTCCCTCTGATCCAGCAGGGACCAGGCTCGGATGCCACAGGGACAGGTGACATTGTGGGGAGGGAAAAGTCGAGAACTCGAACCCTCAACCTGCATAGCTTCAAAGGGATTTTGTAGACGATATTTTTAGACAGTCTTCTCACTGTCCCCAGTGGATCCTAAGATGCTAATTGCTATCATTATAGTAGAGATTACCAATTAGTAACATTCAGTATTATAAAGAGCATCGAGACAGAAATGGTAATCTAAAAAGATAAAGATGGTAAAGACAAGTTTACATCTATTTTTTACTTTTCTTCTTCCTAAAAATATGGTATTACCCGGATTACTCTGTTTAGTTCTTCAATTATACTCCTGTTAATTAGAATAGAGTCAGGGTACTCCAGCATTAATTGGAAATTTTCCAGTTCTACTTGTCCTTGTTTAAGTAGGAGGTGGATCGTCAAATCCAGCTGAAACTTCATTTTCTCTTCCCTGAGTCTAAAATGACAAAAAAAATCAAAATAATCTGTAATGATATCTAATGAAATTTAAAATGTGAACATTTAGCATTTCCAGCATATAAAATGTCAATGAAAAGGATAGTGGAGCTCTATTGTGGGGAATACATTTCAATATTATATCTTTGCTATAAATAGCTATCTTCAAGGCCATTTACAATTGTAGAATAATAGATTCAGCTTTCAGGAATCCTGTGCTTTAAGAATCATCCCATTTGTAAATGCTGAACACCAGGATGATCTGCTGGATGTCACTATCACCCGGCCGTCCACTGTTACGTCATATAATCTGAAATTCTGCTTTCCTGTGTTTTTAATGCATTTTTTTTAACCTTGTATACGGTCTTGCTCTCCCTGCTCCTGCTGCCACCCCTTTCCAACTTCACCTGAACAGTTAGCGGTTGTTTGGAAATGTTGCTGTCATCCATCCTCCACCCGAGGCAGAACCAGTGGCGGTCTGCTTGAATACTAGGTGGACTGTGTCCTAGAATTTCATTGTTTGTGATTCTGTCTTGCCATTTGATGTTCCATATGAAACTTAAAAAAAGCTGATGGAACTACTCTAAAAATTGGTTATGGCATCTGTGGAACCCAACACTCATGCCTGCCTCTGCTCCTGAAACTCTCTCAAGTCTCTGTGCCTCAGTTTCCTCAACTGCAAAATGGGGAGTCAAAACCTGTGCGCTCCATGTTGGTTAGGGACTGTATTTGGCCTAATTAACTTGCATCTACTCTGAAGAGCTTAGACTAGTGCTTGACACATAGTAAGCACTTAACAAATGTCATCAATAAAAATGCCTGGCAAATCACACCCCTTTCCTAAGGCCTTCCTAAAAAATCATCCTCCCTGACAAATCCCCATCTTCCAAGTCATGCCAGTCTATCTGCCACCTTAACATTCATCGTATTTCTAGCTATTTATTTGTTGTTTAATTTATTATCAGTTGTGTTTATATGCTTACTCTTTTACCTACTTTATATTTAGCAGTTGTATTTATTGCTTTGCCCCATAGCCTGAAAATTCCCCAGGGGCAAGAAGCTTCTCTTTTACTTCTATTGTCTATTTCCCTGGCATCTAGTTTTATAGATTATTTTTTTCTGACACGGTCATTTGCTAAGAACTGCCATGATGGATAAGGCTAGTTTGAGAATATGCCAGCTATATTGTGGCATCCACTAGTTACTGCACATGATCTGTCCAGTTAAATACACTAGCTCAATAAAAATGAAATTGCAAATGAATGTGAACTAAAAAAAAAAAAATCAAATTACATGTTGAGCTCGCGGCCAATTTTTTCCATGTCCAGGCGCACCTTTTCATCCTCTTCAATTCTCCTCTGGAGAAAGGCCTGCATCTCCATTAAATTGGCAGCCTTCCACTTTATCTGGACAAACCAAAAGATGACTTTCTGAGAATACAAATCTTGAGAAATGCATAGACAATCAGTCCCAAGATTAATTTGGCTTGTTGAGAGACACAAACTTTAGCTTTCTTCCCCAGAAAGAAAACTAGCTGTTCATCTCTCATTAAATTCAATGGGCAAGATATAGCAACTATAGACCTTCTCAGTATTTGCTTTCCTGCTTGGAACCCCTTCCTTCTCCAAATCCACCAGACCCCAGCTTTGCCCATCTTCAAACCCTTAGACCTTCTCAGTATTTGCTTTCCTGCTTGGAACCCCTTCCTTCTCCAAATCCACCAGACCCCAGCTTTGCCCATCTTCAAACCCTCTTACTTACCCCATTTTTTTTAAATCCTCATGTCATCTCCTGCTAACTCTCATCTCAGTATCAATTTTGCATTCCCTTAGGACTTTGCCCTCCAACCCCTCACTACGCTTTCAGACATACTGAGTTACATATTCTCCTTTTCGAACATTTCCTCCTAACTGAAAATTATTTTAAGTCTGCCTCTTCTATTAGACCCTAAGCTCCTTGTGGGCAGGGATCATACTTGATGTTCATTTTCCACTTTCATTCGTCTTATCATGCAGAATTGTTTCCACACAGCTGGATCTAAATTATCCGGCATGTTGTCGGGATTATCCAAATCATCCATGACTTTCGTGATCTGTGCGAAGACTTCCTTGTTAGCTTTGACAGATGCTGGGCGATCTCCGAAAGGAACAGTGCTTTCAATCTGGACTCTCGGTTTCTGAATCCTGGTATTATCCACACGGTTACACAAGAGAAGTTAAAATTAAACGACTTTCAGCAACCCCAATTTAAGGATCGGTACTAGTCTGTTCTGTGTAGCTCCTTTTTCCTTGAGTATCCCAAGGCATTCTGTCAGACGCACTGAGCTCGTGCCTTGGAGCCAAAGGAAAGAAAAACTACTCTCTCATAGTCTCCGATCTAGTCTCTGCTCACCCCTCTTCTCATAGTCTCTGACCCACCCCATTCATTATCACCCTCAAGTTGTAAGTGGAGTTTCAAAAAGGTGTTGTGCCTCATTCTCTTTTTTGTGCCACACAATGTGGGTCCCATGTGGGACAGGGTCTATGTCCAACCTCATTAACTTGCACGTAGAACAGTGCTGGACATATAGTAAGAGCTTAAAATAATAATAATAATGGAGTTGGCCCCTTGGTCCCACCACTGGGGCTCATGAGGGATGGCTTTATTTTTCTGAAGCTGTCAGAACCCCCCCGTGCCCCCCATCTCTCTCTCTTCACTCAATCTTTGTTGGCGGGGCAAGTATAATTCACGCATCTTCATTCTGCTCTTTTATTGCTGTTTGTTAAAAAAAGAGTTTTTAAATCATTTGATTTGTCTATGTGTCTTCCCCTTTTAGATTATAAACTCCCCGAGGACAGGAACTTTGTCTAGTGGAAAGAGCAGGGGCCTGGGAGCCGGAGGACCAGGGTACTAATCCCGGCTCTTCCACTTCAATCAATCAATCAATCAATCAATCGTATTTATTGAGCACTTACTGTGTGCAGAGCACTGTACTAAGCGTTTGGGAAGTCCAAGTTGGCAACATATAGAGACAGTCCCTACCCAACAGTGGGCTCACAGTCTAAAAGGGGGAGATAGAGAACAGAGAACAAAACCAAACATACTAACAAAATAAAATAAATAGAATAGATATGTACAAGGAAAATAAATAGAGTAATAAATATGTACAAACATATATACATATATATACATATATACAGGTGCTGTGGGGAAGGGAAGGAGGTAAGATGTGGGGGGTGGAGAGGGGGACGAGGGGGAGAGGAAGGAAGGGGCTCAATCTGGGAAGGCCTCCTGGAGGAGGTGAGCTCTCAGTAGGGCCTTGAAGGGAGGAAGAGAGCTAGCTTGGCGGATGGGCAGAGGGAGGGCATTCCAGACCCGGGGGAGGACGTGGGCCAGGGGTCGATGGCGGGACAGGCGAGAACGAGGCATGGTGAGGCACTTGTCTACTGTGTGACCTTGGGTAAGTCGCTTAACTTCTCTGGGCCTCAGTTACTTCATCTGTAAAGTGGAGACTATGACTGTGAACCCAATGTAGGACAGGAACTGTGTCCAACCCAGTTATCTTCTAGTTACCCCAGCGCTTAGTGCTGTGCCTGGCACACACTAAGCGCTTAACAAATACCACAATTATTATTATTACTTACACATTCTACTTTTCTTCCTCATCATTGGCTTTAAAGCACTAAATCACCTTGCCCCCTCCTACCTCACCTCGCTACTCTCCTGCTACAACCCAGCCCGCACACTTCATTCCTCTAATGCTAACCTTCTCACTGTACCTCCATCTAGTGTATCAGCCCACATCATCCCCCTGGCCTGGAATGCCCTCCCTCTGCCCATCCGCCAAGCTAGCTCTCTTCCTCCCTTCAAGGCCCTACTGAGAGCTCACCTCCTCCAGGAGGCCTTCCCAGACTGAGCCCCCTCCTTCCTCTCCCCCTCGTCCCCCTCTCCATCCCCTCCATCTTACCTCCTTCCCTTCCCCACAGCACCTGTATATATGTTTGTACATATTTATTACTCTATTTATTTATTGATTTATTTTACTTGTACATATCTATTCTATTTATTTTATTTTGTTAATATGTTTGGTTTTGTTCTCTGTCTCCCCCTTCTAGACTGTGAGCTCACTGTTGGGTAGGGACTGTCTCTACATGTTGCCAACTTGTCCTTCCCAAGCGCTTAGTCCAGTGCTCTGCACACAGTAAGCGCTCAATAAATATGATTAATTGATTGATTGATTGATAGTGTATCTCACCATCAACCTCTCGCCTACATCCTACCTCTGGCCCGGAATGCCCTCCCTCCTCACATCAGACAGATAATCGCTCTCCCCCACTTCAAAGCCTTATGAACGGCACATCTCCTTCAAGAAGCCTTCCCTAAGCCCTCCTCTCCTCTTCTCCCACTTCCTTCTGCGCTGCTTACTTGCTCCTTCCTTCATCCTCCCTCCCATCCCCACAGCACATATGTATATATCTGTAATTAATTTGTCTATTTATATTAATGTCTGTCTCCCCCTCTAGAGTGTGGCTGTGGGCAGGAACGTGTCTGTTTGTTGTTAAATTGTACTCTCCCAAGTGCTTAGTATAGTGCTTTGCACACTGTAAGCACTCAATAAATACGATCGAATGAATGAATCTTCTTCAGATCTAAAACACAGCAATCAGCACCTAGTGAATATTTTATAAATACTTGTAATAATGTTAACAATAACAGCATTCTCTTTGGGCCTGCCTCACCCTAACCGTAGCCATTTCTCCGCCGGATTGCCCTGACCTTGAGGCTTCAGACTCAAGATGCACCTGAGTTCAGTGCTAAT